>NC_088714.1:29077142-29677142 GCF_963576615.1 Watersipora subatra
GTGTTTGAGTTTGAACTTCCATGTGGCGTAGTTATCAGTACTTAGATTATCTCTAGTCCAGCCTTTTTTATCCATAGGTCTTTGGTATTTAATGGGTTGACTGGGCCCATAACCTGTTGTTTATAAAGTTTGAATATAAGGTTTATCGACAAAGACTTTATTAGCTGCGTTCATCTTGACAGTTGAGAACAAAAGTGAGAGCTTCACATAAAACAGCTATGAGTACCAATAAGTAACAAGCTTTCAGGAAGCACAACGAGAAAGCACAATTAAAACCATTAAACTGCTATTATAGCAACACTTCCACTCAGTTACATGGTTGCATTAACAGCCAGTTTGAGTAACACAAAATTACAATGATGATAATCAACGAGAAACATACTGTTGAAACAAGTACTGCTAAAATCTTTTCCTCGCTGCTGTGTATTTACTTTCGTCAGACCGAGCATTCGCTTGGAGCATGTACTTGCATCATTTCATCTGTCCACAGGTTCTACCAGCTGTTTATCAGTTTCATTAAACTGGTCTTGATGGTTATGTTTGGGCTTGTCACATACTCTCTTTGCTGTTTCATAAATTACAGTACAGTAGGTGCTACTACAACGTAAATAATCTGTTCCCGGAACGTTTAAGTTATAAGAATTTCATGTTACAAAGAACAGTAGAATGCATGTGAATTGCCTAATCCATTTTATGACTTTTTCAAACTCACCCTTTTGGCCAAACAAAAAAGAAAAACTTGATATAACTTTTTAATCTGTGGGCTGTACTGTAACTGCAGTATTATAGGTTTGCATCAACCATTGGTCTCTTTTTGCTGGTCAATCTCACTGGCTTTAGAGACCATGATTGCAGTAATTTTACATTAAATTGATGGATAGCGCACATTTTCGACATTCATTTTCAACGTTTTGCTTATTTTTTTAAGCAACAAAGTCAATTCTGCAAAGTAAAACGAATAAAAACTATTTTATACGCCTGCAAAAAGGCAAAACAACAAAATATTTTTACAATAAAAAACCGGTACTACTTGTTCATTGTCAACCAATATCCAAGGATTTAAATTAGAACAAAAGATAACTTTTGACAATGCTCCAAAACGTGATATTCAGATTGGTAACATTTGTATCAATCGATTGCCTTCAAGTATTTAAGAACAATTGTGCAGTTACTTATTCTTTGATTTGTCGACACATCTAACCATCTATCACAGCAAACTAGAATGTTATAAAAATTGTATATATCATGGATAAGATGATATACACACATCGGTTTTTCTCGCAGAAGTGCGGGGAGATAGATTAACATTCAAATCGAATTTGAGAGCTCGCCCAACTTCACACTCTTTGTTCTAAGGAATTTTTTACGTAGAACGAAGTAAAAACTTCACATAAATTGTTTACGTTATCTGGAACTTAAATTATAGGAGGTGTACATTATAGGAGCGTCTGCTGTATTTAGAATGTTCCACTGCTAATCCATATTCTTATCTTTCTGTTTCATATGGTTTTTCAAAGCTGTGTTCATTTTATTTTCTAGCTTTTCCTTTACTTCTTTGTTTTTAATCTTACTTACATCTAGGTGTCTTGGTGCTTTAGTCTTTTTGAACAGTGTTGGTAATTACTAGGAAGTACTCCAAAGATAATTTACGGTTCAGCGGAGTCTAATGACTCTTTCCCACTTATCATATTCCTAACCAAATCATGTATTGAGGTCTCCAGTAGTAAGCAGCTTATCTCTTTTTGGAACCAAAGAAAGAACTCTTCTCAAATGGCGAGAGAGTTTTTCCCTGTGCTCCTTTAGATTCACTATTGTTGAATTCTTAGGATTGTAGACTTTTTTCTGTTCTGGTTTAGGTCATCATGTCCAAAGGATTAATTTCACTGACAAAAAGTTATTAATTGTTGTTATGTGAATCATAAAAGTGCATCAAACACCAAACGCCAGATATCAATCAATCTACAAAGTTATTAAAATTTTCAGAATTGTCCTACGTAAATTAAAAGACTAATAACAGCATTAGCATTAAATAAAAGTATTCACATCATAAAAGTAACATATATTACTTTTATTATGTGAATATTTTTAATACTAATACTATCATTAGTCTTTTGTGGATGTTTTAATGTTTAATATTTTAATGCTTAAGTTTTTTAAATGTTGCGGATTGATAATCTTTAGACCGATTCCTAAATAAATTGTCAGATAGCATTGCTAGTTTTTTTTATTTGTGACACTGAACACATGACACAGCCATGAATACACTCAAACTACCTAAAACTGTTGGTGTTTTATACCCTGCCTAACAATGACTTTTTCAACCAATTGTTGCTAAGTGTTCAAAGATAGAAATATGGTTTTTTAGTTATGCAAACAGGTTTGCGTTAGCTTTTTCAATTTTTTGTTCCTACATTCTGTACTCTACTGTCCTACTTGTTAAATTTTTATAATCAGATTTAAAATTTTTAACATATTGTGCTTAGATCGGCCGTGATAACTTTGTAGAGCATTGATTAAATATTTAGATTAAAATAAGATGAACTAATTTATAGTGAGTTATATAAATTTGTTGCTCCTACATAAATATTTCTTTCTGCATCCCACAACTTGACTAAAACGTATAATTTATCAT
This sequence comes from Watersipora subatra, assembly GCF_963576615.1. Classification (NCBI taxonomy): domain Eukaryota; kingdom Metazoa; phylum Bryozoa; class Gymnolaemata; order Cheilostomatida; family Watersiporidae; genus Watersipora; species Watersipora subatra. The sequence continues at coordinate 29,079,775 of NC_088714.1, forward strand.
TTGTGTCTAAAAGTAAAATTTATGTGAGTGTGATGCAAGAAAACCTTAGAATAGATTATAATTTAGAAAAGCTGCCTTATAAAGCAAAGAGTGAACAATTGCAGTTGTTGCAGATATACAGTGAGCTGTAGAAAGTTTCATACAATGCACATTAGCAGTTTAAAAAAAGAGGGAGTCAAGTTTACTCGATGATTTTTATGATGCAAGTGTTAGCCTGCAAGAGTGAAAAACTCCCAAATTATGCCTGCCAACTGAAAGCTAAAAACTTGCTTGCTCGGTCATTGTCATAATAAAATACCACTTGGTGCAATTTTAACATAAATTTTCATTTTGTGGCAACAATGTGCAGTGTGCATGTAGTATTTATATGGTACAAATTTCTTTAACAGATGTAGATCAAGAGTTTTTGGAAAAGGCTGCAAGATTTTTCAACAATTTGCTTGTTTCTATGACAGCTGAAGCAGACCTTACTAGCAGTGACCTGCTTCAAAAGTTCAAGGTGAGAAAAAACTGGGAAGAAAATTAATTTTCTTCTTATTTAATCACATGAAGTCTATTGTCTAAGTCTCTAAGACCTTAAGACTACTAAACTGATTTTAAAGGAGTTTTGATAGAACTTATTTTTTTGGTGAGGAGTTGTAGAAATGGTTAGCTTTTTATTCTTGGATAAGTGTATTCAAGACTTCGAAGAGCAGTGTTTGCTTTAAAATCATTTATTGTCCCCTTTGATAAGACAAAGCAGCATCTTAATTGTGCAGTTAGCTATAGTAAAACCCCGCATATTTTTTGAACAGATTCTTTTACAAAAGGCAATTTTGGTTGCAGGTTTTCTCTCAGAGATCTGTAGGAAAGGTTCTCTCACCAAAACAAGCATATGAGGAATCAGTAATCAAATCCATTTGTCAGCAGTTGCACAAAGAGTTCAAAGAGAGTGCTGCTAAGGTAAAATCGTTTTCCTTTGTCACATTTATCTGTATTTTTTGGATGAACATAAAATAGACTATGCAAAGTTATATGCAAAGTATGTAGAAGCTTTCCGTAAGTGAGAATGTTTTTCCAAGGTTCATGGTATGCTATCTAACATTAGCAAAAATATCCTTTACGATATTTCTTACAGCAAAGTGAGATGCTAGAAGATGAAGCAAAGGCAGATAACTTTCCCACTTGGCCACAAGTAAAAGAAAAACTTGATTCACTTTTTGAAGCAATCATAAAAAAATATGACCTTCATCCAAAGGTTAAACGCTGCGAAGACCAGGATATAGTGGAGTGAGTACTTGAACTGCCTTTCTTTAAAAACTAGTATACCCTGGTGTAAACGCACTAAACTCCCTTCACATTCTCATTTATATTAACTACAATGCAGTTCTGCATGAAAGTCATGTTTCTTTGAGTAAGCTTGTAAAAATCAGAATGTAGCTACCAATGATTGCTGTACCTTTCAACGTGTGACGGGCGGTTAATCTTAAGACATATTCATCAATACAAGTGTTGAGCTTTAGGTATTGCTTTAAATAGTGCTTCTAAGCTTTGCTGGCAAAGTTTTAAATGCGTTATACTCATAACACTCACGGAATCAGTATCTATTAATTGAGAGTTAACGGTTTGTATATGTACTGGGGCAGGTTATTTATTGTCAATACATGCTTTTGTCTGTATTCAGCTTATTTCATAGTCAAGTAAATGTGCAGCCATTGGAGTAAGTTGCTTGTTGCTGTGCTTATATTTGCGATTTAAGCGTTTAAATTATTAATTCTTTTGAAAATAATCTAAATTTCAAATCTCAATTCAAAGTTTTAAAATACACATATGTCAGGCCTGGACAGTTGTATCAAAGAAAAGGTAGACAAGTGCTTGTCTCACAATCGGCATCACTCAAACTATACTGCCTTGGATATTCAGTAAAAACACTTGAACTATTCAGCCTTTTGATTGTTGAGAGTCTAAAAATCTTTTGCAAGTAAATCAGTTGTGAGTTTGAATGCGTCTTTAGACTGAGAATCCTAACATTACATTTGGTCGTCTTGGTCTTTTAGAGATCTATCGTTGATTCACCAAAGAGAAATAATGGCGGGCATCTACTTAACTTTAATAATGATTTCTGCATACCAACGCCACATTTATCTCTATTGTCGATTTTAATAAGTATTACCAGATTTATTTTTAAAGTGACTACCGGAACTTCATGAAAGAGGAGTACGAAACAATCGTGGCCAATCGGGAGCGTGAACTCAAAGCACGACAAGATGAAGAAAAGATTGAAAAACTGAAAAAAATACTTGAAAGCACAGATCGTAAAGTGGAAGAGTTACTAAAAGCAGTTGACAGGTTTGCTATAATGTTTTCAAACTTATTTATGTTTATATTTTATTTATATTTCAAATTTATGTCAACCTATTAGAGGCATTTATGTGAAAAGTCTAGCAACCAAAAATTTTTTCACCCTCATGGTAATCAATAGCAATTTGGCGGCTATCTGCTTAACAGATCTAACAAAGTAACACATATTTTGCCATTGGGTAGGCCATTTGAATGGTTTTAAAATAATTAAAAAATAACTTTGTTCTAATTTTTGATTGCGCTTTGTACAAAAACTTTTCACACCTTATATCTACAGCATTTGCAATTGCTCACCTTCCTGATCATGTAAATCTCCATAAGAAAGCTTTTGGGCAGATTAAATCGCCTCGCGAATCAAATATGACACAGACAGAAATCACCAACATAACTGGCGAGTTGGAAACTTTGGAGTGCTTTTAAACAAAGGAGAATATAGATGAGGTTCTGAGGTTAAATAATCTTATGGCTTTTGGTTCTGAAACTTTTGGTTTAATAATGGTAATTGGCTAAAAAGGTGAAACTATTCCTGGCATGTCATAGTATATTGTCAGTGGACAGGTAGTAACTGCTTGGGTCACTGATAACATGAACATCATGTTTTGCAAATACTTTTTTAATCGGTAAAAAAATGAAATGAAATTTCTCTTATAAGTGTTTTTGCTACCACTCAAACTAACATAAAGTGTGTAATTTATAGAAACAACCATTTCAACCTTGTTTTTTCAGTACAACCTATCAGCCTTCATTGACTTGCTAATGATGCTTTGATCAATGAATTATTTACACAATCTGCGGCAATCTTTTTGAAAAATGTTAGTATAGTCTATAAGAACTTTTGGAAATAGATAATTTCAATTTTCTATTACTCTTCAATAATACCAACAACTAAGCTCGCACAGGCTAACATCAGTATAATTGCCCCAATGAATTACAAGTAACAATTTCCATTTTTGTATGTACAATTTTGTAAAATAACACAAACAAGCATGGTCAAGAATGGGTCATCAGCAATTGCAAAAACACAATCCTTGGCAGCCTACAGCTTTGGGCTAATAGATTTGTGTTTTTTTAAACTGTTATGTTGTCTAAAGGGTTAGTTGTTTAGAACAAGCAGTAAAAAATTAAGAGACATAACATGACACATTTAACTAGAACAGCCTGTTATAACTTTGCACAGCAGTAAATAGAAAGCTGGCACTACAGACTAGCGATTCTGAATTGTATAGTGAGGCTAGCTGTACCACCCAGCATTGCCTGGGTAATAAAAAGCCTTTGGACAGAAAATTGATTTGTCCTTAACATATAACAACATTTAACAATCTAACTTTCAAACTACATATCATGAGAGAAGTGTTTTCTGTAGTTAAAATAAATTAGGAGAGAAAATAAAAACAACTGTAAAAGTTTTCAAACTTTGTCAAACTGTAACTTTGAAACTTTATATCATGAGGGAATGATTTTGTGCAGAACAGGTTTTTTTCTTTGGAGGTATTAGACAATGTGTAACTTCTGAGAATACATGTATTTAACAGATTAATACAAAAAATATGACAGAATATGGTAATATTTTGCGGTTGAAATTTTATTAGAACAATGTCTGCCAAAAATGGTTGAATGAAAAATTAATATTAATAATAAAGGTTGGATACTAAGTAATAATAGGTAACAGTGATAGGAAAATAAATAATGGTTAAACTTCAAACAGATATTAAACTCAAATAATATTTAAAAAATGAAAGTTGCAATAAAAACGATAACATAACAAACTGTAAAAACTTATAAACTTCAAAAGTTATAGAAAGTTTATAAATGTAATAAGAGAATATAAGTATATATATATATATATATATATATATATATATATATATATATATATATATATATATATACAGATAAGGGTTGAGACTTCACTGATATAGTGCTCAAAGTGGTCCACCGAGCCTGTATAAGTACAAAGACGGAAAAAGATTTTAGCAACAGTTTATTACTTAAAGTTTCATGATGCAAAATGATGTTAAGTTTGCACCAATCTTCAGATAAAAAATTGCATGACACAAACACAAAACCAAGAATACACTAAGAACACCAAAATGAAGAGTTACCTGTATAAGTACAAAGACGGAAAAAGATTTTAGCAACAGTTTATGACTAAAAGTTTCATACTGCATGCAGTAATCATCAGATGCTAATGTGAAGTGCTTGTGTATAATACTTGGTCAAATCAAGTATAAAAGCCTAACTATTAAATTGGTTAATTGGTGAGCTTAGCCTTAGATAGGTAAAATTTGGTGGCGTGTCTACAGGATGTTACTATATCATTTCTCTGATTCAGGGTAGCCATGCGAGGTTGGAAAATTATAAAGTACTTCTCAGTTAAGCATAGATTGCACTTCGAAACACCATTCTGACAGGCCTTAGCTCTTGTTATTACTCTCCAATCAATACTAAAATCTTTTCCCTCGTCTTTTAATTGCCATATATATCTGCTTAATTCGGTGGTCTTTCTCTTGTCACTAATACCGAAGGATGTTTTGTGGTTGTTGAATCTGTCCTTAAATTGCCTCTCCGTCAATCCGATGTATGTTTGACTGCTTCTGCCGTCTGTGTCAACTGTTGCCTGGTAAATAATAGAACTCGTGAGACACTGACCATTTAAAGGGCATTCGTTACGATTTCGGCAGTTGCATTTTCTGCTGTTTTCGTCTGTTGACAAGTTCGCTAACAATTTGTTGTTGTGCTTGTCTATAATTGATTTTAAATTAGGCATACAGCTGTAGCTAACTTTCACAGTATTTCGGTTAAAGATTTTGTTTAACTTATTGTTCTTAGGAAATAATCTTTTGATTAGCAGTAGGAATTGCCTTCCGATGTTAGTGGCAACATTTTCGCTATATGGAGGGTTATACCATAATACGTCACGTTTCCGACTATTCCTACTGTCAGTGGTATTAGTATTGTCCTGCTCGTATCTCAGCCGGTAGTCATAGCCGCTTCTTGATAGTGATTCCTGGAAAGGCTCAATTTCTCTATTAAAAGTGGCCTTGCTGGACGATATTGTGCACAGTCTCTTGTTAATTGATTTTGGGATGTTATGTATAATGGCTGGAGGGTGGTTAGATTTCCTATGCACATATTGCACAGCATTGCTTGGCTTTCTATAAGGCGCGTGTTCGCCGTTGTTCAGGTTCAGTGTAGTATCCAAGTAGTTTACTATTTTCAAGTTGGCCTCTATTGTTACTCTGTTACTCTAATAATATTTAATATTTAATTTTAATAAAAGGTTTTATATTTATGATGATGGAAAAAGAACGCAAAAGCAAACATTTTGTACGTATGGCTTTTAAAACATGCAAAGCATTAAAGGTTAAAATACAATACTAAAAAATATGCAACAGATAGTTACATCAAAAATCGTAGGAAAAAGAAAATATAAACAGCAATGGCCTGTTTACTTTACATCTTTAAAGGAGACTCATCCTCCAAAACAATTTAGGGTAACTCGACTGGAAGGGTTAAATCTCTAGCAAATTTCTTCGGTAGAGGAGGCGTCATCCCACATAGTTTCTCCCTTTTTGTAAAGAATTCACGGAGCGTAAAATGCTTATCCGTTTCCAAGCGTTTCCGAAGCTTTGCTAATTGCAATGCGCATGCTCCAGTGTAGTCGAGAACCAAATTTATGTTTAAGCTCCGAGGCAGACAAATCTCAAAATCGTTGGTGAAAAACCTAAGGCTAAAATAATTAGCCCATGCAGGCTGTATATTTAGGCTGAAAACATAAAAGATCGTTATGGCATTATAGCTCAGTGATAGAGTATCCAGATGAAACCCTCATCGATGAGAAAACCGTCGTGAGTTCAAATCCATCAGATTGTGGTAAACCAAGATTTTAAGATCTATAGCCGGCAAACCGACATATATATAGCACATGACATTTGATGACATACTTTGAGAAATATATATATAGATGTGCGAGTTTTGTGTAACATCTTTCATTTACTGTAACTACTAATTTATACATTGTAAAAACAATAAAACATTTAACATGCCTACTATCTTGACCATATTTTGAAGATATTAGAAAAATTTTCTGTTGATTTGTCGATTTTGCAAGTATATTTTTAAATTAACAACGGCAATAGTCTCATAATGAACCGCATAGAGTAAAAAATAAAAATTATGTTTTTTCAGTTATAGGCAGTTGAGTGTTTTAATTTTTGCTTGTAGAGCAAACGGAGACAAAAGAAAGGTGACAAACCAGACAAGTGCTACACAAAAAACATTTACAACAATTGCTTCACAATGCCTGAAACATGAGGAAAAACGAGATGAAGTAAAGCACCAACCTGAAAAGTCAGAAACATCTGTCAATCAGGCAAAGCAAGCAAATTGCCATTTACACATGTTGGCTGATGAACGAGTGACGACAGAGGAGCCTCAAATGCATACAAAAAATACACAAGAAGAAAATGCTCAAAAACTAACAACAGAGCCGTCAAAACCACCAGTAACTGATGCTATAAAACCCGCAAGAGACAATCAACAACTAGCGAAAAAAACTCAAAAACGAGCAAAAATCACTAAAAAACGAGAAAAAGCTGCAACAGAACTAAAAAAAGAAGCTCCAAAACCAGTAAAAGAGTTTCCAAAACCATTAGGAGCTAAAAAACCATTAAAAACGGACAATAAAAAGAAAAAAAATTCAAAGGATAAAAGTTCAAAAACATTTTCCTGTTTTAAACCATAGATATTGGTATAATATTTATGGATCTTCATTAAGCTTCTGAACGAAAAACAATAAACAAAAATAATAGTTTTTCAGTGATTTTGGGAAAGATAGTGAGAACTTGACATCGGTCTCCATGTATGGTTCACCAACTGAACTATTGCAAAATATATTATATATACGTTTATAAATACATACATAAAACATATAAATAAATATATAAAAATAGATATACATATATATCGCTATGAATGCTAGTTTAGTAAAGAATAATAGAGAAACAACACTCAATAAACTATGTGCAGAGTGAACTTTAGTATAACATATAATATCTACAGTACTTAGCCATTGGTTAATCACTGCAAACAGGTTTCAAGCAGACATAGGTTCACTCTCATCAGCTGATAACTTCAGAAATATGGAATAAAAGATGGTTACTAGTAAGTGTAAGAATGACTGATCAATCACATCTCATTAGTTAATGGGTAATCACCATCAACTAATGAGAACCACCAAAGTGGTTCTCCTCTTTGAAATGATGTGACGATGCAAATTTATATATTTTATTTAATGTGCATTGGTCTGGCTTGCAGATAATCATGAACTTTTAAAAAGGCAAAGATTGCACGTTTTGCTTATGTTTGAGTAGGCTTTACAGTGCTTAAACTTTTTTCATTTAGCAGTGAACGCTACCATTTGCTCTTTGAGTCTGCAAATATGCTTGCTAAGTTCAGTCAGTATACTTTTACTTACATGGTTGCACGATGCTTTGTGGTTGCTGTACCATGTTTCAAAGCTGGTTTCACAAAGTCTAACCTATATTTCATTTGCGTTGTATGTTTTAATCACTGTTGCTTGATACAGTATGCTGTATGTTTTGCAATCGCAATCAAATGGGCATTCATTTTTGTCTCAAGTTGCAAGTTCGGTTGTAGATGCTTTATTTTAAAGTTTTTGAGAATGCTTTTGTTACATGCATCAACCTTGGCTTTCATGTTTGGCATGTAAGAATAGCTAAGTCTTGAAGTGTGTTAAATATTTTGTGGTGTTTGTGGTCCTTTGGAAAGCATTATTTAAGGATGTTAATAAACTCTTGCCTACATTGGTTTTCTCAAGTACACAGTCGAGAAATTGTAGCAGATTGCCTGCTTGTGTTGCTGTTGGTTTTCAGTTTTCAGTTTCTTGTATTTATAATCAAGTTGGTACATACAGCCATTATTTTAGCGCTTTATGATGTGGTGCTTTGGTTGAATTCAATTTCTTAACTGACGATATGCTTGTCTGCCTTTGTGCAACATTTCAATGACGAATACATTGTCTTGCTGCACAAGAACATAACTAAAAATTACTCGAAAGCACCAAAAAAGTACCAAATAAAATTACAGTTACCGACCAAAATATTTCGAAAAAACTAGACTTAGGCAACAGAATTGAGCAACTAACTAAGAAAAAAGCATTCATTACTCTAAAGGACCACAAACCTTATATCAATAACAACCCTAATTGCATTTTTATAAATCCTGCTTGGTCAAAAAGGGATATTATTAGCAAAATAATATTTGATGAGATGAACAAGCTGATAAAGAAGGCAATGGTAAACATTTGGAAGAATATGCACGCCATAGTAGATTGGTTCAACAACAGCTGACAAAAACCAAAATGCCCTAATCTCATTTGACGTAGTTAACTTTCGTCCTCCCATAAATGAAGATTTACTGAAAAAGCATAATACTACACAAAAAATTATGCACGTTTCAAAAGAAGACAAAAAATCAAACACTAGGAAATTGCTAAAATTTTACAACAACAAACAAAAAATGATACAAGCAAACTATTTGATGTAACTATGGGTAGCCACCACGGAGCTGAGACTTGTGCCCTAGCAGACGCATACTGACATTACTACCCCTTCAAGTTGAATATAACATTGGACTCTACAGAGACTATGTACTAGAAACATGCAGAACAACTCAAACATAGTTAAACAGCTGCAAAAAATATGCTTAGCGTTTAAGAAGCACAACATCATTTGTAACTAAAAAGTTACAAATGATGCAAACAAAACCATTGATTTCTTAGATGTAACCTTTGACTTAAAAACTTGTGGCTACAGGCTATACACAAGACCTGGTGACACCATACTACATATAAAGCCATGAAAAAAGCAATTGCCTACACAACATACTGAAAATCATACCCAAATATATAAACAACAGCGTGACAACCATGTCCTCAAATAAATGCAGTATGACAAAACAAAAGTATTATCTCGAACAGCGTGAGAAGATGGTGGCTACAAGTACCAACTTGACTACAACCTGAAAAACTAAACAAGAAAAACCGGCAGCGACACAAACAAACAATCTGGTACAGTCCCCCATACAATGTAAATGTGAAAACAAATGATGGCAATAGATTTATCAACATCCTTATGGACCGCATTCCCAAAAACAACAAGCTCTACAAAACATTTAACGCAAACACACAAACACACACAAACAGACAAACACACACACACGCACACTTTAAAACTAGCCAGTCTTGCATACCAAACATGCAAACCAAAGTCGACACAAACAACAAAACATTCATGACAAGTCCAAAGATACCACATATACAACTGGCAAAACATGCAGCTGTAGACAAAAATTAAATACCACTCGATGGTGATTGTAGAACAAAGGAGCATAGTTTATCCAGCAACAGTGACTAGAACAAACATCAACAAAAGTGAAGCATATGTGGGCCATTGTGAAAACGGCTACATAATTAGGTACAACAACCACCAATCATTCTTCAACCACGCAAGTAAAAAGCCAGATTGAGCTTGCAAAAAATACAGTTTGATTTGCCAAGTACTATTTATTCCTGTGTTAGGAATGAATTGCCACACACAGGTACTGAACTCGACTATCGCAATTTACTGACCTGTGAGCTGACCCCTACAACGCACAGTCGCTTTATCGATTCAATATGCCCATACTGATTACTCATTACGATCTGTCATAGTGCACGGGACTGCACCAAGAATACTATTGAACAATATAATCATAATCAAAGTAGTTCCTTGTTCAACTCAGTCTGATACTTTGGCGTATATGAAAAACGATGTCGCCTGAAGGAGGGTGCAAAATATAGTCAACGTTATCAGTGCTTCATCCATAAAAGCATTAAATTTATCTTCTCAAAACTCTGACAAGATAGTCAAACAGGCCCACTTATATTTGAACATCACCTTTGACAAAACACTACCGTAAAGGAAGGGTTGAGACATAAAGCGTCATCGTGATCAAATAGAACTCTCGCAATATTTATAAATATATATACATATATATATAGGTTTTGAAGTTTGTCGTCTTCATTGTCCACTCATCATTTGATGTCTGTGTTATATGTAAAATCAGTCATGCACAAATAGAAATTAAAAGAACAACAAGCTACACCAACTTCCCTAAAAGATCCTCACGGAAACAACATATACAAATTCTGGAGATGAGAACATCACCATTACAAACCTATTTCTAGTTCCAACCTACCCATTGTACTACCAAGACAAGGAGAACTTGGCATAAGGAAAACTCAGATAATCGCCAAAAGATTACAATCTTAACACAGACTATGACAACTTGGGTCATGCGATAGCGAGCTCCGTATGTGATACCAATCTATACCAGACCTAACATTATGATTAGGGATTACACATGTTAAAATCTCTGCTGATAGAATACAAGACGTAGCCAGGAACCCCCAAAAATTGCAAACCTCTGAACTGAAAAGTTGAAACATAGTTCAACTCTTGGACATTAAGGCTAACTCTCAACACATATATAAGGACGCATATTCAACCATATACTTCACTCTTCAATCCAAGCTTCTTCACAGCAGTCAGACGTGTCAGCAGAACAAGTGGAAGAGTCAACTTTCGGAGGACAATTGGGAGTGACTATATTCTAAGTTTTTAGAAATTTACTTTTATACTTTTAGAAGTTAAGTCTAGAATGCAACTTGTTAGATATATTTTTTGTTCCTAAATAAACATAGGGTATTGTGAAACCCTCGTTGCATACCTTAGTGATTTCTTTTTTCAGAGCATAGTTTTAAATTCTCATATCTAGGAAGGTCTTTTATAGGAATTTGATTACATTAATTAACAAAACATTGGTTAACAGTCATTTATCAGGGCTGGTCCTGTCTAAAAGTTCAGTACTGACAATTAGCAGTGCATCTGCGTTCGAGAATAAACTAGAGCTACTCCCTAACAGCTGTAAGATTAATTGGTAGGATAATCCAATACTATCAATAATTAATACAACATCTGTCCATTTATAGCAATGGAATGGAATCTAGCAGTGGAAAATCTGTATCGCAGATTGGATTTTGGAACCTCCCTTTCACAAGCCAACGAGCTATCCCATTAGGCTGCATAGGATTCAAGGTTAAAACACGCATATCCACTCCGCATTATGGGCAACGCCACTAAGTCTTGCTCTCATGGCTTTTTTTGCTAAGTTTAGCAATATGGATCCTAGCTTACTCAAAATAGCCAGTGGCAATTACATTACTTGCCATTGGTTATAAGCTGATTTTTAATACCGGTGCTAAGCCAGCATTCTTCTAGTATATTATATATACAGTAGACGCTCCTATAACATAAACAATCCATTCTAGCAACGTTTAACTTATAAAGAATGTACGTTATAATAACAATAAAATACATGTAATTTGCCTAATCCATTCCAAGGTCTTGTTGTGATGATTATTGATAGTATTGGATTATCCTACCAAGTAATCTTACAACGGTTAGGGAGTAAGCTCAGGTTTATTGTCACGAGCAGATGCACTGCTAAATTATTATAATAAACTCAGGTAGGCCTAATCCTGATTAATGACTGTTAACCAATGTTTCGTTGATTAAGTATTCAGGATCTTATAAAAGACCCTCCTAGATGTGAGAATCTAGGACTATGCTCTGAGATAAGGAAATTCCTAAGGTATGCAAAGAGGGGATTCACAATACCTTATGTTTATTTAAGAACAAGAAAAATATATAAGTTGCACTCCAGACTAAACTTATAAAAGTATACAAGTAAATTTCTAGAGACTTAGAATATAGTCACCCCCTTTTGTTCTCCTAAAGTTGACTCTTCCATTTCTTCTGCTGACACGTCTGACCGCTGTGAAGAAGCTTGTATTGAAGAGTGAAGTATGAAGGTGAATATACGTCCTTATATATCGTTTAGGGGTTAGCCTGGGTGTCCAAGAGTAAGCTATATCTTTTAGATCTCCAATTTTTGGGTATTGTAGTTTTTGGGGTTCCTGGCTACGCCCTTTTGTATTTACGTCAGCGGGGTTTCATAATATCTAATCTTCTATTTTTAATCCCTGTCTGGTGTAGATTGGTACCAGATGCGGATCTTCGTACCGCATGACGAAAGTTGTTATCGTCTGGGTGTTGTCGTTGATTTGGGGTGTGATGCCGTTTTTAGGATTTTAATTACTGGTTTTTTTGCCATAGTCTTGAGTTTTCAAATGTAATGTTCTCAATGTTCAGACAGTGGAATGGGTGGGTCGTCATGTGATGGTACTAATCTCAAGGATGAGATTTATGGGTGTCGTAACTCTAGAAGTTTGTCTAGTGAGCCATATGATGATATAACTTGTAATTTTCTTTACGTCTATTTGTACATGGCTGATATCAGATATAACAGTCTTTCCAAACTCACTCCCTTCGCCATGCAAAAAGGAAAAACTTTACTTAACTCTTTTAATTTCTGGACTGTACCGTAACTGCGGAATTTTTGGTTTGCATTAACAACTTTTCTCATTTTTTATGATCAATCGCACTGGTTTTATAGAAATTTATAGGTAAATTTACAACAAGTTGATAGGGACTGGCACATTTTTGACGTTCATTTACAACGATGTGCTCATTTCTCTAAACAGAAAAGTCTATTCTGCCAAGTAAAGCTAATAATAAATATTTTGTACGTCTACAATAAAGCAAAACAACAAAATATTTTTACTATTAAAAACAGCACTACCTGCTTTTCATCTTTTACTATCCATGGGTCAAGGTTAGAATTAAAATAATTTCCGTCGATAGTCCAACTCGTGACATTAAGACTGGTAGACCGACGCTGTAATACCTGTACCAATCGATCGATTTTGTATTTATGAACAATTGCCCAGCTATCCTATTCACCTTTTTGTCAACACATTTAATGATCCCTTACGACGAACTAGAATGTCGCGAAAGTTATATAGGCTATAATAGAGATAACGCTAAACGCACGGCGCTTTTTCTTCTGCTAGTGCGGCAAAACCAACTAACACTCAAATCGATTTTAAAAACTCGCCCCATATTTTATGTTATATGGAATTTTTTACGTAGTGAGAAGCAAAAACTTCACATAAATTTTTCATTTTATCTGGAATTTAAGTTATAGGAGGTATACGTTATAGGAGCGTCTACTGTACTACAAAAGGAAGGAATTAATATAAACATGCACACATGCACAGAGTTATTTTTTTGAAAATTCATAATCTCTGTTTCCACACCATGCTATTATGCCATACCATCAATCATCAATCATCAATCATAACGAGTGCCAAGCAAAACAAAATTGTTGCTGCCGCAAAAGTGTTAGTCATCAAAATCATCTAGTTTTAATATACTCAACTCGTAAAGTTTAAAGTTCTCTTTTTTAATTATATTACTTTGAAAAGGCATATATATTCTATCGACCCTCCCAGTTTAAGCTGTTATGAGTATTCTTTGAGCAGACCAGCATATCTAAACTAACATACTACATAAGGGCAATGCTCTACTATAATACACCAATCTTGGGTGTAAGGTTATAAGGAAGGCAATGTCTAGCAAAAGAGATTTCATCTATGTTTAAGCAGTGTGACGCTAACAAAAATCAAGCATCTCAGACAGTGTACAGTAGACGCTCCTATAAGGTAAATAATCCGTTTCAGGAATGTTTACGCTATAAGGAATTTACGTTATAAGAATGTTAAAATACATGTAAATTGCCTAATCTGTTCCAAGATGTTTTCAAACTTGCCCCTTTGGTCATGCACAAAAGGAAAAAAACTTCTCTTAACTTTTTCAATTTGTGGGCTGTACTGTAACTGCAGAATTATTGGTTTGCATCAACAACTTTCTCCTCTTTATGATCAATCTCACTGGTTTTATAGACCATAATTGCGGCAAATTTACAACAAGTTGATGGGGACTGCACATTTCCGACGTTTATTTACAGCTATTTGCTTATTTTTCTAAACAGCAAATTTTATACTGCAAAGTAAAGCTAGTAACAAATACTTTGAATGTGTACAATAAGGCACAACAACAAATTGTTTTACTATAAAAAACAGTTCTACCTGTTGGTCATCTTTTACTGCCGTCAAGGCAAAGATAAAGATAGTTTTCGACGATACTCCAACTTGTGTCAATAACACCTACAACACTTACACTTGCTGATCGCCTTTGTATTTATGAACAACTCCGCGGCTATCCCATTCGTTTTTTTGTCGACACATTTATTGATCTATCACAATGAACTAGAATGTTGCGAAAGTTATATGTATGTATAATAAATAGTACGCTAAGAGAACGACGGTTTTTCTCCTGCAACAGCGGCAAAATAAACTAACATTCAAATCGATTTCAAAATATCGCCCAATTTGGCATTCACGCTATATGGAATTTTTTACGTAGTAGAAAGCAAAAACTTCACATAATTTTTTTATGTTTTCTGGAATTTACGTTATAGGAGCGTCTACTGTACTTATGATTAGTATAATTCATACAAAACACCAAGTGTAAAAGAAGACATTTAAGCTGCCTTGTCTAAGCAGCAAGACACTGACAAAATGCATATAAGCCTTCTACTAACAATGTCTCCAAGCTAGTCCTTTGAAATAATAAAACATGCGCGAGGTCAAGGAAAACCATAACAATACTATAAATAACAAGGTGGGTTTCAAACAAGTTTTTAAGCACACAATAATAAAAGGGTTATTAGTTAAAATATGATTTACAACTGCAGTATAGCCTCATTTCAAAGTCAGCAACACAGTTAGCTGATTGGCCGTATAGACTGACCCTACTGATGCCCTTCACCTCTGCTTTCTTAAAGTCATCTGAATACACATGAACTGTTGCTGAAAACTCAGCATCACTCGGTTTCATTCCAATTGTCACTAAAAGTTCATTTTTATTTGAGTTCTGAATATCTTACCTTTGGTTGATATACGCAGCTTTATTTGTTTTTTTTTCATCGTGAGTAATCACACAGGATTACTGTATGATTATGGTTATCGTACTAAATTTCTGTGAGTGCAGATGGGCTAACATGGCCTCGGAGTGACAGACACCTAATAAGTTAAACATTCATATTAGCTTTGTGGGACCAAATATACTGCTGATTCTTAGATTAATTGTAGCTTGCAGTACCTTCTCAAGTAAAATGATTTGCAAAATGTGTGACAAGAAAACTAGCTATAAAGGACCTACGCACAACCTCCTACCTCCACAACAGTCCAAGTGCAGAAAATTTCCACAAACTCATCAGTCAGCTTTGTGGGATTGTCTATCAGCGGCCGACAATTAGTAAAGAATTCTTCTTCATCCGTTTTATCATACTCATATGTTCTGTACATGTATCAGAATTTACAGCTCCCCCTACATGAAACCAACTCTGAAGCATAATCATATGTTCTGTATGTGTATCGGAATTTACAGCTCCCCCTACATGAAACCAACTCTGAAGCATAATCATATGTTCTGTATATGTATCGGAATTTACAGCTCCCCCTACATGAAACCAACTCTGAAGCATAATCATATGTTCCGTATATGTATCGGAATTTACAGCTCCCCCTACATGAAACCAACTCTGAAGCATAATCATATGTTCTGTATATGTATCGGAATTTACAGCTCCCCTTATATGAAACCAACTCTGAAGCATAATCATATGTTCTGTATATGTATCGGAATTTACAGCTCCCCCTACATGAAACCAACTCTGAAGCATAATCATATGTTCTGTATATGTATCGGAATTTACAGCTCCCCCTACATGAAACAAACTCTGAAGCATAATCATATGTTCTGTATATGTGTCGGAATTTACAGCTCCCCCTACATGAAACCAACTCTGAAGCATAATCATATGTTCTGTATATGTATCGGAATTTACAGCTCCCCCTACATGAAACCAACTCTGAAGCATAATCATATGTTCTGTATATGTATCGGAATTTACAGCTCCCCCTACATGAAACCAACTCTGAAGCATAATCATATGTTCTGTATATGTATCGGAATTTACAGCTCCCCCTACATGAAACCAACTCTGAAGCATAATCATATGTTCTGTATATGTATCGGAATTTACAGCTCCCCCTACATGAAACCAACTCTGAAGCATAATCATATGTTCTGTATATGTATCGGAATTTACAGCTCCCCCTACATGAAACCAACTCTGAAGCATAATCATATGTTCTGTATATGTATCGGATTTTACAGCTCCCCCTACATGAAACCAACTCTGAAGCATAATCATATGTTCTGTATATGTATCGGAATTTACAGCTCCCCCTACATGAAACCAACTCTGAAGCATAATCATATGTTCTGTATATGTATCGGAATTTACAGCTCCCCTACATGAAACTAACCCTGAAGCATAATCCTATGTTCTGTATATGTATCGGAATTTACAGCTCCCCCTACATGAAACCAACTCTGAAGCATAATCATATGTTCTGTATATGTATCAGAATTTACAGCTCCCCCTACATGAAACCAACTCGGAAGCATAATCATATGTTCTGTAAATGTATCAGAATTTACAGCTCCCCTTACATGAAACTAACTCTGAAGCATAATCATATGTTCTGTATATGTATCAGAATTTACAGCTCCCTCTACATGAAACCAACTCTGAAGCATAATCACATGTTTTGTATGTGTATCAGAATTTACAGCTCTCTCCTACATGAAACCAACTCTTAAGTCATGCAAGTAGCATCAGACACAACTCTGTGTTGCTTTAAGGCACGCTAGTATGCTTGTATTATGTTAATATTTCTTCAAGTACTAAATTGGTAGAACAACTTAATAGAGAGTGAGCGAATGGCAACATTCTAAGACGCAATCGATCAGCATGTGTTTACTAGTATTTTACATGTCACTAGTACTGTTTAAAGAACTAGTGTTTACTCCCTCACCTGCTCATGAAGGTAACCTACCAGAGGCATCACCAACTCGGTCCCAATCGGCCATCTTATCTACACCCAGAGCATCAGGTTATTAGGTGAGAAAATCATGTCGTGTCATTTATAAGCTACGCAGATTGGTTGTGGAATGTTAGTCATATTAATTGTTTTTCATTTTTAGGAACAGATGTCAAGTCATACTGTAACAACTAGCTTGGGAAGGAGATGTTATATATAATTAATAATCATCTTCTCTCACACTTTATACATACATTTACATTTCATAGTTATCATACCATATATGCTTAGCAGTTATCTTATCTTTCATATTTGTTGTTGATGCATGCGTGCTGAGCGTTTCTAAAAAGTTAGCAGTACACGCGCTTATATAAATACTTGTATTTTGTGTTATCATAGCATGTTCGTTATTTACTAATGAAAAAATGCAGACTAAACCTCCAAATACGACAAATCTAATCGTTTTATAATCAAAATATTGTTTTATAATCAAAGATAAGACTGCATTTTTTTTATACATTCGGACTTCAATAATATTAGAAATTGTTTTATGGATTGTTGTATAAATAAATAGACTTACATGGACTGGTGCAAAGACTAAACATCTAAATACAACAGATTATACTAGGTTGCTATTGTATAGTTTCTAGATATACCTACTTATCCAGTAACTTGAACTCACTACTCAGGCAAATATTTTGAGTTTCCCGACAAACAGCGAGTCAACTAAGGAACCATTACAACAGGAGATGAATATTTTCCAATAGGGACTCTTCGTCACTTTGAGCACTGATACATGTATTTCAAACCTAGCCCAAAAATCAGTTTAATTTTTTAACTTCAACTCTAAGTAGGGCATATCATCCTCTGATAAACATGATGAGCCTGTTGGTCAACTGTGATGGTCAAAAAATGCTGCAGAAATTATTCGCGCTATTTGGCAGGAAGTATGGGTCACATGATCAGATTATGACTAGATGATTAGATCAAGCTGAAACAAAACAATAAGGTAGTAAGCACCTATATTTGATAAGGGCTTTTCAGAACAATCGGAAGTGTTTGTCCTAAACTAGTGTTACGAGACGTTTTACAATGAGCCTTTTATTGACATTTCATTTCACGTGATAACATAACGTGTCAAAACAATAACCACCTCGAGTTGAATATGTCTTCAAAATAAGGAATTCTAACCTACATCCGTTATTTTACCTGTGCATTCTTGAGCTTTTAAAAGCTTGTAATAACATTTCTACTTATTTTGAAACTACAACACTGCAGAGTAAGACATGGTGAACCTTTTGATACCAACTAACTGTAATGTGAATTTTGTTGGAAGTCAACTTTAAAGCAGAGCATTCCGTGAACACCAGCCAACTCGCTATTCAAAAACAAAGTGTATGGTACAATTTTACATTAAAAAGCATTTATATACGTTTATCATTTTGCATGAACGTATTCAGAAGTAGCATAATAGAATAGCTAGCTTGCATAGCCTTACATTTGTTGACCAGCCCTAACACACTCTTGGCTTTTCAATGAAAAAGGGTAGACAACTCTAAAGTGAGTCAGAGCTTCAAAATCTTGCCTTCATTAAATGTCGTTGCAGGTTGGCATATGTGATGCAATGAATCAAAAGACAATAACCAATGCTTTAGCAGCAATCAACGGGCTGTGCAAAAAAATGCTACAACTTCCATTCTTGAAGATTTAAAAAAAGGCACATAATATAGTTGTATTTGCTCAATCAAAGAGAACCTTAACGATTTAAGAATGAACACGCTTTTTAGGGTATCCAGAATAGCAAGGGCTTGTAAAATCTAGCTACCCTACATTATTTCTATCTTTATATAAATGCAAAATTTTCGACCACTTTTTTTAAGTTTAATGACAGAATGTTCGCAAGCTAGGCTGTAAAGGCTGTGATGCAATCATGTGCCATCAATGTGACAAATAATATGTATAATTGTTTGCTGCTCCTTCAGAATAAATCATTAAAATTGAATTCAAAAAAATGCCTATTGTTCATTTTTTGCAGGCAAAGTTACAGCGTCAGTTCAACTAGCTGTCTGTATCTTTATAGAAGCTGACAAAATAAAAATATTTCTCAGTGAGTCTGCAGTTGTATTACTTTGTAAATTCCAGTTTAGAGATTTCCACTCATGTGATGTATTATAACCTGTTTATCTATCCAGAATGTTCATATATTTGAGTTAAATTCTACAATAACTACAGACATAGTGTACACTTTCTAGCTTGTGTATGTTTGAGACAGCTAGACTCTTACAGTCCAATCTTTTAGCAATGATTAAGATATCTTGATAAAATCAACATTTAAATCTTGGTTGTTTGGTCAGCCTCCATTAGACCTCTCTTTTAATGCAGTCATAATCGGCTCAACCCGTATTACACCCACCTTCTTCTGATCAGTTACTGTGCCATTCTCACAGACAATTTGGCCTAATAGTCTTGTTTGTTTGTTTGTCTGTTTTCTTTCACATTAAATCATGACATATTAAGATTATAAAAAATTAAGGTGCAATGTGGACGCATACATGCAGTAGCATGGCTATTCGAGGTGCAGAGCCCGAGTTAACAGATGAGATTGATAGTCAATGAAAAAAAACATGGTTATCTAAGCAATAAAAATTGGAGCAAATTTATCACAGAGAGTCCAGCAAGTACTGCTTTAAAGCAGCTCTATAACCATCATGACTACCAAATTGCCTCAGCCAAATTAGCAAGGAATTCTATGCTGATGACACGCGATAAGCAACTCGCCTATGGTCACCAGTGAAGGAGGAGGGTGGAAGAGGTAGTGAAAATAAGGAATGATGAGTGTTATAATGTGTTGACAAGTTAGTTTGAGATTTAAATTGTGTGAAGGCTAAAAGACATATTCTTAGTTGGTATAAAGTTGCTGTATAGGCAAAACACAAGATCTTTTAAACAAAGGAGTTGACGGAAAATAAGAGTTTTTATGATATATTATTTTCAGCAATCGCCTCTGGATCACTAAAATTTTGTTTGGGTAGCTCATTGGAGCGCTTTCCCATGCTTTCAAGCAATAAACTATTTTACTGTTTATTAGAGTATTATATAAAGGCAAAAGAGGCATTTTTGGTAAGATCAACGAGACTTGATAAATAAGTCTCAAGCTTTGCCTCAGTTGTTTCTTCCATTAGTTCTATGTGTCTTGACCAGTTTAGTGTGCTATCTATTGTAACGCATAAATATTTATGCTATCCGTTATTCGTATGTTTTCTCCATTCATGGAAATGTTTTCTGTTAATCGAAATTTATTTTGTGGATTTTGAACAACTATGAAATTAGTCTTGTCAACGTGCATTGTTAGTTTGTTTTGGTCAGACTAATTTTTTATTGCATTTAATTCTTTGTTAATTATAGTTATATCTTTATTCAAGTTTTTAGCAGTATAAAATAAGTTGGTATCATCAGCAAACAAAATAGTTTTAAATTTATTGGTACTCTTTACAAAATCATTTATATATAACAAAAATAGTGTTGGTCTAAGGATGGATCCTTGGGGTACTTCACATTTAATTACTAAAGGTTGGGATATTTTTTGAGTTATTATAACACTTTGAAGACAATTTGATAGATAACTTTGAATTAATTTTAAACTTGAATGAGAAAAATTTATTTGCTTAAGCTGATTTATCAAAATAGAGTGATCTTTTGTATCAAAAGCCTTTGAGAAGTCAATGAAAATACCTAAAACAGATAGTATATATTGTTTAAAGCTGCAAGTGTATTGTTTGTAAATTCTATCAATGCTTCATGAGTTTCTTTTTCTTTTTGAAGGCCAAATTAAGATTCTGCAATAAATTTTTCTTTAATAGTGTAGTTATGGATTTGTTGGTTAATAAGATGCTCAAAGATTTTTGAACTAATGAAAACTCTTGGATTCAAACTTACCCATTTTGACCAAAGTAAACCGCTGGTTCTAGCAACAGACGCATCTAACTATGGAATTGGGGCAGTACTCCTACAAAAGAAAAATGGAGCTGAAAGACCACTAGCATATGCATCAAAGACATTAAGCTTGCACCAAAAGAATTACTCACAGATGGAGAAAGAAGCGCTTCCTATCATCTATAGAGTGACTAAGTTTAGGCAGTATCTATATGGGAGACGTTTTACGCTCATTACTGATTATAAACTCCTGGTTGCCATGTTTTCACCAGAAAAGAATATCCCCATTTTAGCAGCTCAGCGATTGCAGAGATGGGCCCTCACACTGAGGGCTTATCAGTATGACATCAGGTACAAACCTACAGCACAGCACGGCAATGCAGATGGCTTGTCCAGGTTACCTATAGGGGCTGACCCTAAGTTTGACCATGATGAAGAGAATGAAAGCATTGAGGTCTCACACACTGTACCAGAGGAGCTCGATCATGGTCCCCTTGATGATGAGGCTGTTAAACAAGAAACCATGAAAGACACCTCACTACAGATAGTGAAAGAGTTTATACTGAATGGCTTTTGGCCCAATAAGCTTACAGCAAGCTATGAACATTTGCGGCCATATTGGAATATGAGGGAGTCTCTTTTTGTTCATGGGGAGGCTGTGCTTTTGCAACGTGATGACACCACCAGAGTTGTCATTCCACAGGCTCTGAGGAGTAAAGTGTTAGACTTGTTGCATACATCACACAAGGCTGTAGAAAGAGTAAAGCAGCTTGCTCGTCGATACGCATGGTGGCCTAGCATCAATGCAGACAGAACAGCTAATCAAAGCTTGTGAACCCTGCCGAATATGTGCTAATGACCCAGCCAAGACTTACCAAAGTTGGCCGCCCACTCAACTACCATGGGAACGAATTCATTTGGATTATGCAAGACCTTTTAAAGGTCAGATGTGGTTGGTTTGTGTGGATGCACATTCCCGATATCCATACAATGCTATGCTAAATGTGGGAAAAACTACTTCTAAGGACACAATTGATGGGCTACGACAGATCTTTGTACATGAAGGTCTTTCTCAGACTATTGTTACGGATAATGGCCCACAATTCGTGTCAAATGAATTTGACCAGTTCTGCATCATGCATGGCATTAAACGCATAACATCACCAGCATTTCATCCTGCATCGATTGGAGAAGCGGAGAGATTTTCCAGGCTCTTAAGCAATCTGTAGAGAAGAATTGTACAGGAGGGGAGAAAGTGAAGACTGCCTTACAACTGTTTTTACCACATACAGATGCTTGCCTCATCCCTCTTTGAACTGGAAATCACCTGCTGAAGTTCTACATGGACGACAGCTGAGAAATACTCTGACCAATAAAGAACAAGAAAGCTTTTTCACCAGGTCAAGCACCTTCTACATCATCACGGTATGAAGTATACTCTTCGGTTTATGCAAGGAACTATAGCTCTGGACCAAAGTGGATACCTGGAATAATAATTAACAAGCTGGGTAACATACTGTATGCTGTGCGAACAGACCGTGGTGTATGGAGACGACTTGCCAATCAGCTACAAGCTGGACTTCAAGTTAATGATACATCGACCAATGACAATATCATCACAGCTTCAAACGAGATCGTAGTATCCAACCTGCCCAGTCTGTACCTGATGAGAGGCCAGTACAAAGTCCCAGATATCCCACTCGTAATAGAAGACGACCTGATTACTTTGACAGTTCTAAGTTCTAGCAAGGTCATGACTAACCATAAACTCAAAATAGTGAGGGAGGTGTGTTACATATTAGCTGTGCAGTCAAGCTTTCTTTTAGTTGTGCTATAATTACATAACTGTCTAATGACCCATAGCTATGGGCTTACTAACTAAGTCAGTACTTTATGTACTTCTTTTACTATTGGACTATTCTGTTACTATGTACTATTGATAATAAATAGTCACAGCAAGAAATGGTACTTGGCGATAATAGGAAATCTTAACAGTATGTTTTCAATATTTGAGCACCTTTCCCTTACCCTATGCTTTTTGACCAAACACCTGTGAAGAGTGCAAACTATTTGGTTATCACACTAGAATGGTGAAACCATCCTTCATTTCAACTGACTAGACCAGTTTTTAGACATCATTCCTTGATGGCAAATGACGCTCCACAAGAACATCCCATTTCAGCCTGAAGATTATCAATCAGCCAAAATGCGGAGCAAATTAATTCGGTATTGCAATCCAGAGTAGAACCACGGACATAATCCAGTAAATCTGAGTCTATAACTACTTTAAGATTTTCATCTGTAATCAGCCTGAAGGTCTATAAAACAATGAATATAATACTAACTGCTAAACGGACTTCTGAGGAATAGAGTTATCTGGTTATTACAAATGGTTCTACAGATGAATAAGGAATAATCGAAATGCCGTACAATTCAGATAGTGTTGTCAATAACTGTTTCCATGCTTCAAGTGAGTTCGGAGTTGCCTGCCGCTGACGAATTCACACCTTACCATTTCAACGATTCGGAGTTGCATAGAATATATAAATATCTCCATGATTCATGATGTATCCTACAGCAAATGCCTTTGCGCAAATTTGGTGAAGCAAAATGGCATCAAATGTGTTTGGATTTTACCATTTTTATGATTTATAGTGGTAGCAACTCTAAGCCCACTCAAAGCATTAAAACACAATGAATAGCTTTCATTTTTTGTGGTAAGTTAAACTGCCTCACAGAATATGTTCATAACTAGGTTTTTTAAATGTTAGACGCTTTTCTTTTACGCATTATACTTGGTGTAAATATGCTGTTTTAGTAAGTACAATACATGTAGTACAATTTTTGCCAACTGCTAGAAATGCTGTGTTTTGTTCAGATAATAATGGTGGTAGGAACTATTTTTTGCAGTGTCAGCCAATGGTGAGTAATAAAAACCATATGAAATCTAAACAGCACCATACCATTAAAACGCTACGACAGCCATTTTTAAATAGTATTTGTATATTTTTAGCTGTTGTCTGCTCGCTTTTTCTGTCATAAAGAACATGGAAAAAGATTGTCACAATTATTCCGGCAGAGAATGATGTGGCTGATTAGCTTGTTAATTAGAGTCAGCGTAATAAGCTGAAAGTTATGAGGTTGAGCCCCATATTGACCAACATTTTAATCGACTCATTAATTGAATGTACAGAATTTTCTGATTACCTGAAAATTGGCATATTGAAAACAACTGCAAGGCTTTGAAATCTTTAAAGCGTTTATTATTTCTGACAATTAACATTAATTCAAACGTGATAAATTTTTATTAATAAGAAGCCTGTGAGTCCTTTAAAATAAATCTCAAATTAAGTTAATTTCAGAAAGAAGGAATTGCAAGGGAAATTGTCATCGGTTCAATAAGGATCAATTATTTTACTGCATAGAATATACATGAGTTTTTTTCTCATTTACGAAATCTGAAGGCAACGCATTATATATTCCAACAACATTGTTCCGTAGTTATATCATGTAGTCTGTGGTGTCAAAGTGTATGGCAACATTGACAATGTATAACTTGGGTTTCACTACCTTGGCTATCTTTTGATTGCCTTTATTTTAGTTAACTTTATGAACGTAGTCAACCCTAGGAACTTACAAACCATAACAAGTTTGAACTAAAACATCAAAAAGTGTAAAAGGAGAATCTACTAACACCTAGTAACAGCTTTTGTACTCTAATTTAGCCGCAAATCAAACTTGAATTTGCTATGGCAAATACCTGCATAAATACGATAAAAAGCGTTGTACAGTCAAACCTTGACATAATATACACATTTACGACATTGTCTTGCAATCGGAGCAACCATGGTTTTGTATCAACCTAAGAAGTGGGTTTAAACCTGAGAGATTTAAAGTTGTTTAAAATACCAGTTTCTCAAAAAAATCCAGTCTATCAATAATCTGTTGACTAGTCAAAGACCAGTCAAGAAATTATAAGTAAACTGTAGTAATTAAAACAATTTGGTTAAAAGTAGTTTAAGTGGTTGTGAACATTCCTGACTTATATTAGTTTTAAAATAGGGAGTATCAAAAAAACCAGTGCGAGTGGTGAAAAAACACAAAGTTCATGTTTTTGAGGAGAGTCAATAATAAGATATGAGCAAATATTCTTAGAACAATTCTTTCAAAAATATTGTAGGTACCACAGGAAGAATATTGTAGGTATCACAGGGATAATATTGTAGGTACCATGGGAGAATATTGTAGGTATCACAGGGAGAATATTGTAGGTAACACAGGGAGAACATTGTAGGTACTACGGGGAGAATAATGTAGGTACCACGGGAAAATATTGTAGGTAGCATGGGAGAATATTGTAGATATCACAGGGAGAATATTGTAGGTACCACGAGAGAATATTGTAAGTATCACACGGAGAATATTGTAAGTATCACACAGAGAATATTGTAAGTATCACACAGAGAATATTGTAAGTATGACACAGAGAATATTGTAAGTATCACACGGAGAATATTGTGAGTGTCAAGAGGAGAACAAAAGTCTAACATGAGTAAAATAAAAGAAGCTGTTTATAATTACAAACAGCACACAAAAATGTTACACAAAAATGAAATAAACAAATAAGTAATGTAATGTAAAATTCTTGTATTTCAAGTTAGCCTAAAGTCATATCTCCACTACCTTTACCTACCTCTACACCCCATTCGTATCCTACATAACGAAGGCTACACTTTAAATCATTTTAAATACACTCCGAATCAACTGTCTTTAATGTAAAGGTAATGTGAAAGAATCAAGATATGTTTTATTGATTACTAATCCATTTCAGTTGCTTACATAAAGTTAAGCTACTGTATTTACATAAGATACCATAGTTTACGTCACAAAAACTGATCTGAATATTTTAGTAATACTAGGCAAAAACTTTGCTTAACAATAAAGTATTTATAAATTGACCAATAATAAACAATTGTCTAATACCCAAAAAGAAATCAGCCAAAAACGTCAGCAACATAAATTGTCTACCTGTCAGCTAACTTAACTTGCTGAATCATATATTATTTTTATTTACATAGCAATTGCTCCATACCCCTCCATATTCTGTGCAGTCTTTTAGTTTAGTATTGCCTTTAATTATGACTCCAGTACTAATTAAATTAGCAATTTATATTGTATCTTTTACACATCTTTATTATATTTTTCAAAATGTTGATAAAATGTGTGTAACAAACATATTACTGTTAATAAAATCTGAGCAAAAACATGACTGTTGGAAGGCCATTGTCAGATTTTGGCATAATATGTGACTGTGAGACTAGAGAGTTGGTCATTCATCATTATCATCACAAATCAATTTTAATTAAATATTTTATTATGAAAACTTTTTAACCAGAAAATAGAAGGATTTGCAGCCTGTTCATTGTCATTGAATGGGTATCCAACTAATGTAGTCATTGGTAACAGGTCACAAACATAACACGAGCTGTGTTCTTGACAACAAAATAAGAAACTTGGAATTTTCATCCTTTTCATTATAACTACTATGAAAAAAAGTAGACAACACCTTTGCTAATATTTTTCTGTACATGTACACTGTAAATCATAATGTGGCATATTTGTAACACCTAAGGTGATATATCATACTGTCACTAAATGTCTCACATTGGCCTCAATGGTGATATATATGTTCCCAATGAGGCATATCATTGTCTAATAAAAACAATAAATAATAGCACATTAGGAATAAAAAAGTTGCAATATCAAAGGTCATAGAGAGTTCACTGATTACGTAATACCATATTTCATAACAAATTTGCAAGCCTGTGTTACCACACACTGATGCCATGATGTAGGATGCTCAAATAAACCCGCAAAGGGTGAGCCATATAATATTAGATAGACAGAGATCATGGATTAAATACATGCTTTACAGGAAGGAGTTTATGAACACCCTAAACAATTTTAAGTGAGGCCAACTGCGCTAAAACTAACGGCAGGCTACTGGATAGAAATGGTTGCCATGAAGAACCAAGCTGAAACAGATATATAGTAATTTGAATATACTCCATGGTTTATTCTTTTGATATACAGTATACAAAATATAATAATGATTTTTTCCAAAATGAATCAAAGCAGTGGTAAAATTATGACCTACTACTAAACTTTGATAAAAATCACAAGAAGATTTGAGCTTTCTAACCCAATCACCAAATAAACTTATACAAAATTGATTAAATAGCTACCAAAGATCATCCAGCTGATAATGTCATGTCAGAACAAAAAATAATGATCAATAATGACTAGTTGACTTGATGAGGCTGAAGATATACTTATAAACCGAGACAGAAAACAACAAAACGTGGTGTTTATCATAATATGATTTGACTAAAATCATTAACTCTTCTCTTCAATTTACATGCTGGTTTTACTTAGTGCTATACAGACCTAAATCTCTTTGTTGCCATGTGATTTGAAAATAAGTGAAAGTTTCCAATTATTTGAACAGTACTGACTGACTGACTCGTAAACCAATACTGCTTATAAAGCATGTTTAGTTTACTGTTAGCTAAACGTTATAGATATCTAAGAATTTGCGATCCTTTTAGTTGTTAGGTATGGCACCATGCATACCAAAGAAGAATTTGAGAAGATAGAAGTAGACTTCTGAAGTATTTACATATTCCAAGTGTAGTACATGGTGCAACGGTAACTGGACTTTTGGGCGACAGTCAATAGGGGGACAGACACTTAGGCGACACTTTTGGTTCAAAAGGCAACAACTCCAGACTGAAAGACGACAATTTTGTTTGCTGTTTGTTGAAGGCTATTATGTGTGTTATATTATGGCTATTATTATATGTAATGTACTGACAAACTATGAAATTCTGCCGTCGTGTGCAATGATCACGTATAATTTTGAAAGTAGCCTTGACAGTGTAATTGTTTTATTTTTACAGACATTTTTATATATCAAAATAGTAACATGTATTTTTAAACGCCGTTGGTGGGATTTCTCTGATCATGCTAGTTCAGACATTTAACAGAATATTAAGGCTATTTTTGTAAAAAAAAATGCATCTAACTTATTCAATTAAAACACCAAAACTTGTTTTTGTATCAGCATGTTTGTTCAAAACAGTTTGAAAAGTCACGTTCTCGGCTGAATTGTTGACAATATTGTCTCCGATTGTCGAAACTTTAGAGTTATCTCACCTTGAGAAGAGATAGTTTTATGGTTTCGATCGTTGAAATTCATAGTAGCCTGGGAGAGAAGTTTGCTCTTTGTGTGAGATGAAAAGACAAATCCTAATTATTGTGATTTCTCATTTACTTGTGGAAAGAAAGATTTCCTTATCTTTGTTTCTTTACGATTATGATAATAATCCAATGTCATTATAATGCAGACTCTATTGGCTAAATTGCGATTCACACTTATCTATGTTTGTTGAGATTTTATTTGAGTATGAAGAATGAAGGCTTTTTCTGACAGGTGTCTAAGATATAGCCATATTTTACTAACTACTGCAGCTTGTCGCAAGAAAACAAGCAGCATCATAAAAAGCTTATGAAGAAATGATTTATTCCAAAGCATAGAAATTAACCGGTCCTGATGCCATGTTACCCTTAGAGCCACTTGAGATATTTGACCGAATCACTCTTTTCACATATCCCGATCACACATACAACTTGTAGTTTGAGACAGTGAGGAGTTATCAACACCTCAAAGACCTTTGTGATATATACTCAGCTGCAGGCTAATGCTGCCATGTGCAACATCATATACTATATTTTGCATTTTAACACGCACTATGAATCTTTTTTATACATCGCTATTTTAACAAAAGACAGACTTCAGAAAGGATTAGAAGATATTACATAGACAACCATCGACTTGAACTTTAATGACAACTTTATTAAAGAGTGGTGTAGGGAATTTCCTGCTTTTATTTCTGTTTATGATTGGAAGTGCAAGTGCATTCCAGTACATGCGAGTCACTGTGTATAATCATATTCTTGCAGTTCAAATTATCTTTTCACGTAAGTTTTAGAATTAGAAAGTAATATTCAGTTGCCAATTTATAACCGTGAAGCTGACCTCGTCATTCTAGATAGGAAAGAGAAGTTCTATCTCTAGATGGGTTTATCTATATAGTATCAATCAGGATAAAGACATTGTAAAAAACAATTAATGCTGCAAACTATTGACATACATACTTTTGAAAGTTATATATGATAAAAATCAGCTTTGCCATTTGTATAAATATACCAAAAAGCAAATTTATTAAAATGTATCAAGCTACACTCAAATGTATGTATTTATTTTTATACTGCTATTAGAACAAGAATATACATTAGTTAGAGAGTTACTACTGAGGGTCCTAATATATGAGCCAGCGATAGTATGATTCATCAACAGCAATATGCTGTTGACTCAAGAATGCATCGCTTCAAAGGGGTTAAAAAGTTGGTACCTCTATGCTATCATAGATTAGGCAGTAAGGAATCTTAGACCTTTGCCACACTGATAAGCAACTTGCCAGTTTTCACAAGCAGTCAAGGAAGAAAGTGAAAAAGAAAGTAGTGACTGTCTAAATGATTTCTGAGCGTGTGGAGTTGACAAACTCTAGAGTTAATTTTGTGGAATTTTGAAGAACAGAAGAGTAGTTGGGCAATTAACAAAGACTCACTCACTCATTTGGCGAGGTCACCACGGAGACAATATGGAACGCTAGTACATGTAGCTAATAGATTAGTTGTTGGAATTTCCAACCGTTCTTGGAATTTCTAATCGTTCTTGGAATTTCCAACTTGGAAATTCCAAGTGGATGAGCTTAGATCGCAAATCGCAGTACTTAACCGCCGGAAATTTCTAAAAAGTTGGGGCGGCTCAGCCGCCCAGCCGCCCCAGGGAATATGGGCCTGTATATATGTTGTGTATATATATATAAATTTATAAATATATATGTTGTATACATATATATTTATGTATATATTTTTCTTAAATTAAATCTCCTGCATAGCGGATTCTTCATTCCAAGATTTTACTAGCTATAGCTGGCCGAACCGAATCACAGACCAAATCACAGATGGACACTGAGGTTTACAGATATACTAGGGGAATGTTTGGTGTTGCCCGGGTAATAAAATTCTGTACAGAAAATTTATTTTTATTTACCATATAACAACTGTTACCATTCTTACTTTTAAACTTTATATCATGGGAAAAAGTTTTTTTTTGTGCCGTTCAAATGATTTAAGAGAGAAAAGAAAACAACTGTAAAGGTTTTCAAACTTTTTCAAACAGCTGTAACTTTTAAATTTCATATCATGAAAAAAGTGTTTTGTTGAAATAAATTAAGAAGAAAAATAAAATTGCCAAGTTGCTTAAATGTAAATGTGGAATCATTAGCAAGTAATGGTTAAATATAGTCTGTTTTGCTATGATTACAAGGAAAAATTATTTGATGTACGATGACATGATATGTATATGACTTTAGTTTGTTTCAGTGTTAGCATCATAAGGCGAAATCATCGTATAGACATTTAGAGTAGTATAGAAACCCATAGTAATTACCTAGTGCAATCACTGCCTGATGAAAACCATCAAAATTATCATTATTACAAAATAGTAATCCTCAATATTATAGCTTGGAGATGTCCAAGCCGTAATATGGAAAAATCTGCTAAGTCCAATAGCTAACCAAACAAAGATCGCTTTGCTAGTTAACGGGTCTTGCATTGTTTAAGAATGACAATGCAAGCTACAGGATTAAATGGAAAATTATGCAGAAAACTAGACCTTATTCAAACCAAAAAAAGAAATGCCATCTGTGCATTAGTGAAAAGTATTACATCATTTGCAGGCCAGAAACAGCCACCTTAAACAAAAGAAACGAAATAAACAATACATGCCGACACTCCAAGAAATACCTACTCAGCCAATACGATCCAGGCAGAGGCGGAGCTACAGACACCATCAACAACATCCGGAGAGGCAATTCCACCCGCCATTCAACACAAGTCTCCTGAAGAGTGCACCAGCACGAAACAGACCTGTCGTGACCCCAGAATAAAACATCAATCTGGAATAAAGATAAGTAAAATTAACCTATTCCACACTCTAGTTAGTTATATATATACATAGATATATATATGTATATATATGTATATATATATATCATACAATAGTATTGAGCCCTCAGCTTTATAAAGTAATTTTATAGCTTGTACATTACACATTTTAGTCATTCTACCTGAAGATTGTAACGCAATTGCATGAAACTAATAGTAGTAATGATTTTAACCTGTAGTTTTTAATAAACTTCATACACAGCTCTAATTGACTCGATTATTGAGCGCTTTAATTTACAGTGTAAACCACATATATATACATGTAAATATATATATATACATGTATATATATATATATATTTATATATATATATATATATATCCATCAGTAAAAGCGTAAGATCCGAGCAGAGTACTCAATGATAAAATCAGAGCAAGTTAAAATCAATAAAACAGACTATAACTTCAGATAAAACACTTTATTACTATTAGTTTCATGCATGAATCTTCAGAATCTGAAGATTGCTCTTACCAAGCATGAAACTAATAGTAATAAAGTGTTTTATCTGAAGTTATAGTCTGTTTAATTGATTTTATTTATATATAAATATATATATATATATATATCTATATATATATATATTTATATATATATATATATCTATATATATATACATGTATATATATATATATATATATATATATATATATATATATATATATATATATATATATATATATATATAGGCCTACTAGTATATAGCTAGTTTACTAGTAACTAGTATAGTAGCTAGTATATATAGTATATACATATATATATATATATATATATACTAGTATATATAGTATATATAGCTAGTATATATATATACTAGCTGTGCCACCCGGCGTTGCCCGTGTAATAGAAGAGTCTTTAGACAGAAAATTGATTTGTATTTAACATATAACAACATTTGCCATTCTAACTTTTAAACTACATATCATGAGAGAAGTGTGTCGTGTAGTTGAAATAAATTAGGAAAAAAATAAAAAAAACTGTCAAGGTTTTAAAACTTTGTCGAACAACTGTAGCTTTCAAGCTAGTAGCCTTGCATGTTGCCAATAGAAAATTCCACTAAGTTAGGTAATAAGGTCAGGCTTGCAATGACGGTAAGCCATGACTTAGAGTTTGCATTGTTGTCCAGCTCAGCTGTTCTAATAATAGCTATAGCCGGAAAACCTACACACATACGACAGACATACTTTGAGAAACATATATATAGATATATATGTATATATATATATGTATTTACATACATAAAAAAATATATATATACATATACATATACATATACATATACATATACATATATATATATATATATATACCCATATTTCCGAGTTAGGAGTTGAATAAATATATACCAGTTAGGAGGTTGCGGAATATAAGGGATTAGGAGTTAACGCAAATATATATGGGTAAGCCTCCTATATGGTCTAATTTATCTACATTGTAGATATATATATATTTATTCACCTCCTAATTATTATATATTTTTATGGAAATTTAAGGAGAATATGGTATCATACAATATATATTCATCGCCTTATCATACTTTGTATATATGCATACTAGAAAAACTGTCAAAACTTGGAGAATGTCTAGATGGTTGTTGTAAATTACATATCAATTTGAAGGTAAAATAATTCATACCTCAATGAGTAAGCAAAAATAATGATTACCAGTTAGCAGATTGCTACAAATTACACATAAATTAGAATGTTACCATTGTAAATTATGTAATAGTTACAATGGAAACATTACATAGCATGGCATAGCTTACATACCCTTTAGTAAGATGCCGTAACTTATATCATTTAGGAGTTTGCTATAACTTGTTTCTTTTAGAAGCTGCTCTGATTTACATATAATAAAGTATGTTGCTATAACTTATAGATCATTTGAGAAATTGATATAATTTGAATTTCACATAGTTGGTAGCAATTATCTATATATCAGTTAGGAGGCTGCTATGGATTATATATTAATTAGGAGGCAGCTGATATTTATATATCATTTAGGAGGTTGCTATAACTTACATATCATTGCAGAGGCTGCTATGAGTTACATATAATTTAGGATGTTGCTATCACTTATAGATCACCTAAGACCTTGCTATAATTTGAATTTTCCATAGTTGATAGCTATTATTTATATATCAGTTAGGAGGCTGCTATGGATTATATATTAATTAGGAGGCTGCTGATATTTATATATCATTTAGGATGTTGCTATAACTTACATATCATTGCAGAGGCTGCTATAAGCTACATATAATTTAGGATGATGCTATCACTTATAGATCACCTAAGACCTTGCTATTATTTGAATTTTCCATAGTTGATAGCTATTATTTATATATCAGTTAGGAGGCTGCTATGGATTATATATTAATTAGGAGGCTGCTGATATTTATATATCATTTAGGAGGTTGCTATAACTTACATATCATTGCAGAGGCTGCTATGAGTTACATATAATTTAGGATGTTGCTATCACTTATAGATCACCTAAGACCTTGCTATAATTTGAATTTTCCATAGTTGATAGCTATTATTTATATATCAGTTAGGAGGCTGCTATGGATTATATATTAATTAGGAGGCTGCTGATATTTATATATCATTTAGGATGTTGCTATAACTTACATATCATTGCAGAGGCTGCTATAAGCTACATATAATTTAGGATGATGCTATCACTTATAGATCACCTAAGACCTTGCTATATTTTGAATTTTCCATAGTTGGTAGCTATTATTTATATATCAGTTAGGAGGCTGCTATGGATTATATATTAATTAGGAGGCTGCTGATATTTATATATCATTTAGGAGGTTGCTATAACTTACATTTCATTGCAGAGGCTGCGATGAGTTACATATAATTTAGGATGATGCTATCACTTATAGATCACCTAAGACCTTGCTATAATTTGAATTTTCCATAGTTGATAGCTATTATTTATATATCAGTTAGGAGGGTGCAATG
This sequence comes from Watersipora subatra, assembly GCF_963576615.1. Taxonomy (NCBI): domain Eukaryota; kingdom Metazoa; phylum Bryozoa; class Gymnolaemata; order Cheilostomatida; family Watersiporidae; genus Watersipora; species Watersipora subatra. The sequence goes on from NC_088714.1 coordinate 29,114,129, forward strand.
GATTATATATTAATTAGGAGGCTGCTGATATTTATATATCATTTAGGAGGTTGCTATAACTTACATATCATTGCAGAGGCTGCTATGAGTTTCATATAATTTAGGATGATGCTATCACTTATAGATCACCTAAGACCTTGCTATATTTTGAATTTTCCATCGTTGATAGCTATTATTTCTATATCAGTTAGGAGACTGCTATGAATTACATATTAATTAGGAGGCTGCTGATATTTATATATCATTTAGGACGTTGCTATAACTTACATATCATTGCAGAGGCTGCTATAAGTTATGTATAATTTAGGATGATGCTATCACTTATAGATCACCTGAGACCTTGCTATAATTTGAATTTTCCATAGTTGATAGCTATTATTTATATATCAGTTAGGAGGGTGCAATGGATTATATATTAATTAGGAGGCAGCTGATATTTATATATCATTTAGGAGGTTGCTATAACTTACATATCATTGCAGAGGCTGCTATGAGTTTCCTATAATTTAGGATGATGCTATCACTTATAGATCACCTAAGACCTTGCTATATTTTGAATTTTCCATCGTTGATAGCTATTATTTCTATATCAGTTAGGAGACTGCTATGAATTACATATTAATTAGGAGGCTGCTGATATTTATATATCATTTAGGAGGTTGCTATAACTTACATATCATTGCAGAGGCTGCTATAAGTTACGTATAATTTAGGATGATGCTATCACTTATAGATCACCTAAGACCTTGCTATATTTTGAATTTTCCATCGTTGATAGCTATTATTTCTATATCAGTTAGAAGGCTGCTATGAATTATATATTAATTAGGAGGCTGCTGATATTTATATATTGTTTAGGAGGTTGCTAGAACTTACATATCATTGCAGATGCTGCTATGAGTTACATATAATTTAGGATGTTGCTATCACTTATAGATCACCTAAGACCTTGCTATAATTTGAATTTTCCATAGTTGATAGCAATTATTTATATATCAGTTAGTAGGCTGCTATGAATTATATATTAATTAGGAGGCTGCTGCTATTTATATATCATTTAGGAGGCTGCTATAACTTACATATTATTGCAGAGGTTGCTATGAGTTACATATGATTTAGGATGATGCTGTCACTTATAGATCACCTAAGACCTTGCTATAATTTGAATTTTCCATAGTTGATAGCTATTATTTATATATCAGTTAGGAGGCTGCTATGGATTATATATTAATTAGGAGGCTGCTGATATTTATATATCATTTAGGAGGTTGCTATATCTTACATATCATTGCAGAGGTTGCTATGAGTTACATAGAATTTAGGATGTTGCTATGACTTATAGATCACATAAGAGTTTACTACAATTTGAATTTCATATAGTTGGTAGCTACTATTTATATATCAGTTAGGAGGCTGCAATGAATTATATATTACTTAGAAAGCTGGTGCTATTTATATATCATTTAAGAGGTTGCTATAACTCACATATCATTGCAGAGGTGCCATGTGTTACACATAATTTGGGATGTTGCTATCACTTATAGATCAACTAAGAGTCTGCTATAATTTGAATTTCATATAGTTGGTAGCTACAGTACTATTTATATATCAGTTAAGAGGCTGCTATGAATTATATATTAATTAGGAGGCTGCTGATATTTATATATCATTTAGGAGGTTGCTATATCTTACATATCATTGCAGAGGTTGCTATGAGTTACATATAATTTAGGATGTTGCTATGACTTATAGATCACATAAGAGTTTACTACAATTTGAATTTCATATAGTTGGTAGCTACTATTTATATATCAGTTAAGAGGCTGCTATGAATTATATATTAATTAGGAGGCTGCTGCTATTCATATATCAATTAGGACGTTGCTATAACTTACATATCATTGCAGAGGCTGCTATGGGTTACATATAATTTAGGATGTTGCTATCACTTATAGATCACCTAAGACCTTGCTATAATTTGAATTTTCCATAGTTGATAGATATTATCTATATATCATTTATTAGGCTGCAATGAATTATATATAAATTAGGAGGCTGCTGCTATTTTTACATCATTTAGGAGGTTGCGATAACTTACATATCATTGCAGAGGTTGCTATGAGTTACATAGAATTTAGGATGCTGCTATGATTTATAGATCACATAAGAGTTTACTATAATTTGAATTTCATATAGTTGGTAGCTACTATTTATATATCAGTTAGGATACTGCAATGAATTATATATTAATTAGGAGGCTGCTGCTATTTATATATCATTTAAGAGGTTTCTATAACTTACATATCATTGCAGAGGCTGCTATGGGTTACATATAATTTAGGATGCTGCTATCACTTTTAGATCGCCTGAGAGTTTGCTATAATTTGCATTTCATATAGTTAGTAGCTACAGTACTATTTATATATCAGTTAGAAGACTGCTATGAATTATATATTAACTAGGTGGCTGCTGCTATTTATATATCATTTAGGAGGTTGCTATAACTTACATATCATTGCAGTGGTTGCTATGGGTTACATAGAATTTAGGATGTTGCTATGACTTATAGATCACAAAAGAGTTTACTATAATTTGAATTTTATATAGTTGGTAGCTACTATTTATATATCAGTTAGGAGGCTACAATGAATTATATAGTAATTAGGAAGCTGCTGTTATTTATATATCATTTAGGAGGTTGCTATAACTTACATATCATTGCAGAGGTGCCATGGCTTACATATAATTTGGGATGTTGCTATCACTTATAGATCAACTAAGAGTCTGCTATAATCTGTACAATAAAACAACAATCTGTATAAAACAACAATAATTGTTGTTAGAACCTACATATTGTATAGTATGTTAAACTTTAACGTAGGAATCAATAAATTTGTATTTAAAACAACAACAGCCACCATGCTTGATACTAAAAAATTCAACTAGTCAAGTACCATAGAATGGTCGTTGCTTAGTCACCAAACGGAGTAAATTTATTCAGACGTCAAGTTTAATGCGATATTACAAAAGCCTCAACAACAAGAAGACCCTGCTGCCAGTTTAATTTTGCAGCTTCTTGAGTTGTGGGCTCGGGCATAAGTCATCATTATAATTTTCAAACACCAATTTCTTTTAACAGTATACAGCTCTGGCATTTTTGGTAGTTTGCCTCAATCTTCCGATCATGGCTTTTTGAACTCTCAATTTTCTTTTAGGCTGCATAACTTTCTGCTCACTAATATAAACGAATAATGTAACTCAATATTTGTAAATATGGTCTATGTTATAGTTTCTTATTCAGTCACATATCGCTGCTGCACTGCATACAAAAACTTAAAAAAAATTAGTTGGTAACAATGCATGGACGCAACTCAGTTACTGTGATTGCTAAAATGAAACACACATTTTTGCTTGCTGTGCATATTATCTACAGTAATAATATGAATTACTTGCACAACATACTTAGTTACTCAATCTAACATACAATAACAGCAATGTCTTTCTATTCATCTTAAGCCACTCTTAGAACGTTAAGTAAAAACATTTCCCCACTCGGGAATGGAGTGTCAGGTTGCAAAACCTGCGCAATACCACAGCACCATAAATTGGGTAGATTCCAAACAAGCCCATTGTGCCTATGTAGAACCCAGGGAAAAACTTAATGTCACATAGAGAGCCAATAAAAATACAATAACATTCTATCTTGAGGGCATTTTCGCTTTTCAAAATTTCTTTCTTACTGCAATTTATTGTTAGCAATGATCAGTCGGGCTGGACCCAGCACAATACCAAATTTTTTCTAACTTTAGATCTCTTGACTTTGGGTGGTTTTATTGATCAATAGTAATACTGAGTGCTATTATTCACATTTTACCAGTAATAATAATGCCCTGAACTGTCAAGAAATTGATAGAACATTCTACTCAGACACATTCACTTAAATTTGGAAAATGACCCAAAAAGATATATTTCTCATTGTGTAGTGAATTTCTGATTGTTTTTAGTCAAGCACAGCGTTCTAAGTAATTTTTTGGGCTTGTCGGTTTGACAGTAAGTTGTCAGTAGACTGGCTGCTGCGGCATATTTCCTTATATTTAGTTTTTCTTTAAAAGAATTATTATAATTTATCTTAGAGCTTGTTTCTTGAATGATACATCATAGTGTACAGTGCAGTACAACAGATAATATCTATTGTCGGTATTGTATTATCTATCATAGTCATTGTTTTATGCACATTTTCTGTACATAAAATAATAGCTAACACTGCTTGATACAAAATAACTATACAAGTGCATTACTGCGGAGTTGGTCTTTTTTAGTCTTCAAAAAGAGCACATTTATTGACAAATACTACGCAATGATAATAAGAAGGTTCAACAACATAAAAAATTCAGCTGGCATTTTTTCTCACAGCCTTCTTTAGCAAGTTGTTGGCTCGAGCCCGAATCACTGTAACACTTCTGTTAGGCAGCGTTGAGTGTTTAGCATCCAACACTGATCTTGTTGGCAGTTTGCCTGATTTTTCAGTCCAGTACTTGTCAAATTCTGCTATTTCCTCTGCACTTTACCGTTTTCTGCTGACTGAAATAGTAAATAATGTGAATTATCATTTATAAAAATCTGATAAGCTATGGCTTTGATGAATCACATATCATTGCTCAGCTCCATTCAAAAGTTAAATAAGCTGGTTTGCGTGCTGCAAGTCAAAACAGAATTGATGGTTTCTAAGATACAAGTGAACAATAAGGACATTAATGCTCGTTAGTGTCATTTCTCATTTAGTAATATAATACTTAACCAATGTATTGTTATTCAAAACACACATATACTGTAGAAGGTACTTTGATGACCACTTCTATATACTACTTTAGTAGCTAATTATGAAACTAAATGGTGTGCCACTTGCATGCATGCGATAGAGCAGTTTGGATTTCTATTTGCTTCAAATTATTAGAGAAATGATCAGGATTAACATTCATTGAGCAGTCTCAATGGCCAGTGTTCAGAACGATTGCTGCTAAGCTTAGTGTGACCTGACTGGGTAGCTATTTATTGAGTCATTAATTAGGCTAATACTTGACCTATGGGGTCAAGCAATGTGGTTAAACACCATTGTTCAGGTGTTCATTGAAACCACTAATGCCTAGATTGCTCTAGATACCTAAATGCCTCTGACTAGGAGAGCTATGTTTTGTAACCTGACAGCAGCAGAACACAAAGACTAGTGTCAGCATTTATGTAGGCAACGAATTTGACTGAAATACTTGAAAAGTTAGACACCTTTATTTTTTCTACTGCATTTGAGCTACAGCAAAATAATCACGCTTGGTTCCCTAGTACATTGTGTTAGTTTAAAGCCACTTATCATAGCATCACCCACATTTAATCTGATGTCTGAAAATCACTCTTCGGTGTTGATAATCTATGTATGTCACTCTGCACTTATTTAAAATCAATGCATTTTTGATTAGATGCTACTACACAAAGAGAAATATACCCTTGGGTTCTTTTTTTAAATTCATGCATTAGTGATTTGCAAATATATGAAAGCAGAGCCTTATTTAAAACTAAAATCTTGTTGCGTCAATATTTGCAAAGTTATGCTTGCTATTTTAACCTTGACCCAAAACTCCAATATTATAACATTCTGAAATACAGCTAAATTGACATAAGGTAGAATCTTAATTTGAAGGCCATGTTCATTCGAGTGCTATTCTAGAAGTGTTGAAAACTAGAGTGTCACCCTTTAATTGACAACCACATCCAGCTGACTGCGGCTTCAACATTCTTTGATCTTTGGATCCGATTTTGGACAGGATGGATAGAAAAATGTTGACAAATTTTTACTAACAATGACTCAGTTACAACAATAGCAATTAATACTTTTGTCAATGCATATTGAAGCGAGTTTTCTAACTTCTAAGCTTTACAGTGTTTTCGTTAAAGCTTTGAAAGCAGCACCGTGGAAATAATTGATAACTCTATCAGGCTGATAGTAATTTTATTGTTTAAGCGGCCTTGATAGTTCGGCATATATGAAAAAACGGTTTAGCAAATATGATGAAATCTGTACTACTATTTGAGGCTAAAATTTCTTGCACATGCTACAGCATTAGAATAAGCAGTTAACGATGGCATTTTGCAAGCTCAACGCCCAGTGAATATGTTATCACTGAATCACAGCTTAGTTTGTGTGTTATATAGTTTTTAATGTGTTTTTTTCAAAAGAAGTAACGTTCACTTGAACGGCGGCGTTCTATCTTTAACCGTCATCTATTATAGTACAGGTCTAGTAGAGGGGCGTTTAAATGAATGGGGATTCAATTAGAGATTACATAATATTTTATTAACCCTTTCACCGCTGCATGCGCATTTAGGCGAAATCAATGGACGACCGGCATATGCGCATGTTGCGAATTTCCTGGCAATTGCGTAGTAACTTAATTTTATTATTCGTAGACAACATAACTAACAGTCTTTAAGACTTTTTATGGTATTGACAGTGTTGTCCAAAAGTTTCCCTGTAAAATTACCCTAAACTCACGAAGCAATTTTAAATTTTTGTTTAGGACTTTTCAACATAAAAAGAAACATTTGTTCTTTCTGATTTTCGAAATATTTAGTGCTATTATAGCTTTCGCAAGTACATCCAGAATTGAAAACAGATAATTACTTATGTTGATAACATCATTGATGATTGTTGATGACTGACGGATTAAGATTTTAGTGATTACACATATAATTAAAGTAGCAGCTCCAATAGTGACTCCAATGGTGGTCAAAGTAATAGCTTTTGTAAGAGTAAGGAACATGGTAGAGCATTGTTTTTTGAGATTCGAAGGGATCGTAGCTTCACATAGCATTAGCAATGCACAAAGTAGGAATGCATTAAGTTTTTTGAATAGTACTATTTTTTAACGTGTTGGAAAAATAAAATCTATAACAAAAAGGTTTTAGATAGAGTTGAAGCTAATAAAGATTGAACATATATTATGAAGCACAATCGACAATTTTTGCCACTATAATTGGAAGGGTTAAAAAATGCAGTGGCATGGCATTCAAACATAGATTTTATAGTAATATTATTTCTTATAAATTTTTTGAAATAAAACTTTTATTAATGTGGCACGCTCTTGTGGAAACTAACCGTTAATCAGCAACATACCCTCTTCAAGAAAGCGTCCAGCTGTGCTTCGTACCATTTTCCATCTGGTGGATATAGTGCTTGGATGCGGTGACCAGGTTTCTACCAAAATAAGCAAAACAATTTTAATAGCCCAAACAGATGTTATGCAGATTAAAAAGTGATGCAAAAGATGCCTGTTGTTTTTAGGTTTTTCAGCAAACCCGTGTCCCTACCTCCCATTACTAAAATTCTATGAAGCTGTAATATTTTATCTCATGCGATATTCTTCTACAAAATTGAAACATAGATTTTAAAGCTTCAACAATTTAAAGGATTTCATTTACTCCAGTCACTTACTTATGACTCAGCCTCTAGTTTAAATCCGTATCAAATTACGACTAAAATGCATCAACTTGTTAATTACAATGAAAATAATACATTATCATAACTTTATACTGCCCTAAGCAAGCAAAACGCCCTATCTGAAAAGTTTTTCAAAATTCACTTTTTTGTGCTTATATATAATTTAGGTTGAGATCTAACATGTCTCGAAATTTCATATATTTGAGACCACCAGAAATAGCACTTTTCACAATGTGCAAAACGCCCTATCCACATTTACCACACATAAAGTGGCAATCAAAGCGCTCTATCTGCAGATACAGCGTTTTGATTGGCCTGAACATACACAGAGTTGGACATTATGAGCAGCATTATGTAATCAAAGAGTATATAAACAAAGGGAAGCGAAACTGAAGCATATATATTTGGTTGTTTCAAAGCAGCTCATACAAGCTAGTGCACTTCTAAGTGCTCAATCTTATTGCTATATTTTTTATCATAATATATTTATTATGACAAGACGATATCTAAGGGACCAAAGTCTCGATTTAAAGATCCGACTCAGAGATTTGATGAAAAATTTGTTTTAATTACATGTCCATTGGAAGGTTTTGCTTTTTTAAAATACTGACATTATTGCACTCAGTTGTTTGCTTTAAATTATTTTTAATAAAAGCGTTTGATCTTTTTTAAACTACTATTTTACTTATTCCTTTCATTTCATGACATCTGGTTTGAAGGATACCTAGATCTTTGATCATCTCTTAACTTTTTGAGCTAAATATGGCTATTACAGGGTTTTAATCCATGTGTTGACTGGATGAGTAATAGGAATTGCAACATATATCATTTTGTTGACTAATTGCGGGTTAATATCAGAATTTAAACTTGTAATCCTTTGATAATCCAGTCATGGCAAATGGTCTTGTGGCAAACTAACAATGAGAAACCAGTCCAATTAAGCAATCAAAAGGCCCTATCTGCAGTGATAGGGCGTTTTGATTGCCTAGTGCCAGCTTAGTAAATTGTCAATTTAAGCAAACAAAATGCCCTAAGTGAAATAACTCCTTTGATTTTAAAGTTTCACGAAAAAAAAATTCAGTAAAGATTGTTGGATATCTCACCATAATAAATAAAAAAAACAACTAAAATACTGCTAATACTGATGCCAGGCTTGACCAAAACGTGTTTGTGCTTGTGCTGAACAATTTACAAATATCAAGATACAGCGTTTTGCTTGCTCAGGGCAGTATAGTATAGGCTACTAATAATTCTGCCTGTTGGCGCTATCAATCAGCTAACACTACTAATCAGAATAAAAAGCATCCATAATTATTTTAATGCTTTTTAAAAAGTTACAAAAGTTAGGAGCATCGACAGAGTCACAGATATTCATCAATTGCTGGCTACTGTGCTATATGTTACCATAACTATTTTAATGTGTGTCGGTTAATCTCACAAAGCTACCCTTGTGTATAATTACAAAGTTATCATTTTATGAAAATTAGTAATAATTTCATTCTTTTAGCATTATAAAGTTGGGGTTTCTTGACCTTTTTAACTTGACAATATTACGATCTTGCAATTAAGGCAGTAAAATCCAAATCCAAATTAGCTGCGAAAACCTATGCATTGTTGTTTGCCGTCGCAATTTGATGACATGAGTAAGTTGCTTAGATATAGTATTTAAAGTGGCTCGCCCTAAAGGTCAAAAATGGCCACTACCGGTCTAACCTTTTGCATTGGTATTGAGGCGAAGTAAAATACTTTTTCATGATGCCTTTTCACCATAATATGGTACAATTAATTCAATGACAAAATTGGCAAAAGTAATATAAAACAATTGTGACAAACAAATATACCAATTGTGACATGATTAGTCTGTTCTTCTGCTGCTGCAAAACCCTAAATGGCTAGACGCGCGAAAAAAGCAAAATGTTTAGCGGCTACAATCTCGCTAGAAGGTTGAACTTATGTGATAAGTCTTTAGGTTGTGTAGGAATGAGAGGTTGGCTTGTTTCTTACAATCTATTTTATCAATTGACTAGCATGCAAGAAGATAGCAAGCCATGCCACATTAGGGGAATGAGTCACTTTAAGCACAAACCACAATTGCATAAGTACATAGGTGATTTCTGCTAGTGAGAAGACCTTGGAGAATAAGACCACATTATGCAATTCTGTGAAGATTTTATTACTGTAGTTATACTTGTGCTGCAATATTTCTAATAGAGTGAAAAGCAAATGAGCTGCCCAACCACAACCTCCTTCATTATAAAGTTACAAAGAATAGGAATAACAACAATAGCTTTCATTCGGAGGCTGAGGCTATTGAGAAGTAGAAAGTGAATTAGCTAAGCAGGCAATAGTAGAACACACATAATAAGAGCATAGGCATCATGATTGATGTGTATGCAGGCAATGAATTTATGTACAATTTCACTACCAAATATTTTAGTAAAGCTAGACACCTTTGGCTAAAGAGTGCTAGATATAGGTCAAAACAAGCCAGTGACAAATCTCATGTTATGCATCCTTGTTTGGACACTTTATTTCTAAAGTGTTTAATGCATTGGAAGTTTAACATAAAAGTGTGCCAAGAATGCACAAAGAACATTGACAGCAATAACTGAATAGTACTGACAGCAATAACTGAATAGAACATGATGTTTAATTAAAATGTAACATAAAAATAAACGTTTTATTTTGTTTTGGTAAGCTTGCAGCAAAAATGTTTGCTGTGCACATAAAATATTGTTTTGCTCCAAATACTTTACAAACAAGTAATAATAACTTTATTGATGCAAATTGTACTGAAATTATATTTGCTACGAGCACCAATGGAAGTCAAAATAACTAATACAATTCTTACAGACCTTTTAAAAACAATGGCCTTTGCTGCTACAGAAAAGTGAGTAGACCCATAGGAAGAGAAGTATATGTTCTTATACTGCTAAAACTACCTTTGGTTCAGAAATCAGATTTGAAAAGAGCAATGAATTATTATAAGCATTGGCAAAATGTTTGGGATGGATAGGAAACAAAGCTGGGTATTGCACATGCTGGTAATTTAGCTAATGTAAATAGATTTCCTACACTACCTAATTGAAAACATCAATGCAAAATCTAAATACATGTAAATACTTACTAGCCATAGTACAGAGTGACCTTTTAATGTTTGTCAACATAACATCCGTACCGCTTTGAGCATCTTGAAATTATATTAAAGTTGCTTTCATTATGAGCTCCCTTTGACATTTTAAAGTATTAAAATGGGCAAATACAAGTTGCATTTTCAGAGAACTTTTAAATTCAAGTCATATGCCACAAAAAGTTCCTCTGCGTTGTTTGTAGTATATTCTAAAAGTGCTAACACTACATTTGTTTTAAATTTTAAAGTTGACACAAATAATTGAGCAAATTATGTAGCTTATTAGTAAAACTTTTGTTAACATCAGCAAACAAACTGCATACATGCTGCCCGATACCGAAGGCCAAAAATAATAATATATATTGCTATATATATTTTAACCAATAGTTTTGCAGTTTTGTTATTGTACAGCAATTTGTATAAAACCTACTGTATTTCAGGTTTGAGTAACTATGAGTTTTAGTAGTGTTCTGGCCCTTCCTATCGCGTGTTTTCAACATTTTGAGGTAATAATTAAAAGCCATGAGTTGAATTGCGCAACTTCAGCAGCATCTTATATATATATATCATTCGCCAAACTCATTGTCTTGAATCATCAAAGTTCACTAAATCATTCAAAAGGAAATACATACACTTGTATCTCTAATTCTTTTATAGCTTTACCCTTTTACTGCCACCCATGTACAAACTAAGCTACCGGCCTACCGCCAGCCATTTCACCGAAAATTGCCAATTTAGCTTCATGATATGTACATGAAGCATGTATACTATTTTGTTTCAACTTCAAAGTTTATCTATAAACTTTTTGTAATATATTTTATTTTGCTAAAATGTTAACATATAGTGCTATGCAAAAATCAATGTACCTTCACTTTGTGCATTGCTAAAGCTATGTGAAGCTACAATCGCTACGAAGCTAAAACGATGCTCTACAATGTCCCTTACACTTAAAAAACTATTATTTTCACTATCATCAGAGTCACTGCTGCTAATTTAATTATCTGTGTAATCACAAAAATCTGAATTTGAATTGACTATAGTGTCATCAACATACATGTAAGTAATTATATGTTTTCTGACTTGCGCGATACTTAACAAAACTTACACAAAAAATGTCCATTTTTTTTTGGAAATTCTCAAAAAAAAATTTGAAACTGCTTGGTTATCTTAGACTAATCTATTAGAGAAATATTCGAACCACACTGACAATACCATCAAAGTTTTAAAATCATCCGTTATGTTTTTAATGGATAATAAAATTAGGTGACCACGCAATTGTTGAAAAATTCGCCTAAATGTGCATACGGCAGTTGCTGATAGATTTAGCATAAATTCGCATACGGTAGGGTAAGAGTAAAAACCAACAAAATATTTGTCAATCTCCTGCCTCTAAACATGATATCTCAAATCTGATAATTACTCTCAGTGTTGACTGAGTAACTAAAAGTGGTAATGAGTAACCATGGAAAACTATTCATTTTATATAATTATGCAATTGCTCAGCAATTGCAACCATGACTCATAAAGACTAAAAATAGCAATACTAAATCTCTTTGCTATGCTACATTCCTTTGATTGGTTTGCGCTATTTATATTATGTAATCTGCCAATAATAGATGAATAGAACACAAAAGTGGCATAATGGTTTATGTAAGCGTTTAAATAATACAATGCCTGTAAAAATTAACAACTTTTCTTACTGAAGCTATGGCTATATCAAATTATTACACTAATTTTTGGCTCGCATGTATAATGTGCTATTTTACAGCAACTTATTGCAATATCGCATACCTTTAATTTGATGTCTGCAAATCAGTCTTTGGTGTGGGCCATCAATGCTTCTCATCCAGCAGTTATCTATAACTAAAGCGTCATTGATTATTTGCAACTATACAAAGAAAAACTACTTTTGGGCATGCTGTTACATTCTTACGTCAGGTATACATTTGCTAGTTACAGTAAAACTTTGTACAGTATATTTTGTGTTGGTGAATTTAAAGTTTTGCTTATCATAGTGACTTTGCCAAAACGTCAAACTTTACTACATTTCAAAATACAACCTTACTGATATAATGTTTTATAGTTTGTAATCTATAATTATGTATATGTTAAAAAATATTATAAATTTCGGTAGATGAAACCTTGATTATTTTGACATATTTTTTATGCAAACCAACGTGTAATTAGCAACATACCTTTTCTAGAAAAGAACATCCAACTTTGTCTAATACTCTCTGCCATCTGATGAATATATTGGCAATAATGCTTACCAAGTTTCTACAAAAAATGAATAGATAATTCAAATAGCATAAACAGATATACAAACCAAAATGAATGCAAAATACACATTTTAGTTCACTGGTTAGGTTTTTTTTGGCAAACTTGAATGTCTGCCTCCTACTACTGAAGCTCTATAAAACAGCTAAGCTCTTAATTACTACACAATTACTACACAAGATTCAAACTAAATACTAAAAGTTTCAAAATTCAAAGGCTGCATATACCCACTTACTTGCTTATGCCTATGCATGTACTACTATTACTTACAAAATCATAACTGAAATACGCAAACTCTCACTATTCATGATAACAATAATACAATTACTTTATGATCATGTTATTCTAATAACAGTTTTGACTGTTGGTAGAACCACATTAATAACGTTACTTATCATTATAAAAAACATCAAAAATTATAATAATAATAACTGAAAATAGATTAAAGTTGGAGAATTAACTGATTCACTAAAATAACTATTAATTGTCAGCTGGCGTGTCTGTGTTGATGTTACAAAACTGAACATTCGTGTAACAATAATAAAGTCAAAAATTAGGACTTTACAAAAAGTTTTGATTTTTTCCTTTTTGGTAATATAATGCTGACCTTTCTTGACTTTTCTATGCAGAACAATATCAGCAGTTGGATGACATAAATGGATGTAAAAAATATATCAAACGTGTTCTGTGCTACATTCCTTAAAAATTATAATAATTGAAACATACTTTTTTCACGCTAGTCCTATTTCAATATTAAATAAAATTTATACTGCTTTTCTACAACTGTATGTTTCAAGTAAATAAACTGTAAATTGACTAAAATAACATGAACAACTTACCGAATGTGACTTGCTCCCTTACATGTAGTCATTCTGCTGCTACCAAGCTCTAGTAGACTACATGGGTGAAGAACTAATGGTCCTAACAGCCACAGCAACATTATAACAGCCACATCTCTCTAGCTGTTATATACTGGGGTTATACTTTTGCCACTTTACTTCAATAAATTTAAAAAATCAATTCTTCGACTAAAAAACCATCTCTCAGGTATTGCGTTCGGATGCAAAGTTTCAAAAAAAGATTTATTTTGTGGCTGGATGCAACGGCATCGAAAATATGAATTGTATTGATTATAGACTTATTTAAACTTTTACTACAGCCATGCTTAAACATCAGTTGAAACCATAATGTGCAATTATTGTGAATTTTCACAAAAAAGAGCAGATCAATGAAAAACCTTGCAGAAAAAGGGAGTGCTTAAATGGCAGTCTTGAAAACTATAAATAGGGTCAGCAAATAAATTGTAATGTATTGTAGTTTGTTAATATACAACTTTATTTCTCAAATCTAATAAAGCTATCATGAATATTAGCAAAACTGACTGTATCCGACATAGCTGCTAATTCTTTGTATTTGCTGATGCTTAGTCATAAACTTATTGCAATATGTTTTTAAATAGATTGTGCTATTAACTGAAACGATACCAAAACAGTTAAAAGTAAGAATGTTTTAAAATTGATATATGCCTCCTAGTTCCATATATAAGAGCCTCCTAGGGTTTATAATTTATTGATAGAAAATTACACATTTTTGTTGGAGTTGTCTCCTCTTTTCCATATATATGAATATAGATATATAAGGCGATTATGGGAATCATGTTTAAAATACTTCTATAGGGTTGTTAAGCACTATAAACACTGCTAGAATTAGGAGGCTCCCTGGACGCCTCCTAATTTTTCAGAGCCTCCTAACATGGATTATATATTGATAGAAGCCTCCTAGTTGGGAAATATAGTTCTATATATATATATATATATATATATATATATATATATATATATATATATATATATATATATATATATATATATATATATATATATATATATATATATATACTCATATTGTGGAACATAAGTGGCTTCATATATATGGTACACAAATCAAGGCAAATATACCTATATCATTTTCATATATATCACTTTTGGGGCATTTTGTTTCCCAAAATTTGATATATTCTCTGCCCCATTTGTTACAAATATTTTTGAAAACACTTAATTATAATTTGGAGTTGTCAGCTCACAAGGCTGACAAATCTTGTACACTTTTTTATAGTTTTTGCCACTTTAATGCGTGGCTAGGTATTTTATATCAGTAAAAAAACTTATGAAACATTCTTCACAAAGGTGCTTTTTAAAATCAGAAACTGATAAATAAAAATTTTTAAGTGAATAATTGTTATTATGGCATTTTAATATGAACTGCCAGTTTGCACATAAACTAGATTAAAAGTTTTTAGAATATCATCTTGTTAATTAATTTAATGCTATATACCATTAAAAATGCATTTATTCTGGGATTTTTAATTTTATACAGGTCTCATCATATTCAAGTTTCTACAAATTTTTGATCTCTCACATTTATTTCAACATGACTTTGTCAAATCATTGTGTTATGGCAAAAGCCCCGATTAAATGGCAAAATGGGCTATGACATTACAAATGGGTGTTTTTATTAGCTATGTTTGTAGTATTGACATTATAAGGATGATTATTGTAATATAATTTCATGGAGTTGCTCCACCCTGATGGTATAAATTTACATATAATTGAGAAAAGACGACTCAAAAAAGAGTTTAAAGTTTATTGTTGTTATGGTCTTTGCAGCACAACAAGGAAATCCAAAATCAAACACAACATCAGAATGTGACATAAAAAGCTTTATATTTGATTAAAATGTAGTTTTTACTGGCTACTTAAAAGCCCATGTACTTAGCTGAGTTAGAATGTATCATTTTGAATCTTGATGTAATTTTTTATGGCTACATGGCATGCACATTTCTATTTCTATAGATGTTCGCATTCACAAACATAATTGCATGGGCTTTTCTCTAACATCTGCAAGTATTGGAATGTATAAAGAAATTTACATCAAATTTAATTAGTCTATTATTCTCCTCATCTGTATATTAATTTGCATACCCATTTATGTAAACCTGTGGGGATAAATGTATACAACTTTTATTAGCTATCCCCAGTATCCGAAGATGACTTCCGATTAACCATACTTCCCCATTGACTTAGAATTTTGCTGGGAGATTTACTTTTGTAAAATAAATGAATATACGTGTGTGCATCATATGTTAATAGGATTCTTTTTGTATCAAGCTAATTAATGATGTACTTGTGAATGTGCATACATAACTAAACATGTAAACTTAGTACGCATTTACATGTAGCTTTATTACATGTATATATTTTTCATAATATGTAAATATATTATATACGTGTATGTACTTACATTTAATGACAGTTATATATTTAATATCGGTGCTGCTATAAAGTGCAGACTATGACATTGTAAGGCGTGTCATCTGTAATGAGTTTTTCATCTCTCCGTAATAGTTTAAAACACCTTATATGCAGATCATGCATTAATGGTAATTATTTTTTTACTAGTACACCCTAATGTATCTTGTAAGTTTAACACAAATAAATAATTGAAGTTTGTTCTCACAATCCTTCAACAACAATTGTCACTATTAGAATGTCAACGACTAATGCCCTACATCTTTTAAATAATTATACTCTTAGCGTACACCCATGATCATGCTAGCCCCTTCACTGGGTCATGTTGTTGAATACACTTAATTTTGCTCGTTATTCACTGTAGCATGCTGTTATACCAAGGCAATTCGGTTGCTATGATCTGTCAAATCATTTTAATGAATGAACAAGAGTGAACCGAACTACCAAACTACAAATAATAACTACAATGAATAATTCATAAACTATTGAATACTTAGCGTATAACTGAATTACAATAAATTTCCAAACTAGAGTTACCAACACTAGCATGCTAAGCCATACCGTAGACCTTATTATACTCGTCACTTCATTGGATACACATGGGTAAGTTGCATGCTACATTAGCACTGATATTTCTATATGCACTTTGCATATCTTGTTATAAGAGTATACATCCCCATATATGCTCGAACCTATAGAAATAAAGATGCATTTATAATATGCTAGGAAAGGTGCATCACTGTAAAACTACAAGTTATTTAAATGTTGTAATGACTCAACATTAGTGTTTGAAGCTACAGTATGTAAAAGATTGATCGAACAGTTCACAACAATTTTTTAAAAAGTACACAAACCTGAAACTATATATATTTGTAAATTTATGCATTAAAGAAAAGCTGATATAATAGATGGTGCACAGCAAAGAAATGCAAAGTGAATTTGCTGTCCATCATTGATAAATGTTACTGCACAGAACAACTAGATGGGTTTAAGAGCAGTTGCAGACTTGTGCAAAAGCTATATATTGCTGCCGGCAAATTTTTTTGGATATGTCATGTTGAATTGTTTGACCTATTTGTATTGGCTACCAATATGTTATAAAGGAAGAAAAATACATCATCCGCTTTAGTTTGTAATTGAATTTACTTTAATCAATTTCTACATGATGTTCAAACCATTTTGCTTAAATATGAAGATAACACATTTGAGGAATATTTCATTGGCCTAAAAATGACTGGGCAAAATCACGCATGAAATAAATGTTTGAGTGTAATGTCTCTACAAAGCTTTGATGCTGAATTGAGATGCGCTGCATGATTCGATATTACATGTGTGTAAATGTGATGCCTTATGCGGCAGTCACAAAGTAGATCGTTTGCTGAAACAAATAAAATTAAGCTTCTTGAAGTATGGGAGTGATTTATTATAGAAAATAAGTCAGGAAAACTGAAAAATAACTGATTGTCTACAAAGCAGTATGCACTAGAAAACAAAAAAACTGAGAAGTTATTATGACATTTTCAAACCAAAGACAAGTTGTCAGAAACTTTTGAGCTTTAACAAAATTGGTGATATCCGCAAAATCATGTAACCATTTTTTAATAGAAAAGTTATATGTGTAGCTCATAAGAACATAAGAAGTATGCCAAAAAAAAGATTTCGCAAAATGTAAAAAAATGTATAGCGTTTATCGTTTATTGAGCAGCAAGAATAGTGAATACAACTCCGAGCTGAGTATGAAACTCATCAACAATACAATCAGTAGAACAGTAAAAGTAACTTTTAATCCGAACAGCTATAACCAATCAAATGCACTATATTTGTAAGATAACTTACATTAAAAAAGGGTATGGAGAATAATTAAATGGTATATGAAGAATGTCCCATGCAGATTTATATTACATATTAACTGAAAAATGCCATATTGAGATTGCTTTGGACAGTATGTAAAGTATAATATAAGTAAAGTATATAAATCTTTATGCAAACTTACTTTTCTATTTCTTGTTGCGAGAGCAAATTTATTCGCTGCTTGCTGATCAACACTCTGATGGATAAATGTTTTTTTACCATTGTAACAGATTTTAAAAAACTCTACATATACTCAAACTCTTCTGAACTGGTTTATTTTTCGACTGTATAACTTTGAACAATCAAAATATGGTCTCAACAAATGTTTAGATCTTTCATACCGTATCTTGTCTTCTAAAACGTGTCGATGCTTTTTAGAGAGTTGTCAGGTTCTTAAAATGCCAATATGTAAACGCTGGTTTTTGTGAGCTGTCTAAATTTAAAAACAGGTAAAAAGAGATAATATTTGTTTAGTAAGTTTTGAAATTTTGTCTGTTGCCTTTATTAAATTTCATAAATAGTTTCAGCAGCAGACATTGCATGAATCATATTCCCTCAACTGCGCATAAAACTACTTAACAGCTGATAAGTAGTTTTATCTGCAGAATTCTCAAAATCTGTTTAAGGGAACTGCGGATAGAACTACTCATAACAGATTAACACAGGAATTAATAATCCTTCATTGATGAACTTAAATTACATAATAGATGAAGGAATTATGTAATAGAATTTTGCTCAAACTAATTAATCAGAGCAAAATTGACCAGCGGCACAGCGAAAAACCACTTTAAGGGAGATAAGTGGTTTTAGCAGCAAAGGGCAGAGCTCTATAATGGCTATCTGGTTAGCTATAGAATTTTACAGACTCAATTTTAATTAGTTCACTGATTTAATAAACATTTTTCTATGACACGCATAATAGGGTCTACGAATTAAGAGGAATTGTAGTTAGGTGCATCTTGCGTAATGGTGCAAATCACATGATGCGGATCGATCCCTGCGCGTTGTTGAAAAAAGGTGAGGAATTATATGCCTTAGGTTAATAAGTACCGGCGCAGTTTTATTTTGCTTAGCAAGTTTTTGTAAAACACTCCTACAAATCTGCTATGTGTGCAGGCTACTTTAACACATATCGTATGTAACGTTGCATCATCATTGCACAGTTTAAGTTCATAATATATTTGAAATTGATTAAATGTAATAAAAGATCACAAACCTCTGTTTAAAACACAAAAAGTAGTATTAAATCGATAGGCTTCAATCAAACAACCCTTGCACTTTTCATACTTAAACATATAACTTATCAGATTTGGAACAATCTCGCTTTTCTCTAAATAGCTTTTCTTTAGCGATGTTCTCTTATTTCTAGTTAGCTAGAAATTTCTGCTGGCATCAAGCTGCTCAGCTAGTAGTATTATTAGTAAGCCACTTTTCGATCTGTTTACTAAGAATTTTGTACAGGGCATCTTCCATATGCTTACTAGGATGCTTATCATTAATTTATGGTTAACATCGGTAACCGTTTGAAATCTGAAGTTCTGAGCAATTTTTTTCAAGAATGCCAGTGAATTGGCATTGCATTAATTTTGATACAAAGTTAAGGTTAATAACTGTATACTTGTTATCCTCTAAGCTAAAATTAAAATTTCGTAAAATTACATAAGATTTAGTTTGGCATCAGCAGCCGTTAAGAATGTCCATAATTGAAATGACTGAACCTTTGAATCCAGAAGAAAAGATTGATAGCTCTACTATGATCTTTAACCCAAAAACACCAGCAATTCTATTGAGCAAACTGACTAAACATCTTGATAGTCATGAGGTCAATTAAAAATATGTCCATTCGGGTATTATGCATCATTTTGGCGGTTTTTCTCTGGGTTTGGTCTTTTTACTTTTTGTGTCACTGTGAATCAAAAAACTATTTAAAGCGAGTTAATAGAATTATACACTGAAAGTATATTTGGGAAATGAAAGTTAAATTGATATTCAAAGCTATTGAACCAGAGGGTAATAAATATTCGCTCTGTACCAAAAGCGGCAGCAAAATTGTCAGCACTCACTCAGCATTGGACTCATCAATTTTTCAGTAAAACGATTGGTAAATTCACAATGTTGATGTCTATCTCTCCACAGCCTGGGTGTTGCTGATGAGACAAAAAAATGTTGCCTCGTTATATAGTAAATGAAAGTAATGACGTCAGCGATAACCTAATTTAATTTTATTGATGAGTTTTGTCTTTTAGCCGGTCTTGACTTTTTGCATCTAATTTTAATTGAATCAGCGGTAAAATTTAATTAAAGTATGACATTAGTTATTTTGATATAGCGATGAGAGGTTTTTCGCTTTTGTCAGTTATGGGCTTATGCTTTTTGTGTACCCATTTAATTAGATTTGCAGTTTTGGGATAGTTTCCTAATAATTTCAAAGGTAACTTTAAAGTCAGCCGTAAGCTCTGCACCAACGACAGATAGTTAATCAAGGTATTTTAAGGATGATGACATGGTTGGAAATATACCTTTGCAAAATAAAGCTATCAGGCATAAGTCATGGATAGTAGCTTGAATATTCACTTTTATTAATAACTTTTAACACAAATTTTAGAGTAAATGTAAAGGTTTTTTCAAGAACATGTTTTTATTGATGGACGATTCAAATCAATGTATTCTATTCTGTTATTTTGGTCTTTGTATCGTTAGTTATATTTGTTGTAAGTTATTGCTTCTATAGTTGAACGAGTAACTGATCGTATTGTAAACGTGTATGGAATGCGACGGGAGTACTGTGAATGAGTGAGATTTAACGAGTGATTGATGGTATTAGACCAAATGAAAGATTACGGATTCGAAATGCTTACCAGGATGTTTGCCATAAATTAATGATAAACATCCTAGTAAGCATATTGAAATCGCCCTGTACACAATTCTTAGTAAGCGGATCGAAAAGTGACTTACTATATTACTTTGGCCATTATCTTGAAAATACCTTAGTTCCTATGAACTTTGCCATTAATTATTTTTTGAGTGTTATGTTCTTCTATGATAGATAATAAATTAAGACTTTTTTCATTGCTAAATGGCAGGTTAAGCATGATTCATGTAATGTTCTTTAATAATAATTGAAAAATTTTATAGCGTCAATTCCGGTTAACTTGTTTATTATTAGCTAGTTGCCAATCCATTAACATAATGAAATAACCACAGGTGCAAATCAGCCTGCAATCAGGTCCATTGCCTTATTGCTGCCGATTCATATTCAAATGTACAACTGAAAACTGCTCAAACTGTTTACCTTAGTGAGATTCATCACTCTTCAGCATCCTCCTACCTTTAAAAATAGATGTTTCAATATTGCCCCCACAAAATAAAAGAAATAAATGAAATCACTGCTGACTTTATGTTGTCTCTATTTGCAATACGATGATTCTTTTCCTACACTCTCTAAGAATATAAAATGAAATGAATAAGAAAACGGGTTGCTAGAAATTTATATAAAACTGGATTCTTTTCCAGTTTTATATAAATTTCTAGTAACCCGTTTTCTTATTCATTTCATATTATATTCTTAGAGAGTGTAGACTTCTTTATAACTAGATTAGATCAAAAACTTATTGTACACCCAACTCTCTCCTGGAAATGGATGAAAAGGTATGTTTATCTATATGTATGATTTTATTTTCTGGATTAATGTTGTTTATCCATGTCTTTAGTTTTTTTGCAATTCTTATTAACGCTTCACATAATATTTCATTAGCTACATTTCATATGTTAATCAAGTTTTAAAAACTTTCAGTTTTCATGGTGCTAATTTATTTGTGTGTGCCGCTTACATATGTTTTGTTTAAATCATCAATTAAATGGATTTTAATTTTTAAACTTTTAAATTATGTTTATCATGTGACTGACGTCATTTGCTACATGATGATATGCAGTTTAAAGGTATTCAGATGGAGAAAAGTGAGTTTAGAGGACAAAATCAGTGAGGACTTGCAGACATGACTGTATTTCACTAACGAGTTACTCTAGTAATATTTTCGAACATTATGTGCTTGGATATTTGTCAAACAAGTAAGATAAGGCAGGCTGTGTCAAAAGTTGATTGCCCAAGTCAGCATTTTTGTGGTTAATTTATAGCTTGAGCTAGGTCAGCTTCAGTGAACCATTGCTTGGCCATTGTTGATTTAATCTAACCACGGGTCATCAAATGATAAGCAGTAGGCTTTGTGACTCTAGGGCCTAGGCTGATCTGACCTAGGGTCATAATTGATATACAGTGTTATTTGGCTAGTTTATAGTTGATGATCAGCTAGCTGCCTGATCTGGCTGCATTTTGTTTGTGGCAGTTCACGTACTGTCAAGCGACAGCACGAGCGTGATCCTAAATTACTAACATTAATTTTTAGTGATGGCAAGGCGTAACGCAATAGCAATGATGGCAAAAAGTAAACGAGGCAATGATGAACCGGTAAGTAAATTGGCAGTAATCCCTCACCTTGACATACAATGTTACTTTGTTTTACTATTGGCATCATAGGTCAAACTCATCATATCTTAAAAAACAAATATTCTCGTAGAATACACTATATTTCATGTTTACCAGTTGCGCTGATATGCTTGTTGGCTAACTGCCAAAAGGCTATAATCTAACCAATAATGCGACATGAGGCTCACTTCACTAGGAGATGCAAATCAGCAATAGCATTTTGACTATAGGCTAACTATCAGTGCTATACGTATAATAATTGTGTTCTGATGTTGCATAACTTAACAAATAAATCGCACCAAAATTGTAAGTTGGAATACTGATGAGAACAGTGCAGAAGTTTTAAAAATGCAACTAAAGCGAAATGTTTTTGTTTTAAATGTATCGCCCTATAAAAACTTTTTTAAATTATGCAAGATGTCATGCCAACTAAGCTGCAAACGCATTGCTCTGTGAAAAGTCAAACAAGTCTATGTTGTTGTACCATTTTCTATATATATTGTATATGTAAAGCTAAAACTATATTTTTGGGGGTTATAGAGAAAGCATTGTATAGAAGTTTAAACATTGATATTGCTTTTATAGTTGTTTTCTTGGCACGTTGGAGATTTAGTGAATGCCGTTTGGCCTCCATCTGGTAGATAGTATACTGCCAACATTACAGAACTTCATGCAGGTGCGTTAAAACTTGGGTTGGCTACAGGCTTGATATTTGTGTACAAAAATAAAGGCTAGGTGATCTTGGGATCTGGTTTCATCTTTGACAAATTAGCACTTTTTGATAGGTATTTTTTGTATTGAGTCGTATGTGTTATAAATCTTCCTGCTAACGGCTAGTATTATTGTTTCAAAATACTTAGTTATTAATAACTTTTCAATGTTTTTACACAGTTGCTGGTTAGCGGCTGTGGCTGAAGTAGTTCTCCTATATAGGTGCTGGCTAGTTCTTTAGGTATTCAAGTAAAACATGGCCATTATTGCTTTAGTGTTTCTATTGAATATTTACCATTCACTGCGTGAAAGAACTTTGGTTTTATTTAAGGCGAAGTGACAGTTCAATTCAGGGCTGAAAACATGAACCGAAGGCTTAAAATGCATCAGATTAAGGTAGGAACATTAATTTACTTTTTGATGTAATCACACATGGTGTGAAAATCATTTATGTACATTAATGTTGCCCAAGTTAGTTACAAAGTGCAACACTCTATGTGTTAATCTTTCGAAAGGCGTCAAACAAAACAAGTAAAATTGTTCATTTAATTGTTACAGCACCTAATAGAAGAGCCAGAAATGCAGCTTGTTCAACTGCAGGAAGTGAAAATAGTTGCTGAACCTATGCACAGTAATCCCTCTGTATTGATCCATCACACTATTAAGGAGGAGCCTGAAGGTTTGTGATAATTTACTAGTTGCCATGGAAAATAGCAACTAAAATGCTGTGCAACTGACCGATATGGCAGGAGTGTTTCACATAAGTTTGCTTGTCGGTCATTCTTAACTGCAGCTAAACTATATTCTACTTGTTATATTTCATAAAAATGAATATTACTGATGCTACTGACTTCTAAGAAAGCAGCACTCGAAATCATTAGACAAATTTTGATTACCCAACATTCCGTGTCAAACTATCAAAATATCAACATGAAAATTCCAAATGTTTATTACATTCAGACAGCATGCTTGTAAACAAACAGCTATCGTCAATACACCATATGTGCTCTATCATGTGTTTAATTATATTTATATAAACATATATATTGCAAGTTCTCAGTTAATGTAATATCCTGTAGATATTTGTACATATACTTACTGCCGTGAATAACTCTTTATGTTATATCGTGTACATATATGTATGTATAACTTGTCATTACGAATGCTCCATATATGATATATACTGTATTTATCTTGCTTATATCACTTACTGTTATGAATGGTCAGTTATGCTAGATTCTGCAAACATCTCTTTATATCACTTACTATTATGGAAGCTCCATATGGAATTTGTTCTATAGAAATACATATATATATCTTATTATGGAAGCCACATATGTGATTCGTTCTATATACATCCAAAAAATATCACTATTTATTATGAAATTCCCATATGTGATTCATTCTATATACATCCAAATATATCACTTATTATTATGAAAGCCCCATATGTGATTTGTTCTATAGACATCCAACATATCCCTTATTATTACGGAAGCCCCATATGTGATTTGTTCTGTACAAATGCATAGTTATATATCTCTTATTATTATGCAAGCCCCATATGTGATTCGTTAAATACACCTCATTATATATCACTTATTATTATGGCAGCCCTATATGTGTTTTGTTCTATAGACATCCAAGTATATCACTTATTATTATAAACGCCTCACATGTGATTCGTTAAATACACTTCATTATATATCACTTCTTATTATGGAAGCCCCATATGTGATTTGTTCTATACACTTCATTATATATCCCTTATTATTATGAAAGCCCCATGTGTGATTCGTTCTATACACATCCAAGGATATCTCTTAGTATTATGAAAGCCCGATATGTGATTCGTTAAATACACTTCATTATATATCACTTCTTATTATGGAAGCCCCATATGTGATTTGTTCTATACACATCCAAGTATATCACTTATTATTATGAAAGCCCCATATGTGATTCGTTCTATACACATGCATAATTATATATCTCTTATTATTATGAAAGCCCCATATGTGATTCGTTAAATACACTTCATTATATATCACTTCTTATTATGAAAGCCCCATATGTGATTCGTTCTATACACATGCATAATTATATATCTCTTATTATTATGAAAGCCCCATATGTGATTCGTTAAATACACTTCATTATATATCACTTCTTATTATGAAAGCCCCATATGTGATTCGTTCTATACACATGCATAATTATATATCTCTTATTATTATGAAAGCCCCATATGTGATTCGTTAAATACACTTCATTATATATCACTTCTTATTATGGAAGCCCCATATGTGTATTGTTCTATAGACATCCAAGTATATCACTTATTATTATGAACGCCTCACATGTGATTCGTTAAATACACTTCATTATATATCACTTCTTATTATGAAAGTTCCATATGTGATTCGTTAAATACACTTCATTATATATCACTTATTATTATGGAAGCCCAATATGTGTATTGTTCTATAGACATCCAAGTATATCACTTATTATTATGAACGCCTCACATGCGATTTGTCCTATACACATGCATAATTATATATCTCATATTATTATGAAAGCCCCATATGTGATTCGTTAAATACACTTCATTATATATCACTTATTATTATGAAAGCCCCATATGTGATTCGTTCTATACACATGCATATATATAGATCTCTTATTATTATGAAAGCCCCATATGTGATTCGTTAAATACACTTCATTATATATCACTTATTATTATTGAAGCCCCATATGTGTATTGTTCTATAGACATCCAAGTATATCACTTATTATTATGAACGCTTCACATGCGATTTGTTCTATACGCATGCATAATTATATATCTCATATTATTATGAAAGCCCCATATGTGATTCGTTAAATACACCTCATTATATACCACTTCTTATTATGAAAGCCCCATATGTGATTCGTTAAATACACCTCATTATATATCACTTATTATTATGGAAGCCCAATATGTGTATTGTTCTATAGACATCCAAGTATATCACTTATTATTATGAACGCCTCACATGCGATTTGTCCTATACACATGCATAATTATATATCTCATATTATTATGAAAGCCCCATATGTGATTCGTTAAATACACCTCATTATATACCACTTCTTATTATGAAAGCCCCATATGTGATTTGTTCTATAGACATCCAAGTATATCACTTATTATTATGAAAGCCCCATATGTGATTCGTTCTATACACATGCATAATTATATATCTCTTATTGTTATGAAAGCCCCATATGTGATTCGTTAAATACACTTCATTATATATCACTTCTTATTATGAAAGCCCCATATGTGATTCGTTCAATACACATGCATAATTATATATCTCTTATTATTATGAAAGCCCCATATGTGATTCGTTAAATACACCTCATTATATACCACTTCTTATTATGAAAGCCCCATATGTGATTTGTTCTATACACATCCAAGTATATCACTTATTATTATGAAAGCCCCATATGTGATTCGTTCTATACACATGCATAATTATATATCTCTTATTATTATGAAAGCCCCATATGTGATTCGTTAAATACACCTCATTATATATCACTTATTATTATGAAAGCCCCATATGTGATTTGTTCTATACACTTGCATAATTATATATCTCTTATTATTATGAAAGCCCCATATGTGATTGGTTCTATATACATCCAAATACAGTCAAACATGGATAACTCGAACTTCACGGGACCGAGCGAAAGTGTTCAAATTATCAGAGCGTTCAAGTTATTAGAGCACTGTCACAAGTCCATGTATTTACTTATATATTAGTTGATACATGTACATATACAAACTATAATATAAATCAAAAGCACAAATGGCTTGTTTCAAGTAAAATGCTTCTAATGTAAAGTTTAAAATTTTTTTTATCAAAAAGTATAGAGATTTTTCTATTACTTGAGATTGGTTTGTTGTTTGAAGTGATGTTATTGCCAGGACAAATTTTTAGATTGACATTGGTAAAAACTTGATCGTTGTTGAAATGCTCAAAAGAAAAGACATCTTTTTCTTTTGGGGTTTTACCCACGATCAATTTTGCCGTTTTTTTTTGAAGTTTATGCAAAGATTACCCTACTTTACCTGAGATTCGTTAAGAGCAACACTCCGAGGCAGTTCAATTAGAAGTTTTACGAGGTTTTATGGTACATGGTATATCATTCACGCTTTATGAATGGATACTTATTGAATGTACACACGTATTCTGTGTTTAGGTCAAACGATGAATAGTTTTTTTAGCTAAGACAATGTATACGTTTAATTGCAACAATTTTTAAGACATTTTAAACATTCAACATTCCGACGATGATTCAACACGGAATCAACGTCGGAAAACTATTCATCGTTTGACCTAAACACAGAATACATGTACGTTCAATAAGTATCCATTCAAAAAGCGTGAGTGATAGAGTGATATACAATGTACCGTAAAACCTCGTAAAACTTCTAATTAAACTGCCTCGGAGTGTTGCTTTTAACTAATACCACTTTCCTTGCTTCCCAAGGACAATAGCTAAGCGGATGTTTGTTATAAATCTAATTTCACCAAACCTTTAGAAAAGTTGTTGACAAAAATATTTTGCCGATAGTGGTAATAACGGCGCTTATGAATTACGAAAAGATGAGGTTTACCTCTATGGCTTGGAATAAAGTGATTTTCTAAAGCGATAACAACCGTTTCAGTAGCCGTTGGGCAAAAAACAGTTTGAGTTAACAGTGTTGAGTTTGAGTTATCTATAGCAATTTATCATTATTTGGGAACGGCCCAAAGAAACCATTCAAATTAACCATGTGTTCGAGCTATCCGTGGGCGAGTTATTCATGTTTGACTGTATATCACTTATTATTATGAAAGCCCCATATGGGATTTGTTAAATACACTTCATTATATATCACTTATTATTATGAAAGCCCCATATGTGATTCGTTAAATACACTTCATTATATATCACTTATTATTATGGAAGCTCCATATGTGATTTGTTCTGTTGGTTTTCAATGTTTTGATGTTATATAGCATAATGCTGATAATTATTATCAGTAACAGTTAACACTATTTACCATGAATGTGATTCATGGCAAGCAGCATGTTAGCAGGTGTTAACACACAAATACTGATACTATTTGTTAGATGCTAAAAATGAATGATGGTGAGCTCAACTTGCTGGCTGACCACATGGGACATGATCTTGGGATACACACCACGCGTTACCAGCTACAAACAAGCATCATTGAGAGGAGTAAAATAGCCAAGCTCCTGATTAGAGTGGAACAAGGGGAAGAAAAATATGGTCTGTTGCCAAGTGACGGAGAAGGTAACTAACTACTTATTGGTTTTAAGCATGCTCCATTTTAAATTGAATACATAGGTTTTAAAGCATGAAGTGATATCTAGCGAGCCTGGCATTTACCTATACTTAATAATTGAAAGCTAGGCAATGGACAATTATCCTAGGATCATACTTTTCAGCATGTTATGCAGTTGTTGGTTTTTAGAAGCATTACACTCTGTTATCACTGATATTACTATGACAATAATTTGCTAAATTTCGGCCAGATTAGAAGTAATGAAACATCTGTGACTCTTGCCACTAAACCAGTTTGAGAAAATTTAAGTAATAAGAGTGAATCAAATATTTTAAAAACCCTAAGGGTTTATTGCTAACCAGGCTTAACACTGCTTGTGATGATGCTCTTAGGTATTTTTTGGTAAATATTTTTAGGTGATAACTATGTATCAATAAAATTGTCTAATATGGGTGAAACACGTTGTGATAGTGATGGTAAAGAGAAATCCATCACCGATCTTGTTGAAGTAGAGGAGCGTGAGAACGATGCAGACTGCATTGCTACAATAAGTGTATCAGATAATCATGATGCGACCGAAAGACAAGGTAGCATTATGATCTATATTCTTCTGTATCAACATTGATAATTTAAATTTCATGTTAGACACATGTAACTATCTACAAAATGTTGTGTCATCAGTTCAAACATGTCTGCAATAAAAGCCTGTAAAATTCTAATTCTGGCTTATTTTTTATGTCGTGTTAGAAAAAGTTAGTGTCATGGAGCTTAATAGTAAACCACTAATGATGACCTCAAAATTAGTATAAAAGGGTTAGAGATTGGTGTTTTATAGTACGATGTCATTTTATGTTTGTAAACTATA
Organism: Watersipora subatra; assembly: GCF_963576615.1. Taxonomy (NCBI): domain Eukaryota; kingdom Metazoa; phylum Bryozoa; class Gymnolaemata; order Cheilostomatida; family Watersiporidae; genus Watersipora; species Watersipora subatra. Next base: position 29,143,599 of record NC_088714.1, read on the forward strand.
AGTATTGGTTAAAAGCTTGACAACCATAGTAGGATGTTCTGTTTGCCTACCAATGCTAAGTGGTATAATAATACTAATAGCAATGGCACGAATAAGTGTTCGCATCAAGATTTAGCGATTTTAGCTTAGTTATTATGTAAACACATATAAAAAGTACAAAGTCTATATTATTTACTAGTGGATTTGCTATAATAGGGCAAAAAAGCACATTTTACCCCATACTTTAAAAAAAATTATTTTGCCTTGGCAAAGTTTTTCTTTCATAGAAATGCAGCTCTAAAAACTATGGAAAATTTTTTCAAGCAGTGTAAACATTGGGTTCGTAGAGTTCTGACAGTTTCAGCAGCTCAATACTGTTTGGTCTAATTATTTGAGTATTCACATAGGCTGCTGAAAGTAAACTGTCATCAGTTTGTGTGTGCAAATTGAACTGGAAACATTATTATTCAATGTTGTTCCAAATTCTTCAAGATGATAATGCATTTTTCTGGTATTCTTTGGTAAACTTTAAAGTTTTACAAATGCATAGTATGCTGCCTTAAAACTTGAATTTTTCACTATTGCAACAAGCTATATTGAAGAAAAACTGCATGTTGTTCGGCTTTGTATTTACAGCAACTCCTCCAACTTTTATGACTTACAATCTACTAAATGACTCATCTATTTTTCAGGAACCAAAAAACCAAGATGGACCCAGTTGGAAAAAGACGTATTCAGCAAGCTATGGCAAGATAAGACAACTGTACCTTCCAAAACGATTTTGCTGAAAATTAAAGACGCTCTCCCACACAGATCATTGGCGGTATTGCGTGCAAGAGCTCACAACTTCCTAAAAAGCAGTACAGCACCTAACAGCCAGCTCTAAGCAAGACCATTGGAAATTTGTTTTTTTTTTCTACTTTGCCACAGTCACCTTGTTTATAATTGGTAGTCAATTAATGTAGCTATCTTATTTCTCAGTTTTTTTCGTTATTCTGATTAACAGTAGTTTTTGGAAATAAAAACTTTTTAAAAACTAAATTTCTATTTCAAAGTTTCATGATTTTTTAAACACGTTTTTAAAATGTTGATTGCTGTTTGTAATTGTTGTTTGCTTTTGTAATCTTTTGTGAAGGAAATGGCTTTTGTGATTTTTCTATTCATTTTGAAGGGAGATGCTTTTCTCATGAATAATTCAATATTATCTGCAAATACAATTACAAATAGTGCATATTGCTATTTCTGTAACACTCCTAATTATACACAACGATTTGAATAACGGGCAACGATTTGAATAACGATTGAAATAATAAATTATTTCAATAATTTTTGAAACAAAATTCTTTCAAAAATTTTGGAGGGTCAGCAAAAAACCAAAAAGACTACCACCTTGATTAAAATTGAGCGGCATACACTTCTGCATGTACAATTGAAAAGGCTGCAAAATAAAAAGACAATCTAGTTATACATTATCTGAGTAACAAATAATATAATCTAATTTAGGAGCGAATAATCAAGTTAATCAAGATATTCAAGTTTAAGGTTGATATTAAGCTTAAGTATTGAAATGTAAAACTAATTGATGAAAAGTTTCATGAAGAACGCTATTCCATAGTAATTAGAGTGACTCAGAGAGACACCAGTACAAAATTGGGTTTTCCAAGCTATATTTGAAGTTGCCCACACAAATGATAATCGGACAGACAACTCCGAAATATGTTTCAATTTATCAGTTATGGGGCTAGCCCCACAGTGTTTTAATTTATTTGAAAAACATTAAAATCTTTGGAGTTGTCTCCCGGGGAAAGCAACTCCAAAATTGATTCATGATTTGTTGTAATGTAAAAAATTGCTAGGAATGATTTGACACATTCTACAGTGGTTTACAATGTATTTAAGCACCCATCCACATATGGGGCGCCCTATATGTAGACGAATGCCCCATAACAGGACCGGATTTTTGATTCAGGCCCCATATGTTCCTATATATGAATATATATATATATATATATAAACTGTTTCATATATATATATATATATATATATATATATATATATATATATATATATATATATATATATATATATATGAAACAGATATAGCAACTCGTAAACTGCTGACCATGCATGGAGCACTCCACCCAAAATCTGATACTATTAGATTGTATCTTGATAGGAAAGATGGCGGTAGGGGGCTCAAAAGTGTACAGCAGACAGTGAAAGAGGAGGAGCGAAGCATCAAAGCATATGCAGCCTCCATGGCCATCTCAGATAATTTGCTAGCTGAATTTCAATCGGCTGCTCTTTCAACGGACCTATGCCCTGATGATGAGGAAATTGACTGGCATACGAAACCTCTTCATGGTGCTTACCACCAACAAATATCTAAGGTTGGCGATCTTCACCAGACATATATGTGGCTGAACAAAGGAAACCTAACGGCCAATACAGAGTCGCTAATCATGGCAGCCCAGGAGCAAGTGCTCCCAACAAGGCAACTCCAAACGAAAATCTATCACACTAGAGACGATCCTAGATGCAGACTGTGCAAAGATGCACCTGAGACCATCCAACACATCATCAGTGGATGCAGACAGCTAGCAGGGAACGCATACACTGAGCGGCATAATCATGTCGCAGGTATTGTGTATAGAAGTCTATGTGATGAGTATGGCCTTAATAAACCACAACACTGGTGGGAAGCTCCTGGTAAGGTCAATGAAAATGACCGCGCTAAGATCCTCTGGGACTTCTACATCCAAACTGACAAGCATGTCCTAGCAAACCAACCAGATATAGTGGTGGTAGACAAGGAGAACAAGAGGGCTACTATAATAGATATAGCAGTACCCAATGACTACAATATAGCCAGCAAAGAAAAAGAAAAGGTAGAAAAATATCTCCCTCTTGGAGAAGAAATTGAAAAATGCTGGAATGTAAGAACAACCGTAATCCCAGTAGTGATTGGGGCACTGGGCGCAATAACACCGGCGCATAAAATGTGGCTTGCCCAAATACCAACAACAATCAACTCAGGTGAGTTGCAGAAAAGTGCGCTATTGGGAACAGCTAAGATCTTGAGACGAGTGCTCAAACTCCCAGGTCTCTGGTAGGAGACCCGAGTTAGAGCAGAATTTACCACCCATACGAGGTATCCGGGGTGAGGAAACAATTTTTATATATATATATATATATATATATATATATATATATATATATATATATATACAGTCAAACATGGATAACTCGAACTTCAAGGGACCGAGCAAAAGTGTTCGAATTATCAGAGCATTCAAGTTATCAGAGCACTGTCACAAGTCCATATATTTACTTATTTATTAGTAGATACATGTACATATACAAACTATAATATAAATCAAAAGCACAAATGGCTTGTTTCAAATTAAATGCTTCTAATGTAAAGTTTAAAACGTTTTCATGAAAAAGTATAGAGATTTTTCTATCACTTGAGATTGGTTTGTTGTTTGAGGTGATGTTATTGCCAGGACGTTTTTCAGATTGACATTGGCAAAACTTGATCGTTGTTGAAATGCTCAAAAGAAAAGACTTTTTTTTTGGGGTTTTACCCACGATCAATTTTGCCGTTTTTTCTTGAGGTTTATGCAGATTACCTTACTTTACCTGGGATTCGTTAAGAGCAACACTCCGAGGCAGTTCAATTAGAATTTTTACGAGGTTTTACGGTACATTCTATATCACTCACGCTTTTTTAATAGATACTTATTGAATGTACACACGTATTCTGTGTTTAGGTCAAACGATGAATAGTTTTTTGTAGCTCAGACAACGTATACGTTTAATTACAACATTTTTTAAGACGTTTTAAACATTCAACATTCCAACGTTGATTCAACACGGAATCAACGTCGGAAAACTATTCATCACGGGCTAGCCGAGTCACGCACTCAAGGATTTTCGCCACGCACATACAAAACAACATGCGATTTTTGTTTTGTATGTGCGTGGAGAAAATTCTTGCGCGCGTGACCCGGCTAGCCCGTGCTATTCTTCGTATCGCAGTATAAATCAAATTTCACCAAACTTTTAGAAAAGTCGTTGACAAAAACATTTTGCCGATGGTGGTAATAACGACGCTTATGAATTACGAAAAGATGAAGTTTACCTCTATGGCTTTGAATAAAGTGATTTCCTAAAGCGAAAACAACCGTTTCGGTAGCTGTTGGGCAAAAAAACAGTTCGAATTAACAGTGTTGAGTTCGAGTTATCTATAGCAATTTATCATTACGTGGGAACGGACCAAAGGAAATGTTCGAATTAACCATGTGTTCGAGCTATCCGTGGACGAGTTATCCATGTTTGACTGTATATATATATATATATATATATATATATATATATATATATATATATATATATATATATATATATATATATATATATATATATATATATATATATATATATGATATATACTGTGCCATATTGATGATATATGTATCTATCACAGCCGTTACTTTTTAGTTTACCTAAAATTCCATATCCATTAGCAATTTACATTTTAAACTAATACCTAGACTCGTCTGGTAGTAAATTTTGATTGAAAGAAAAATGTTACATAATATATAGTTAATTATGTAACTGTCTCTCACTAATCATTAGGTTAATACGCTTTTGAAATACTCACTTGTTATTTTCTTCTAAATAGAAAGATAGTAATTAAACAATAAATCATAATGAATAAAACATTAAACAACACTATGTTGTATGGAAATACTGCGAAAACAACAAACCAATAGGGAATGCAGCCAGACCACAGGATAAGCATATAATATGTACAAGCAGCAAGGCGCCTAAAGACATCAGAAGAGCCAATAATTAGAAAACATCAAAAGCAAATTAGAAACTTCAAAATTGGAAAAATCACTCATAGAAAATGCATCAAAACCAAATAGAGAATATGCCAAAGGGAAGTTGCAGAAATTAAACCTATTAACAACCATCCCAAAAAAAATACCATAGAAGCATTAGAGACGAGTCAAATGAGTCACATACAGATCTACCACCCCTGTCAAACATGACCTAGACACCAGATGAAGACTTATGCAAACAATATATCTTCAGACCCCCAGACAGAAAGCATTGAACCTTAACACTCAACCTACACCCACAGGCTAACCATCCCACATGCCAGACATCTATAAAAGAGAACAGCTTCAATGACTCAGCGGCTCTAGCTTGAGCTCTGGCTCCCTCTCTCTTTTCTCGAGAGCCTCCTTTGACGCTTTAACATCTGCCTGCTGATGAGCCTCTCTTTTTTCTCTACTGATGGAGCCTCTTTCTCCTTCATCAGCTGAGCGTCTTCTACACCACTCTATCAACTTTTGACACTCTCTACATATGGCCTTTCACGACTGTCGTTTTACTGTCGAAACTCACAGCTGTTCCGGACTGATCACGAAGCATGGACGACCATTCGAGTAAAAATGAAGTTTTCATTAGCTCTTCTAATTGTTTGTCATTAATATTTTGGTTTTAGTTGTGTATTTCATTGTTTGACTTATAAAATAAAGAAGTAAGTTTGACTGGTAGATATTAGTATTGCTTGCAATAGCTTAACACCTTCACTGTACCTGAACCAGTAATAATTTAATTAGTTCCCACAAACTAAGCAAAAGTACACAAACTAAACATTGTCAAAATAGAATAATACGACAAGCAAATTCAACACTGATGTAGTGTGTGAATTTGGAGTAGTTATGCATAACATAATTTATCCACAACCACACATAATAACTAACTAGTTTGGTCTGTAACAATATAATTATAAATACTATTCACTTCTTAATTAAAAGATTTTTTATACAAAATGGAATGGTATTTTTATATACGTATAGCGTGTGAAAAGATTTTATATTCTTAATACATGATGCAATATATTAATTATATTCATTGTTTACTTGGTTTTAAATTGCCTTTTACATTTACTATCTAAATATTATTCAATATATTAGATCCAAATATGAAATAATTTTATTATTACTGGTTATTCTAATAATTAATAAAAATGGTACCACATCACATTAAAGTATCACCTAGGCTCAGACTACAACTGCTGTTAGCATACATTTATTGTTCATATTTTGCCACATTTTTATTAGGTGTTTCAAATGTTAGTTATTAACAATTTGGTCAGTCATAAGACGAGTTACTATTTTTTAGTTAGTAAAATTGGTAAATAGAATAAGTTTAAAATATCATTCATTAAATATAGATAGTTTTTTGACTGCAGCATTTGCATATTGTTACTATTTTATGTAAGTTGAATCTCTTTAATTTGATAATGGATGGTGTGATACATTCTATGCATAAACTAAAAAATGTTTTACTTTGATTGATTTGAGAACAATGTACTATAATAGCTACACAGGTTATCAATGAGACAGCACAAAATTTTCAATATATCATAGACCAATAAACCAATTTTATAATTTTTTTAAGTTTCAGATAGCTAAGACATTGTATTATAGCATACTGAAGTTCGTTCCGGTGTTGGCATAGTAAGGCTACAATGCTGTATAAAAGAGTATAAAAATTCATAGCAATGATTGAATGCGAGCAATTACTTATAGTAATTACCTAATGCAAACACCCTTTAATAAAAAACCTCAAAACTTTACATACGTGCTGTACATATTAAAAATTAGCAACAAATATGTTAACCTTAGTAACTATTGTTACCTACAGTACCTTTAGTGTGTTTAGTGGTTACTATTTGCAATAAAATGTAACATTGCATTGTATTATGTGCAGTAGAGTCGCCCCGATTTTATTATTGGAATCAGTATCGGTGCTGATATGGGCGTTGAGTATCTGAATTGGTATCGGATGATCTTTTCTTAAAAAATCGGAAACTTCAGATGCTTCTTACAGATCAACTATTTAGCAGAAAACTGTATTTTAGCCAGCTACACTAATCAAAAATCATCAGCTGCAAGTTCCTTACTTTTATTTAATGAATTCAAGGCCTGTCACACAATCTATTTTATGTCTATAGCCTAATAAACATCCAACCAGTTGAGGAATCTTTTGGCTTTAGTCAGGACGTAATCACAAAGTGCGGTATTTCCCAATTACAGTGGTATGATTTATTGCAGCTAATCAGGAACAAAAGAACAATGATAAGAAACAAGAATGCGGTGTAATTTTTCTATTTTTTAGAATTACGAAAGTAATTTGAGCAGTCGATACATAAAGTTATCTATTTCTCTTGATCCTGACGATATGATGTATCATTTGTGTTGCATAAAATAATCTCAGTGGCTTATCGGCAATCAGCCTGTCCTCCATAATCTGTGGCAAATGAGTCATTCTTTAGTACGACTGGCTACATCGCGAGTGATAGAAGATAAAGACATCTCACTGAGATAATTGAATCACTAACGGTAATTAAACAAAACGTTTATTTGCTCTAAACAGGTACAGGTGCAGCAGTTCGTTCAGCAGTAAAAGGGAGACTTCGTTATAACAGATAAAACTATACCACTAACAGTAATTACCATTATTAATAACAGATTTCAAGAAACATGGACTGTTTTGTTACTAGATGCACAGTATGGCAATATGTGATTGCATATACATGTATATCTTTTTCTATATATACAAACAAATAATACATCTTAATAATACAATTTTTGCATTATATTTATATTTGCATAATAAAATTAATAATTATCTATGCAACGCAAAAGATCTGAGTCGGTATCTGAATCGGATTATTTTTCAATAAGAATCGGTATATCGAATCGGTATCTGAATCGGCTGGTGAAATTAGAATCGGGGCATCTCTATCGTGCAGTATGAACCAAAGAGTGTTTTTACCTTTAAGACAGATGCCTATCCTTGACTTAAAATTTTACTTTAATAAATTTAGCTTATTAAACACACACTTAAAGAATAGATAAAGCATAATATTATTATGCTTTATTATTCATCTTGAAGTGTTGACTGATGTTCTAAAAAAAGAATCAAGGAGATTGACCAACCAGAAGCTGAGATATAGCCAGCCAAACACAGGTCTACCAAAAAACAAAAGTGTTTTGGTAATCATCAATATATGACGTATAAAATCGACTTGTGTGCCATTGGTCAATTAAGCCAACTAATGTGCTCTCCTATAACAATCACGGCGTTTTAATTGGTTTAATCCCTGGGAGTATAGAACAATCAAATTGGGCCTAACAATCATCGCTCCTAGAATTCCGAACCAGTCCCTCCGACGTGTAGATTAGTTTTAGCATAAAATAATTACATGCATCTATTATTTCGCAACATTTTGCTATCTTGCTAGTTCAGCTCGGTTTTGTTGTTCTCCTACTTAGCTTCCCTATTCAGACTCATCTTTAGCGTTGTTCAGATTTTTTTAATTATAGCTAATAAATGGAATCAATTAAATCAATCATCAATCTCGGTTATCATTTGGAATTTTCTACAAATTATATTAGTTACATCATTTATTCTATATGCAGTTATATTATTATTTTGTATAATATGCATTATTTACGTATGAATTTTACTAAACTAAACTTTTATTTTTTTATCAGGTAAGAGTTTATCCCCTATATGTTTCTGGTTTCATTTGTACTATAAGTAATTAAAAGTGATACAGAACTGATAAAAAGCAAGAATTGTATCACTTTTAGGCATGTTAGTTAATAAGGCCCTCACTACCGAATTTGAATTTCAAGGGAAATTTTTGTTGATTAGGATGACATTACGATGACCGACATCACGGTGAAGCGAACAAAAAGACACCAGGCAGAAGACATGACCAGCAGTGTGGTCTTCAGTCTGCTAAAATTTGGCTGCCGAGTCAGACTGGTGGCTGATGAGGCGGAATCAATTGAGGATGGAATGATATAAAAAGAGCGCCTGAAGTAATGATGAGCGAATATCCCTGGCAATCTCTTGTATGCTGTTCATTGTATGAAAACACTCCAAGTTTCTTGTATGTTTATACATGTTATCAAACATACATATTTTATTGCCTTGCGCTCAAAGGCTTCAGATTTTGTGGATCACTAAGGGAACACAGCAGTTTTCTTTGCTCTCCTGTGGCAAAAGTGATATCACGAATCCTGACTCAACAAAAAGCGGCTGGCCTATACATACTGTAACCAAGACTATCTTAGTGGTGATAAGGGGAGAGCGGTGAAAAAGAATGTGCCGAGGTAAAACCACCTCCTGATTGCAGAGTGCCTTAGCTGCCCAAAGAGTAGAGACCATCTTCGATTTGTTGCGAGCTTGGTTTGGCCTTTCTCTCAGGCAGACTCAGTTTGAGCTGAGCACATGAGGAGAGTCACAGCCACTATCCTCCAGGAGCACACTTGCCAAGCGAAGAGCCTAGTCCAAGTGGCGCACAGAAACTTGCTCACACACTATATGGTAGACATGTCCGAAGGGCTGTTCTGCTGCTCCGTGAGCCACTTGAGACTACGGCGGCATCTCTTGGCAGGGGCAAACCTTATGTTGACTAATGTGGTTCGAGCTGAAACAGAATTCTTCCAGGTTAGGTCATAACGACGCCAGCCAAAGCCATCAAGTTCGTGAGTGCAGCACAGACAGAAGGAGCTGTTGTATTTTAAGATCAGACTATCAGTCAGCAGGAACTACTCATTGCGCAGCTAGCCAAGGAGGTTTAGCAGCTACAGCAGAAGAACACTGGGCGCAATGATGATGATGCTGAGAAAAGGGACATGTTCATAAGGAATGCATTATTTGAAGGCAACAAAACTAGGAAAATGACAAAGTGCCGCAACAATAATGCCAAATACTGGTTGCACTAAGATCCCAAACCAATCCCAACTCGGCAAAAGAAAAATCTGACCTGCTAGTCAGACATTCTATGAGAAGGGACTTTAGCCTAAAAGGCCCTTAGAGTGATAGGAAGGCAAGACAAAGAAGGTCTGCCACTACCACAGCAGTCAAGATGGCTTTGAATGCAAATCCCATCATATCTTTTTGAAGTTATTACAAGGCTGTACAGGAGCTGGAATCTGAATGCTTAGAGGACAGCACTGGCATCGAAACATGCTTCCAACCAAATTGAGCAACATCAAGCTGTATTGCCAAGAGAGAGCTTGAAAGTCAGCTAGAGGAACCCTCGCCAGTGCATTGTCAGCAGCCTGCTTTAAAATTGAATGGCTTACATGCATTACGCCTTTTTTTCTGGATTGAATCAACACACCAGGAGTTTACTTCTGGAGTGTTTCTCCCAAACTTACCCTTGACACTGAGCCTAAAGAACCTTGGTCGTTTACAGTCAGAAAGCTACCTGAATGGCAGCAGGGCTAACATACATTAAACTGCCTTTTCGAACTCAGAAGGCACTTCAGAAAACTGCTGCGGTAGATTCAGGAGTGTCTGCATGCTACTTTTTCCCCGAGAAATTAGGCAGCCCAACCAGTTCTTGATAACACAGAATGTACCACAAATTTAATAAACAAGTAAGTGTTTGACAAGCTCTCTCAAGCATGAGGGGCTTACTTGAATAGAGTGACAGTCTTGGTCTCATGGCCGATGAGACTTGACTGCATTTCTACGAAATTATGCATCTGCCCATATGACTCAGTAATGTATAGACTACGAAGATATTTGTGGTGAGTCACATTAGTAAGGATGCTATCCTAAGAATATATATTTTTGTTGGCGCACCAGTGTGCTTTGGAATTTCAGCAATCTATGATTTATGTGGGTGGTTGGTCCTTAACCTGCATGGACAGACACGAACGGCTGCAGTTTAGCAAAATGCAGATAGTGTGAGATAAAGTGGTGCAGCTCCAGGCCGACATGGCCATTCACGTCGAGACACCACGAACAACTACTGCTCTTTGAAGTTGATAGAGGGTTTCCCAGAGGCCTGTAACTGGCTATAAGCTTGAATCAGCCTGAACCAAAAGGAAGTGTTGTCCCACAGTACCTTAACCTCACAAGCCAATCACTACAGCTTCGAGTCGACATCATTATCAACATGGGAGTGGAGGGTAACCAGGTAAATGATGAACTACCAATCTTTGGCTTAGGTATTGCAGCTTGAAGTACAAAAACGTCAGAGGAAAGGGTGCCAGTCTACATGTAAGACCTGTTTAAGGCAGCTAGGATAAACTGCATAGAGCCAGTACAGACAGAGCAACTGGAAAGACTGCTGACGAGCTACAACAGCATGTTCAGCACAGGCAACGGAGGTGTGGTACGAACCATCAAAGTGGGGCACTCCATTCTACTGGCGAACTGGAGCTAACCTATTTGGCAGCCTCTCAATCGACCCAAAAGAGAGAAAGAAGCCAAGGCTAAGCAACAAATCCAAGAGCTCCCCAGTAGTGTTAGTCTGGAAGAAGGACAAAAAGTGGTGTTTATATGTTGATTACTGTCAGCTGAATGATTTCACTGAACAGAATGCTTACCCTTTTTTCTGCTCAACAACAGCCTAAATTGTTCTTAGAAGCAGGTTTTTAGCACATTGGACCTAGTTAGTGGCTATTGGCAGGTGCTTCCGGATGCCGATGTGCTGGTACTTTAGTACTTTTTCCTACTTGTAGAAATGGAAATCCTGCTTTCTGAAATTATCTCTACTCCAGCCACCTTCCAGAGGCTGATGGAGCATATACTACATGGGGTCCATTGGAAGACTGTTGCTCTACTTAGATAACATCATTGTCATTGTCCCTGACTTCAACACCCACCTACACCAGTTGAAGGAAGCATTCCAGTGACTAAGATGAGCCGGACTGAAGATGAAATCATACAAGTGTGAGCTACTCTAGTCAGAGATGGGTTAGTCAGGCTATGTAGGTTGTACTGAAGGAGTGCCTACTAACTCGGAGAAAAAGAGGGTGGTTTTGAAAATGGCCAACTCCTTAGTGGGCTCAGGAAGCTGCAAGGCTTACTAGTAGGATACTACCGGCGGTATATCTCGAGCTTCAATGACACAACATGGCCTTTACACCAGCTAACAGGAAAAAGAGAAAAATGAATGTGGGTGAGGAAGAGCAGACCGCTTTCAAAAAGCCAGAAAGGCACCTGTCCTCGACACTTGTTCCGAGCTATCCTAATCTGAGCCAGTCGTACATCCTCCTGCACTGTCACAAATACAAGATGGGACGGAGAGGGTCATTGCTTTATTCAGCACAGCATTGGTACCTGTGAAAAAAAAACTACTGTAATGCCTAAAGGAAGCTATTGTCTATGATCAAGGCTGTGAGACACTTTGGCCTTTCCTCTAACAAAGACAGTTCTTTCTAAGGACTGATCATGATTTTCTGAAGTAGCTGTGCGAGAAGAAAAACCCTCAAATCAGGTAGCCAGGTGGCTAGAAATCCTGACTGAGTTTCATTACACTCTAGAGCACTGAGCCAGAAAAGGCCAATGGGCTCAGCAGATGGACTTATGAGGACTGCTGGCAATGCGAGCCCATTGGGCTGAAAGATGGAGGACCGACTCAAAAAAAGCTTGCCATAGAAATCTAGGCTTTGTTGGGAAAACTTGAGGGAAGACCAACAGCCGTTTTAGGGGTTGCCAGAACTGCCTGCAAAGTGGTCGGTTGCACTGGTCAGCTGCCAACTGTCAGCACCAGCTAAGAGATTAACCCAGGACTGGCCCAAGCCACTCTGGAATTTTTCGACAGATCTCGGGTGATGACTCGAGGTGACAGCATCAAAAAGGTAGTCCAGATGCAGCCAACTGGTTGGGAAACGACGGCCACTATGTACTGAGCAATTGCTTAAGCGGAAGAACTGACCAAAGACAATTTAAAGCTAAAAAAACAAGAACTCTAGCAGCTACAACAAAAACAGTCATTTTGGCTTCAATCAAATAGGGTACTGGAGTCTCGAACATCTGAGATGGCCAGCTCTGGTGGTGGGAGGTATACCCACAGGTCATAAAAAAGACAATCATTTAGCAAACTCACACCCTTCCTCAATCTGACGTGAGTAGGACGGTCGGCTGACTGCGAATGACCTGCTACTGTCCTTGATTGACCACCAAAATGAGAAGATTGATTACGAGTTGTGAAGTTTGCCAAGCAGCAAAACACGGAGATACAAAGACAGCCAGCTGCGACACAGGATGCCTCAGACAGAATGTGACCATGGTTCTGGTGGGACAGATGCCAACAACTTTGAGAGGAAACAAGTGGATCTGAGTCTTGGCATACCACTTTATCAAAGGGCACGCTGCATAGGCCCTCCTGGAAGTCACGACTCTAAAGGTGGCTGATGCTTTGAGCAAGCGAATATTCTGCTATATGTACCTGCTGGAAAAGATCCACACTGACCAGGGGGCAAAGGTTTGAGAGTCAGCTAATAACGGAGGTGTGCCAGCTTTGGCACATGGAAAAAATGCACACCACTCTTACCAACCTCAAGCCAATAATATGGATGGAGCGAACAACCAACAATGGGTGACTTACTCTAAGCACTGCTGCCGACACGAGACCAGGAGGAGTGAAATAGGTTGCTCTCTCAACTGATGAAAGCGCATTAAGACACACATCATTCGACAACAGGGAGACGGTCAATTGCTGATCCTTGGTCGAGATTTGCTCCTGTTAGATTAGCTGGAGGTCCATCCACTACCCAGGAAAGCCAAGCCAATGGGTGGACTCAAATGAGAATAAAAAGATATAAAAAGGGCACTTGAAACGATAATGAGCAGAGATTCTTAACAGTTTTTTGCATGCTGTTCACTGTAAATGCACACTTTGAATTGTTTGTTTGCTCATATCTATTATCAAATCTATATCTTTTATTGCCTTGCAAGACCAGTAAAAGGAATTTGGCAGTTTACTTGCAAATATACAATATATCATTACTTTTTGTTGTTTCGAGTCTTTGTTGATAAAATAATGACAATTTAAAATGCAATGTTTTGATTTTTTTGAGTAAAAATGCAAAAATAGTTCTATAGTTCTGTGTGTAATGGTTAGCTTTTAGACCGCAAGTTCAATTTTTCTTAAAACAGATTTTGACTGTAGACAAAGTGGCACTTCTGCATCATAAAAATCAAACTGTTACTGCTATAAAGTAAAATTGAACTAACAAATTAATCAATGGAATTGTGCACTTGTGTCTGTAATTTTCTTTTAAATTGTATTATGGCAGTATTGTAATGTTTCCATAATGATGAGCATAAGTATCAATTTTCAAAACAAGTAGTGTCAGGCTTTGAGCCATTTGAAAGTAATTATGTCATATAAACAATAACAGGCCAGAGGCTATGTTCCGAGAATCTTGGAGCTTTATTTATTTTCAAAAGGTTTAAGTATCAATTATTCTAGAAATACTCACAAGCCTAAGCAAACATAGCACTTAGTGTACACTTAATGTATACTTAGTCCTATTTGTTATGGCTTTTTTAGGTTCAATGGGTACATGTCTACTAAGCGTGTCAGGATAGCTCTTTTTATTAGCAGGGTCTGATTAAACTTTGTTGCTCTCAGAGCTTCATGGCTTCCTGAAATGCCACCTTTTAGAGGGAATTGCGTATGCTGTGTATTTCCTTCCAGATGAGTCAATCCTCCCTAAGCTGCTTGCTGCAAGATCTTTGGTTATCGTGGGTTTCTGCTAACTTCCCCTGTTTGGCACCTCTCTTCTTGCGGCCTTTTTTCTGTACTTGCTTCACTGGTTGCCTCGACGGTTTGCCCATTGATTTTGTCCCTTTTTTCTATTTGTCCTTGAGTCTATACCAAATTTTGTTTGTTGGTTGAGCTTTGCTAGTGGTTCTTGCATCATTCCTAGTGTAATATTTATTATAAAAGCATTGTGGTCAGCTGAAATTTCTCACTAATATTGGGATCCCAAGACAAACATGTAAAATTATTCAAGTCTAGCAACAAAATCTGCAAAACTGGCCATAACTCAAAAGCTAATAATAGTAATATTGCGAAATTATTTTTCCTGTAATCCTCATTCTAACACGCTTTTAGTTATTCAACTTACACAAAGCAAAAACCAATTTATTCCATGCCATTATTTTCACAGCCATTTTGGCTATCTTTTCTCGTAAAATGCAATATCTGAATTCAAGAATAATTTTGTCTGATTTTTGGCTGCTGTACAACACGACATTGTCTATAATGAAATGGTTTTTTAAGCTATATGCCAATATCTGTAATATACTAAAAGAGTATTGTAAATATTCCTCTTGCTGATGGTTGGTTGCTGATCTGGTGTATGCTGACTGCTACAATACTTCGGCAGGTTTTGAATCTGTCTGGCTGCTGGAAAATTGGTAATATACCTCTGATTGTGCCTGAAACTCTGTGAAGTCATTTGCTTTGCTACCACCAAAACTAGCTTCTAAGTAGTTGGATTACAAGAGACCAATAGAAATTACCAATATCTATTGGTAATTTCTGTAGCCAGCTAATACTTTTTATATGATGTAGTGATGATCAATAATAATCATGATTCTGATTTTTACGCAGTTTTTAATTTATAAGTTCTTCATTATAATTGCCACACAACTTCCAAATCTACTCATGTCCCAGATATTACCATCTTATCAACTGTGGTTTGACAATTCTCATGTCTAATTGCTTCTCAATGTATTGCAGTGTTCACTGCGCTATTTTGTAGCAGTTGTTGTTTTGCTGATTCTGCTGTTTACTCTTCTTTCAACTTATCCGTCATCAATGTTTCAATTCCTGACTCTAACCGTCTTTCCATCTACTAAAATGAGATGATACGTGATATGGTTTACAATACTTTATTTGATCAATCATTTTTGCTCCTGTCTAACAAAGTAAAATACGAAATAATATATTATGTAAAAGCTTAATTAGAAAATCATATAAGGTAACCAATACCTACATCTAAAAAGCTTGGAAAACTTTATTCGCTTGAAATGTTTCTCTTTGTTTTCTATTTTGTATTCAAGCGTTTATTATGGATGTAATAATTTTTATTATAGGACAACAAAAATATTTATTTGATTCTCCTGCGTCTCCTGCTTTTTCAGCTTTTTCCTGAGCAGCTTTTTCCTTCCTCAACTTGGCATGTGCTTCTTGTGCTTGCTTTGCTTTTCTGGCAGTTTCTTTTACCTCTTTAGGTTTATTTACCTGATTTAGTTTTTGCTGACGTTTCTGTTGTTGCAGAGCCTCAACGTTACGTTGTAATTTACACATTTGCCTTTTCAGATCGTCTTTTTCTGCTGTCACTCTGGAAGCAAAGAATGTTTAATCAGTTTGATACTATGTAGCCTATGACGATGATAATGCTGTTTTTAATTCAGAAATTGAGGGCTTTAATAGTTTTCAAGTAAACAGCAGACGTTTTTATATCATTTAAAGATGTATGGCAGTGATATTAAAGTTCAAATTTCTACAATTTTTTGATTTTAGTATTTGTAACAGATGGAAAACAGAAATTAGACCCAACTTACACATTTCATTCTAGAACTCAATGGCGCAAATCTCCAATATTAGTTTTTTGTTGTCTGCCAAGTGTTGGCCGGTTAATTGATGAATTGTTTTAGTTTTCTTTTCAAACAAATAAGCTATTAGAAAGTAGAACTATCTCTTTAAATTGACTGCATAACTAATAAAATTGTAGAGAAAAAACCTACAGATCCTGAATCGTTTTTCACAATGATGGTTACCAAATGGTTTAACAGGTGGCTTGGTTCAATTTACGATATTGTACAAAGAGAAAATGAATAACGTTATAAGCATAAAGTAAATACACCAACTGACAATAAACCTCAAAAGCCAGTAAGGCTAAAGGAAATTTAAAGGTTTAAGTCACCAGACAATATTAAATTATGATGAATGGTTAGAATGACCTGAAATTAACAGTAAATGCTTGCAGAAAACATGAAATAATTCAGAAAAAAAGGAATAAGCCCATTGATAACTGGAGTCATCTTGCATTTTCCTACAATCCAGTAATTCAGTATTCACCAAAACCTGTCATGAATATCAGTTCAATGTCAAAATTATGTTCCGAATGTGCAAGAATGAGATAGGAAAAGGAGACCTAAAAGATTTGTTGTCCAGATAGAAAATAAACTTTGACCATATCCGTCTGGAGCTTCAAAAACTTTTTACAATATGTGGCGGAAGATTGCCGAGGCCAGGGCCGGAGCCTAGCTAACCTCAAGGCTGACATTACGACAGAGTCAAACCCCAGTTTAGCAGATAACACAGCTGCCGGTGAGACTTCTGGTCAGCCGCCAAAACTGACACGCTACCAATATACCGATGGACTGAGCCAGCCAAAGACGAAAGAGTAAATAAAGACCAAATGAGCTAAGGAAAACAGTGATTCCTGGCAGTTTCTTGCATGCTGTTTAGTGTATGCGCATGCATTGATTAGTTTGTATGCTTATCTCTTTCGCTATCGTAAGCCATGTATCGGCTATTGCGGTAATAAAAGTACAGACATTAAGCCGATGAATTGGCTTATTAAATAGAGTTTCACTTTTCTTTTCAGTTCCAAACCTAAACATTAGCTAGACCAATCAATATTTGTCTCTAACATAACAGCCCAGTTGTCAATAAGGTACAACCAATCAAAAAAATTCTGGCATAGTAATTCCATTTTTAATTGTTTTTCAAAATGGGAACACTAGATCGTTAATGTCATGGCAATAAAAAATTTACCGCATTCGATCAATGCAAAGGAAACTTTGCAAGTGAGATTCACTAAACAACTTTTTAATTACCTTGTAAAAAATTTTGATCTAAAAAAGATATATTTTGCAGTAAAACAATTTCTGCAATCATTCTTGAGATATTGCTTAAATACTAGAAGTATATCAATTTTTTCAAAAATCCATTTAAACGAATTTGATCAGAATAGCGAATGTAGCGCAGTAATGAAAGATTTATTATATATATATATATATTGTCAAATATATATTTCTTATTGCCTTGCACTCAGTGGTTTTGATTCTTGTGAAGCAGTAAAGGAAAGGCCACAGTTTCTTTTACACCGTTGGGAGCAGGGCTATTAAATTCACAAAAAGTGGCAGGCCTCCAGATGCTTTCACCGAAGCTATCCTAGTAGTTTTAAGCAGAGAGCTGTTGGAACAGAGGCGATATAAATGATAGTAAGAAGTGCTCTGAGGCGATACCAACTGATGATCCTGGAGAGCCGTAGCTGCCCAAAGGGCAGATTTTCCTCAAGAATCTGCAAGGTACTCTAATGGGAAATGGCACAGAATCACTACCAGACACACTCAGAGCATGAATTGAAGTACTGACTCTCTTGCCGAGGTACTAAAAAATATAATAATGGTGCCCCGGGCCTTGGCTCACCAGTTTAAATCACCTCGGTACTCTGAATTGGGAGACAAAGAGTATTTCATCAGCCAATTGCAGATGAAATTGCGTTAATTTTGTTCAGCAACGCAGGAGATGGCAACGCAAATGGCTGAACAAAAGCTGCCAGCCTACACCACCTCCACGAAGCTCCGTGAGAGCTGGCAAAGAACTGTACACAAGCCAACAGAGTAGAGGCCATCCTCGATGCACTGCGAACTCAGTTCGGCTTTTCTCCTATGCAGGTTCGATGTAAACTGATCACCCCGAAAAAAGCCATGACCACTTCTTTTCAGGAGCACGCCTGCCAAATAAAGCGTTTTAGTGTTCTTTGGAGAATTGCCTGTGTACTATAGGCCAGACATGGCCAAAGGGCTGTTTTGCTGCATCATGGATCACTCAGGAAAATGGTGCAATCTGTTGATGGTGCCGACTCTTACGGTGATAGATGCAGTTCAGGCAGGAACAGGGTTTTTCCAAGTTAAGCCTGAAAAACGCCAGTCAATGGCTTCGTCAGGCACTACTCATGCAGTAGCTGATGAAGCAGCCTCAGCATGTACAGTACAAAAAAGACAGGCCTGCAATGCTGGAGGTGCGTAGGACAGGAACATGTTCATAACGACTGCCCTAGTTGGAGACTACAGAGCCGGGGAAACGGCAAACGGTCGCAACAGTAGTGCCAACTACTGGTCGCACTAGAGCCTCAACCGAATTCCACCTCTGCATAAGGCACTTTAATCTGCTGGTCAAAAATGGTCGAAGAGCCCAAAGAGCAATGAAATGAGAAGAAGGAGTTTTACCCCTGCTACACTAGCTAGGATGGCAGTAACAAAAAACCACGGCTGTAGTTCTTCGGAATTGCTACAAGACCTAAAGGAGCTAGAGCCCAGTTGCTTAGAGAACAGCACAAACATGGAAACATGCTCTAAACCAAATCAAGCCACACCAAGCTGTGTTGCAGGAGGGAGCTCGAGAGCTAGCTAGAAGGAGCCTACAGGTGCATAGTTAGAAGCATACTTGAAAAGCGGCAGGGATGACTTGCCTTATGCCCCAGTTCATTTGAACTTGGAAGACATTTCAGAATGCTGCCTAGGCAAATTCAAGAAATTTCATGAATCTTGCCTTGCAAGGCAATTTGATATAGAACTGATCAGAGCGCAAGCTGTGAACCAGCCTAACTCTGTGAGATACTTGCTCCCCGGGAAGCTAGATGGGTAACCCAGCCAGATCCGGATCAACATTGGATGTACCACGACCATGTTTGACCATGAATTTACCATGTTTGACAAGCTCCCTCAAACCGAAGTACTAATTCAAGGCAAGTGACAGTCTTGGTCTCATGGCTGGTGTGACCCAAATATCATTTGACGGAGTCGTGCGATTGCTTATCTGGCTTCATGATGTAAAGGCTGAGTAGTGAGGGAAGATTAGTGAAGATGCTATCCTAGGGATGCCCTTTTTGGTTGCACACCAGTATGCTATGGAGTTTCAACAACACGTAGACGGTCACCCCTGACCTGTACAGACAGACACGAGTGGCTGCTGCTCAGCAAAGTGCAGGTAGTACAGGACATGGTGGTGGCCCCCTAAACTGAGTAGGCTATCTCGAGTTACTACAGCTAAAAGTTTAAGTTTCGATATGTGGTCAATTTGGATCGCAGAATAGCAACTGATTCTATTTCATCAAAAAAATAGTGAATAGAAAAGCTGTCAGAAAAGCCGTTGATTCAACAAGAGCATAAGAAAAAGCTAAGCAGCATCACATCGCTTTAACATCACATCAACGTCGCTCATCTCTTTTTTATATTGATTTTTTTCACCGCAAGTGTATTTTTTTATTATCATCCATCTTTTTTGAGAATATTGACAACAATCAGTTTCTCAATTTGTTCACATTTGATTTGAACATTGGCTATCATTTGCTTTTTTTGGGGTTGCTCATTGAACACAAGCTTTGCACACATCATGATATGGTCTGTGACACAATCAGAACGTCTCATGAATTTGGTGTTGTCACAGTGTGTGCTCACACTAAATGCTAATGACTCTATCAGCCCTACAGTAGCTGAGTCAGCTTATCCTATTATTATAAGATTACCTATGCTAGCTGTGTTTGCGCTAGCTATGTTTGTCAGTCACTTACATACATCCTATGCATACTGTTGACATTGAATATAACATTATTAAACCGACAAATACTGGTTATACGATATGGTGTCAGGATAGGATTTTTGGGGAGAAGGAAAAGGAAACATAGCAGAGGGAGGGTTGAAACTGCCGGCAAGTTTTGTAAATTCTACAGACAACCCCAGCGAGACTAGTTGTAGTTGGAAAGCTTGGCTCGAGCAATAAGATTTTTACATGATAGCGACAGAAAAAAAACTAAAATTGATGGAGAGATACAAGTTGCGACTTTTCTGACACTTTGTGGCGCACAAGGCCAAAAATTATTTTGGACACTGAACATAGCGGCTGAAAAGATATTGTAGAAGTAAAAAAAGCATTCACTAAACACTTCAACCCTCAAGTAAAGACAGTCTCTGAGTGATTCAAATTTCACAGCAGAGTTTAGAAGCATGGTGAGCCCTTTGAAAGCTTTGTGACAGAGCTGAGAAATCTCATCACAACTTGCAAATTCCCTGCTGATGAGAAATACAAAGTGCTATTGGACAGAATCGTAGCAGGTGTATCGTCTAAGTCGATTCGTGAGGATATATTCAACTTGCCAGGCAATCCTACATTACAGGAGGTTATTTCAGTATGCCAATGTAAAGAGGCCACAGTGCACTACCTCAGAGAAATGAACCGCCCAAAAGATGGTGTTAATGCCATACGGAGTGTCGTACTTCCACAACAGAAAGTATCCTTGTCACAGAGCGAAAGCCCAAACCCACTATCAGATAGACAATATAGAACTGAACTATTACAAACAATAAAGAACTGTAAATACTGCGCTATGGAACATCAACGAGGGAGGTGCCAGGCTTGCGGAAACATGTGCAGAAAATTTTCTCGTAAAAATCACTTTTCCACTGCATGCTCGTCTACATGAGATGACAGTAGCAACACTGCCAATGAGGTATCGGAACCTGACAAACTTAATACCGGAGACATCGCATTCGCCATCGATGACGTAAGAGAATGGTCAATCAACGCTAAGTGCAATGGTTAGCCATTACGATTTAAAGTGGATACGGGAGCATCATGTAATGTGAATTCACAGACTGTATTAGACAGCATAAATAGTCAGGTGACAATTGTCAAACACGCTAGATCATTAGTGTCTTTTAGTGGACATGCACTTGATGTATTAGGCAAGGTTATGTTACTGGTAGATGTTAGTAATAAGTATCATACAGTGGAGTTTATAGTCATAAAGACTGATACAAACATGGCAACTTTATTGGGGCTTGTTGCCAATAAAGTTGCCAATGCTTCCCAGTTGCATTGAGCTTGGGTTGATTGATAGGGCTTATTCCGCGACAGATAGGGTAGCTAAACGATTTACTGTTGTGTTTAATGGTCTTTGCAGGATGCCATTAAAACATGCTTTGCAGCTAAAAGAGAATGCTCAGCCTGTTATACAAAGTGCTAGGAGGGACCCATTTAGACTAAGAGATAAACTAAAGTTCATGTTACAAAATATGGAAAGTCAAGGCAAAATAGCTAAAGTCATACAGGCAACTGACTGGGTGCACCCTATAGTAAACATACTAAAACCTGACGGGTCATTCAGGATTTGTCTATACCCTACGCAGTTAAACAAAAATCTAAAACATGAACATTTTGCATTACCAACAGCTAGTGAAATATTTGCTAAACTTTCAAAGTCTCGAGTATTAACTATGTTAGATGCAACCTCAAGATTTTTGCAGATTGAATTAGATGAGTATAGCAAGTTTTTGATGATATTTGCCACTCCATTTGGTAGATATCGAATTCTTAGATTGCCTAATGGGATATCCTCTAGTCCTGAGATATTCGGTCAAACCGTATCAGAATTATTTGAAGACATTGAAGGAGTGGAATGCTACGTAGATGATTTGTTGATTCATGCAGGAACCGAGGCCGAACACAATGAAATCTTAGAGTTGGTATTGCAAAGATGCAGGAATTGTAATTTGAAATTGAAAGAGTCGAAAGGCAATTTTAGGCAATCTGA
This sequence comes from Watersipora subatra, assembly GCF_963576615.1. Lineage (NCBI taxonomy): Eukaryota > Metazoa > Bryozoa > Gymnolaemata > Cheilostomatida > Watersiporidae > Watersipora > Watersipora subatra. The sequence goes on from NC_088714.1 coordinate 29,166,038, forward strand.
GTTGAAATACCTAGGTCACATTATAGGCAATGGTACTATCAGGGCCGATGTCTGTAAGGTGGAAGCAATTACAAAAATGCCAAAACTAGAGTGTAAAGAGGACATCAGTAGGCTTTTAGGAATGGTCACATATCTAGCTAAGTTCTGTCTAGATCTGTCGGAAGTTACCACCCCACTGCGCAAGCTAACTAAAAAGGGTGTAGAATGGTCCCGGAGCGAAGCAGCTGAGGCGTTTGCGAAAATAAAATTCCTTGTATCATTTAGCCCAGCGCTAAAAATGTTTGATCCGAAGTTGCCAGTTACTCTATCACTTGATGCCAGTCAGTTTGGCATGGGGCAGTAATAATGCATGCAGGCCAACCAATAGAATATGCCAGTTGCTCCCTTACGGAAACTCAGAGAAAATATGCACAAACTGAGAAGGAGTACCTCGCGGTTCAATATGGTCTGAGGCGGTTTCATCAGTACATATACAGCCAGCATGCTATGGTAGAAACTGATCATCTTCCATTAATTGCAATTGTGAAAATGGTTTTAAATGAGTATAGCCTTAGATTGATGTGTATGAGACTATGTAATCAAGGATACGATTACAATTTAATTCATCAACCAGGTAGAAACCTAGTTATGGCTGATACATTGTCATGCGCATTTCTCTCTAGCTACGGTGCTGAGGATATTAAACTTGAAGCACTAGATCATGATCAGATTGATTCAACAACTACAGGTATTATCATCCAACTTTTGTTCAAGGAAAAGTTGAGTCAGGCAACCAAACTAGATATGACAATGCAGATACTAGCGTCATACATAGAGCACGGTTGGCCAATGACTAAACATGCTTGCCTTGAGCCACTGAAACCTTACTAGAATGTAAAATCTGATCTCACAATTCATAATGACCTGCTACTGTGCCAGACCTAGATTGTTATTCCTATAGCAATGAGGAAAACGGTGTTGGGCCAAATACATGCTGAACACACGGGAGTTGTAAATGTACTGAGAGAGACAAAGGTGCAGTTTATTGTCCAGGCTATTTAGGTCAGATTAGCGATTTGGTGGAATTGTGTTCTGTTGGTCAAGAACACATGAGATTGAACAGTCATTATACCCTTGAACCATATGCTATCCCAGAATACCCTATGCAGTCGGTTTGTATGGATATTTTTCCCCTGGATGGCAACGATTATTTGGTAACAGTAGATCGATACTCAAAGTGGCCCGCCTGCTATCAATTAAAAACTCCTCGGTCTTTAGAAGTCATAGAATTAATAAAAAGGCAGTTCATCGACTTTGGTCGACCTGAAACCTTGGTCAGAGACAATGTCTCATATTTCACGTCTTATGAATTTAAATGCTTCCTTGAGGATATTGACGTGAAACCCATAACTTCCTCTCCCTATCATTCACGCTCCAATGGGTTGGCCAAACGCATGAATCAAACCATCAAAAACAGCCTCAGAAAGGCGTTGATATTTTGTCAGACGTTGTGTGATGTTTTAGCTTCATTACGATCAACTCCATTGGGTGACCAACTCCCATCCCCAGCAGTTTTGCTACAGGATCGAAATTTAAGAGGACAATTACATTGCCTACCTCACCAACTGAAGCCCCAAGGACTACATCTAGGAGATATACACAAGCGCTTTGTTAAAAAACAATCACAAGCTTTATTTCAGAACAACACAGCTACCCTTCCCACTGGGTATTGTGTAGAAATGAAGGTTTGGTGTAAACTAAGCCATAGAAAGTGGGCAAAAGGTGTTATTGTTGAACACGCGGAAACGCCTCAAAGTTACTACATCAGATTAGCGGATGGCAAAGTTTTCAGGCGCAACATTAAGGCTCTGAGACCTAACCGATCTTCTCATGCCTATAATAAAACTTTGATTAATGATAACATTGATAAACAACAGAGACTCGTTGAAAGTACTAATTCTGATAAAGCTTTGATTCCGGTCCAGTCTGCTCAGCAAGGTAGGCTGGCTGTTGTTCCCAATCTTGTTGACTAGAGCGGCACTGCCACTCCTGCATCGACAGGTGCAATCAATCCTAATCAAATGAGTTCAAGGTTTTCCTCAGCTGTCACTAGGTCGGGAAGAGTGTCCAAACCACCCACTTGTTTATGCTTCTCTTGATTAGGACAAATTATTATAAGCTACATTCACCAGATTTTTGTGAATTTATATTTAAAAAGTCATTCATGTTTTGTTTTTGTGTGGTTTTGGACTAATAGTCAATTTCTACCATCAATCAGCTTTTGTAGAATTGTGTTTTTTGCAATCAACTTCTATTATTTTAAACTGTTATGCAGATATGGTGATTTTCTGTAAGTGTCTGACTGGTGATATTTGAGAGCAGTTTGAATTGTAATAACAACTAAAAGAAGAATATGTCACAGTGTGTGCTCACACTGAATGCTAATGACTCTACCAGCCTTACAGTAGCTGAGTCAGCTTATCCTATTATTTTAAGATTACCTGTGCTAGCAATGTTTGCTCTAGCTATGTTTGTCAGTCGCTTGAAAAATACCGGCTTTATGATAGGTGTCAAACACATCCTTCAGATTAGATTGTCTTGAAATAATGTTGTCTAAAAAGTGCCAGTGCTTTGACCATGAATGCAGTGCATTCAGATAGTTTGACTATGTTCATTATGCTAAAAAACAGTGTTTGCAATGACCAACCCATAATTTGAACAGTAACTCAGAGAAATTTGATCCTTTGAGATGCAATTGTCTGTACTTTGTGCGCCTAAAACCCCAACCCAGTCTTTCAACCCAGCCCCTACTTTAGCATTCATGTCTCCAGCAATAATTAATTTTTTGGGAGCAGGTCACTTTTACGGTATTCCATAAGCAACTGCAGAATTCCTTGTTTTCTTGTCAGAGTTTGTCATAGTGGAAGCATAAGCGCTTGCGGTGGTAGCATGCTTTTTCCCTTTTTGTCTGTTTAAAAAATTAGGCGATTGAATTCTTGATAACCAATATGACCCCAGCATATCTTCGCTCATTCTCTCGTCTTCCACTCCAAAAAAAAGGTATCCAACTCTACCACACTGTCATACTCCAACAAGCAAGTTTTGCATAGGGTGGCTATATCTACCATAAAACCTCTAATTGAGTGTCACCTTATTTTAAAAACACCTCTATTCTAATGCCACCTTTATTTGACCGCCACCCCAAGAGAAGGGTTGAAAAAAGAGTGCCACTCTTTTATTGAATGGCACCTCCATTTGACCGCCACTTTAACCCTTTGAACCCAAATGGCCAGTTTTCCTGCATTTCATAGGGTGTATCAAGAACTCTAACAGCCAAAAAACCGGCATTCACATGGCTCTGTTTACCAAAGCTGTTTCTAAGTAACAGTCTAAACCAATTGAATTAATTATTGACACGATTTGAGATCAGAGTTTTCACTTCCATTTGTAACAGTTTTGAAATATTTTGATCGACTTCCTTTGTTATAATAAAATATTTTATTAGGATTATATCGCGAAAAAATTGATTTGACTCGTTCATTGGTAAGTAATAACTTATTGTTATGCAAGTGAAGAGTTTTATTATACTAATTATAACTTTCCAGCATATTTTGAGTCATGAAAATATGATTAAAATGTGATCGATAGATATGATACTACTGCAAATGTTTTTACAAGTTTTTTAGAAACTCATACAAACTTTTATAGTTTCAGCCTGAATAATGGTGCAATGCTGTTCTTTTCCTGTTTAATGAAACTTTCTGTGAGTTGCCCAACTATTTCACTAGTGTTTTATCAATTATCATTGTATTATGAGCATATTTAGATTCATTTATTAAACATTTAAAAACTTCTGATAGCTGGACAAAGTGCCCAGGGCTCCATCTGACACACATTGACAAGAACGGCCAGGGTTCTAAAGGTTAACATTCTTTAAGCTTTACGAGCCCATATTATTAATTGATCAGTAGAAAAGTTTCCACAAAGTTTTATTAATAATGAATTGTTTACGCCAATAACAACTAATTCTCTCGTTGTCTAATTCCAGAGCCTTTAGTTGTTTTTTTTAAACTTTGAAAGCAACACCACAAAATAATTAATAACTGTCTCAGACTAATAGTAGTCCCTTGTTTAACATTGTCTTGATACTTCGATGTACATATAAATATAAAATGGTTTACATTTACGATGGTAGATTAGTGACTAGTTTTGGGCCAAAGGCTACGTTTACCAAGCAAAACTTTGACGTGTTGCATTTGCGCTAATGCAATGTGTAAAAGTTTAGCTGTGCCAAAAAAAATGTTTGTACATCAATATCAACTAGTTCAGCAGTGCAGAAGAGTCAGAAGACATTGTGGAAGGTATTGGACAGCCAGAAGAAGTTTGTTCCATCGAAAGCAACAATTAGAATGCAGCTATCCAAGCAAAATATGCCAATATTTTTGTTTCAAAAACGTTAATTTTTGTATCTGCATATAGTATATGGTTCGTTTATATCACTTGTTCATGAATATATATTTGCAACATCTGATAGATTATCATTATACAACTTGATAGCTTATAAGTTGAATCAGAAACAGCGTCTTCGATTCAACTTATAAAATTGCATATTTGTAGCATACTATTTAATAACATCTTTACGGTTATCTTAACACTGCTTCCAATGGATCGATGCTCATAACTCCTTTTCTATTGCCAATAAAAAGAAGTCAGTGCTTCATCATCATCCGACAGTGATTTGGGTTCCGATCCTATTCTACCCGATCATTCAAGTGACCATATTCAAGAGGAAGAAGGGCCAAAAAATGAAGCATCATCAGTCACAATACAAAAGCTTGAAATTGGAATGCTCATACTCGTAGAATACCTAACCAAAAAATCGAAGTGGCACTATATAGTGCAACTTGAAGGGATATCGGAGATGAGTTGGAAATCGATTGTAAGAAAAGTTGGAATTACTAACCGGTTCAAAAAGCCAGATATTAAAGACTCAGATACAATATACATCGATCGTGTTAGATTCGTGTTAGGTTTATGATTCTTAGCAATGAGGGTCTAACTGGTTGTGGGGGCTATGCTTTTGGCGTAGACTCAAGGATGGACATTTGTTAGAACTGCCATAGACCAAGGCTAGTCCTTACTTTACTTTCATAAAACTCAATAATCAATAGTATAATTACATTAAAAGTATCATATAATAATCAAAATATACATTAAACACACTGCAAAAAACACAATGCTCCAATATATATATATATATATATATATATATATATATATATATATATATATATATATATATATATTTTAGTATAGGGGGTAAGTTGAACATCCATGTTCAATTTACCCCGTGTCGTGGTTCAACTTGTACCACCTCCGGGGTAAATTGATCTGCATACAGGCTTTTGCAATAAGTGACATGGTTGCAAAAATGTTACTGATTATGTATTGATATTTAGTAGAGCTGCACAATGATTGTAATAATTAATCGTGATTAATAACTGGTCTGAAACAGTTAATCTTTGAATAATCTTAGAATTAATTGAGCAAAAACCTGCCTATTCAAAAAAAATAATATGGCTATATATAAACTAGAAATTCCACTGTCATACAGCCCACGACAAAAGTGATAATGGAAAAAAGAAAGAGTATATTTGGTTGTTGAAAAAGTAGTTCTTAGCAGGAATTTACAGAGTATAGTGTAAATGAGACCTTTTTGAAATAGAAATGTTTTAGAAATAGCTTGAAAAGCTTAGTTTAATACAATAATAAATCACACCTAATCACACACAAAATCACACCTAATCTACTACTATCTCAAACCTGTTTTACAACGATAAAAAAATATGTTTATTATAACTCTGAAATGCAAAAGTAGAAGTAAAATGGCAAGCTACTGTGTACTATACACAGTTTGAAAGTTGGTTGTGTTGAATGTAGAATGGTATTGATAGCGATCTTTAACAGAAAGCAAGTATGAGCGTTCACGCGTCTGGAAGATTTCTGCAAACTGCAGCAAAATAAAAGCTGTTATAAAAGTGTTATATATGTAATATATGTAATTCAACAACAAAAAGGAAATATGTTTATTATAACTCTGAAATGCAAAATTAGAAGTAAATTGGCAAGCTACTGTGTACTATACACAGTTTGAAAGTTGGTTGCGTTGAATGTAGAATGGTTTTGATAGCGATCTTTAACAGAAAGCAAGTATATGAGCATTCACGTGTCTGAAACTAGCCCTAGCTTGTACATAAGTGGTAAAGGATTTGGGCTAACGTTTTAAATAATGAAACCTTCGGTGATTTGACAAAAAAAAACATAGGCTGATAAACTGTGTACCACAATTTTGTACCTGTATTTCGGTCTATGTCTCAAACGGTCTACGTTTATTAAAGAAACCTTTGAATAAATTCGATTACAAGTAAACAATGCCATAGACTGGTGAAATGAGCATGGTTTTCTCGTGAAATGCGCACTGCTAAATAGTTCTACTATCTGTCGCACGGCTTTAATGGCCTATCGTAGGCCGGTCTTAACTTTTATTAAACCAAGCTTTTCCAGTGTTTTGTGGCGATTTTCGTCCAAATTAATCTGTCTATTTGTGTATAATCCGATCAGATAGGTAAGTTTTAAAATAATGTCGACGGTTTACAAAGATTTGATAGCATTTAAATATGCTTAAATGTGTTTTGTATCGTTATTATACTTTAACGACTCTACAAAACGATGATTAAATTTGTTGATGAGATTTCAAAACGAGGGTTCTTCTCATTGTTCATAAATAATTTTCGTAAGTTGTGTGCGCATGCATTTATTATAAAAACTCTCTAACTTCGCTCTGCTCGTTTGGTCGTGAGATTAATTATATTTGAGACAAATATTGTTTACAGGATTACATGTTATGTACAATGTACCTAAGTCACAATGTAATAACTATTATGGGTATGAAAATAGTCTATGAAAGTCTATAATTAAGCCAGCCAAGAGTTGAGGCAGCATAATTAAGCATATTCACATTATCCGAAGGAAGAGATGCCCTTTTCATAGATACAGTAGTAGTGGTTGTCTGCGACAGCTGGTGATGATTTCTGAGTGGTAGAATGAGAATTAGTTAAATAATATCCTAATGACGTAGGCAAATTCTTTCTGGCATATATTGCACTTCCCCTTCTTGTTATGATGTTATATTGACATTTCACTGAAACTCGATACCGACACGGAATGGAACAGATTACTGGATTTACATACATTATGCTGTTGCTTGGAAATACAAAGACACCGCCAAAGAATACATTAAGCCCAGAAGTTGTACACACAATACACACAACGAGACGTACAGATAGCAAGGCACACCAGCAACAAGACCCCTGAAGGCATCCAAAGTCCAATAACTTAAATGCAGCAACAAGCTAATTTAGAACTCTAAACTTAGAAGAATCAACCACCAAGAGAAGCTGACACCGGACACTGACAAAATAACTGAATATCTCATCACATCAATCTGGTGAGTTTCCTTGACATACACAACAGAAACAACATTGTGCAACTACAACACCCACCCTACCAGGACAGCGCTCTTCCGTTGGCGCACTCAAAGTCAGTGCTCCCTCAAAGACCAATCACAGTAATATAGAGACACAACCCCTCACACTTATACGTCTACCCTCAGGCTAATCATATGCCTATAAAAGAGAACATAATTATATAGTAGTTCATCTTCTTTTGACTGTGACCTCTTGTAGATGTACAAGACATACATGTAGCTTAAGGGCTGATACAGCTGTTGGCATAAGATTTTATTACTTAGCTTTTATTCCTCATCGTTGCTCCGCTTTATTTAGAATTATACTACTTATGTATTAAGGTTTTGGTTTATGAGAATAAAGAGTACTTATATTGCTACACTGACATCTGATAAATACATGTAGTATAGTTCGATTTGCAATAAAGATTTGGGTCAAGTCCTATAAATTGAACTCGCAACTCTTGACATTCATAATAAGGTGGCTTGCCTTCTGAGACATTAATCATAAACGCATAATCTGGAGAAAGTGAGACAGGGTAATTACTAATCACTGATGTTAGTGTGGTGGTCAAGTGAGTAAATTCCTTAAATTCCACACATAACATTTTTGGTGGAGATGCCTCTTTGGTCACCAACCTTTTGCATAGCTAAGTGGGTATTCCCCTACGTCTAATCCTTCTGTAAACCTTTCGTAATACCTTTCGTTATACTTTCGCAGTGCTAACTTGTAGCCTATATTGGGATTGATTACCCACTACATACTAACTATAGGCTGGAAGATAATAGTATTTTAAGTAAATCTGTGGACAGATTTAACCTTGCCTAAAAGAAATTTTAATTAATTCATAATTTCCGAATGTTCTGTTCGCAGGGAAATTACACATAACAATTTCATAGCTGCGGGTTCACTTCATATTTGCCATAGTGCCTAATATTTCCGACTGTTTCGCTTGCAGAAAAATTACACATACAACTGAGCACTGTTAAGTACCATACTGCCTACCTTTCTGACTGTTTTGATCGCAGGGAAAGTGCAGATACACTAACATAATTTTACACGCGTACACTCCACTAAGGCACCACATAGATTTATCTTTCTGACTGTTTCGTTCGCAGAAAAAAAATGGATCCCTTAACATATTGGCAACATTTTGCGTACGCTCAATTCTGCAGATTTATCCAGTCACATGCTCACACTACACCTATATCTCTGACTGTTTTATTCACAGAGAAAGCATTAAGTTGTACTCTTTCAGACTGTTTTGCTCACAGGAAAAGCGCGTACCTGATCTAGATAGAATCTTAACTAATAGTGATTGTAGATATACTGAGCTCAAGGTTATTACACCTAAAGTTAATATACGTATAAGGCCTAACATTACATTGGTTATAACTACATATAATTTACACTATCTTGGTATATGAAGTCGAGTATACCGCCATAAATACCCTAGACTCGAGTACATACATATACATTCAGGAAGACATTAATATAGTGTACAGACTGTACTTAGCTCTTGACATAATTCAAGTAGAATACTGAATCAAACTACTGCAAACCTTTTTGGTGAAGATGCGGTTCCAATCTCAACCTTTCGCCTGCTAAGCTTTAATCTTCTTTTATTAATAAATTCCCCTTTCATTTCAGCTTTTAATGGCTTCCACTAGTAAATCTAACATCTACATCTGTCTAACATCATCATCTACATTCATATTTAGTTGTTTAGTTATCTAAAATGTTCATTTGGTCACTATATTCTACTGGGCAATTAGATAATTAATATATATATTGTGGGACTAATTAAAAGTCTATGTTAGCTGAGATGTTAGTGACTAATTAATCTACATCCTTTAGCCATAGCGTATTCACATAGCTACTTATGAGTCACGAACCAATTCAATAGTTGGTAAAATTTCCAGATCAGATGCCTATTATACGAATATAATAGTACTTCACCAAAGCTATTCATTAATTACCATACAATAGATTGAACTACGGTCTAATGTAGTTATTATACAATAACTAAAATTTGAGGTCAGACTTTTTCTTGCATGAGATGAAGTGCTAGTTCGTCATAATTATACAAAATTTTCAAATTCTCAAAATCTTCTCACGACTGCGCCATTAAAATTATTCTGAATAAGCGAAGCATTGCCGGCATTTCCTTTCTCCCTTGCTGAAAATTTTGAATATGTGTTTATTTTGGATTTTCCAGTTGCTAGGGAAACAGGAAGATTTGCACATTTATGTATAAATACTTCTTATGCGCATCAAGGCCACCGCTTCACGGAATATAGCATGTTTTTTTATTTTATTTACTGGGCTGACTCTGATTTATTATCTTTGTTATGGGGTAGCAATGTTTGCAGGCCCACGATTATGAATTTTAACTTAGGGTTTCGAATTTTATTAATAGCGCTTAACTTTTATTAATACTGGTACATGGTTTTCAGATTACTACTACTCAGCCACTACCTTAAATGTTTTTTATTCGCTATTATATATTCTCTTTTGCCCTTACACCAGCACCAATTCGACCATAGAACGCCGACACCGATATGAGGACATATCGTTCTTCAACAGTAGGAGAAATGTTATATTCACATTTCACTAAAACTCGATACCAGCACGGAATGGAACAGATTACTGGAATTACATACATTATGCTGTTGCTTGGAAATACAAAGACACCGCCAAAGAACGGATTAAGCCCAGAAGTTGTACACACAATACATACAACAGGACGTACAGATAGCAAGCCACACCAGCAACAAGACCCCTGAAGGCATTCAAAGTCCAATAACTTAAATGCAGCAACAAGCTAATTAAGAACTCTAAACTTAGAAGAACTAACCACCAAGAGAAGCTAACACCGGACACTGACAAAATAACTGAATATATCATCACATCAATCTGGTGAATTTCCCTGACGTATACAACAGACGCAACATTGTGCAACTACAACACCCACCCCACCAGGACAGCGCTCTTCCGTCAGCGTACTCGAAGTCAGTGCTCCCACAATGACCAATCACAGTAATATAGAGACACAACCCCTCACACTTATACGTCTACCCTCAGGCTAATCATATGCCTATAAAAGAGAACATTTATAGTAGTTTATCTTCTTTTGACTGTGACCTCTTGTAGATGTACAAGACATAGCTTAAGGGCAGATACAGCTGTTGGCGTAAGAGATTTTACTTCTTAGCTTTTATTACTCATCGTTGCTCCGTTTTATTTAGAATTTTACTACTTATGTATTAAGGTTTTGGTTTATGAGAATAAAGAGTACTTATATTGCTACACTGACATCTGATAAATAGCATAGTTAGACTTGCACTAAAGATTTTGGTCAAGTCCCATAAATTGAACTCGCAACTATGGACATTCATAATTAGGCGGCTTGCCTTTTGAGACATTAATCATAAACGCATAGTCTGGAGAAAGTGAGACAAGGTAATCACTAATCACTGATGTTAGTGTGGTGTTCGAGTAAGTAAATTCCTTAAATACCACACATAACAATGCTTCCGACCACATACGAAAATGCGCTACCTAGTGCGGAAGACATTTTTCTGCTTTCATGTTCCATTCAAGTGTCAATCTTATATTACTATCATTCTAAAACTGAAATATGAAATTGTGATTAATCTAAAAAATGAAGATACATGTATAATTTACCTTAAAAAGCTTTTAAATATACACAAAAAATAGGCTGTCAAATATTAAATAATACTGAAATCACTTTTGTTACTATTACTATTTGCCTGCAAATAGAGGTGCAAATAATATTATATTTTATATTAATATTATTTCAATAAAGATTAACTAACTACTATTACCTAGAAACACACGCAAACAACTAACAACATGGCCTCTTACAACTAGACCGGCACGGCGCTCGCGTTTTTGTATTGTATAAACGAGTTTTATGTTAGTGACTCATCTCATATTTTCATAGTTGAGTGCAAAATAATTGTGGTTGTCTTTAATTGGTAAAAAATTGTTGCTTGTCATAGTATTGATTTGTTAGTAAATTCAATGGTAGTAACCTGATATTTTAATGTTTATTTTGTTGCGGACGCTGGGCCACGAATTTATTTCTTATATTTTATATACTTGCATATAATTACTTTTATATATTGCATGTTGTGTCTGTTTATACTATGTATTTTACTTGCGTATAATTACGCTTATATATATATATTGCATATTGTGGTTGTCTTTATTATGTGTCTTATCGCTAATACTTTGTTAGTTTGGCTGCAATAAAGCCAATGTGTTAGCGAGTCTATTAATCATTTATTCTTTTACGGTTTCTTACCTGGTTCCATTAGTCAGTTCGGAGGGGGAATATTTGTATATAGAGAGAGTGCTCTGGCAAAGAGAGCAGTGTAGTTGCAGCATCAAAACTAATTGAAATTACTTCGGAAGAAAACTACTGAAAACCATACTCACATCTCTTACAATTTATGCAATATTATTGCAATCTAGATCGTGCCCGAGTAAAGGCCGGCAACTTCCTTTACAATATTATATTAAACAATACAATGGAATCACATCAGGATCATCATCTCAGTTGCATTTTATTTGAAGATTAATTGGCTCAACTCAGTTAATCGTGTATTTGTATTGATCGCGTTAATCATTTAATTAACGCGATCATTGTGCAGCTCTAATATTTAGTAATAAGTTATAGAACATATTAGCCTACTCACTACATCAAAGTTTCTGGTTGTTCCAATATTTAATTTCCTGTTGACTGACTTGAGCTAAAATTGACTGGAGTTTACCTCACCCTCCCCTACTAATAATGACTCAGTTACATCAATAACAATTATTTTTTGTTGTTGTAGTGGTTGCCATGCTTTTAGTAATGGTTTACCTAAAAAGATACATCATCACAATCATCAGGACTACCCTCCGATTCACGTTCACTAAAGTCACAAATACTATCCGTTGTTTTCCAATTTATTCAAAATTCGGTTTACAATTTCACCTGAAGACTATCAAGTGTTTTGATGAACAATGAGATTACTCTCTTCAGGAACATCGTACAATGTAATACTAGCAAATGTTATGGCATATCAAAGTTCGTTTTCTGACTGAAGATTTATTCTTGTTCTCTAAGACATTGAGGTGACACTATCGGAATATATAATAACTATATGTGACTAACATGTCTTAATCAAATTAGTTCTTTATTTAACTCCTTTGACAAAAAAGTGGTTAAACAAAAGATTTGGTTAGCTCTGACATACATATACGAAAGATATTTAACCAGCATGCTGAGGCCGATGGCATTACTATCACTCCACAGGAAGATGAGGGCAAAATATAGGTGAGAATAGCACCGTTTCACCCATAAAATGATCAAATTTATTTTCCAAAAGTTCTGAGAAGCTCATCAAAAAATAAAGTGCCACGCTCATACTTGAACATCAGCTCTAATTAAGTGCTACTATAGGGAAATGATTAAAAAATACAGCGTCATAGTGCCTAATCTGAACTTTTCTTAGTGTACAAAAGACCTCTGCAATTAGCCAATCCTGTCCCTGATTTATATTCCTTGTTATATTTGACTTAGGAGGTTATGCAGTAAGCCCAAATAATTAATTATTTCAATTCATAAGGCTAAGGAGGTTAGCAATTGCATTTGTTAAAAACATAAGTAAAGATTTTTCATCCAATACGCAATCCCAGTTAAGAAAGCAATCGATGTTGTAAGAAATATTTTAAAACCATTGGGTAGAACAGTCTACCCACTAGCTGGTATAATACGTGTCATCTTATTAAAGCAGATAACTCCCAAATTACCGTTGGTTACCATAAGGATAGGTAAATTTGTTGCTAAAATTTTTACATGTCTGCCGCTAATAGGCCCACATTAATATTCTAATACACAATAACAAACCTGACACATTCTCTGTTAGCCTCAGTCAATTTGCGTTTTGAGTCTGCCACCAACTTTTCCTTTGCTTGTAGCTTTTCTTTTGCTTCTAGTGTTTCATACTCACATTTCACAACGGTCACAATCTTTTGGTACATGGCCTTTATGAAGTTGCGGTATTCTCTTAAAAGACAAATGGCACAAATTGCAAGAGCAAATGTTAATATACAATTCTGAAATATTTATAAGATGTATCACTCATGACACTTGATTAATTGAACATAAACTCTGATCAAATGTGCTCAAGTACCTTGGCACTATGGAACATCTCAAAAATATCATACAAAATACCTCTGAGTAAAATATCACACAAATAACCTTTACTTGCAATCCAAGTTTAAAATTAATAAAGGTTGACTTGCAACAAAATTCACATTACAGTTATTTGGTATCAAAAGATTCACCATGTCTTACTCTGTTGTGTTGTAGGTGCCAAATATGTGGAAATGTGATTACAAGCTCTTAAAAGCTCAAAAATGTAACGCCGTCGTAGGTTGGAATTTTTTGATTTCGATGCTGTATCAGCGGATTTTGGTTATTGTCTTGTCACGTGATGTTCTCACGTGAATTGAAAAGCCAATAAAAAGCTCAATATAAAACTTATCGTAGCAATAGTTCATTACAAACACTTCGGGTTTTACCTAAGACCCCGTATCAAAAATAGATGCTCGCTACTTTACAGTTTCAGCATGGCCATTCCGTCTGACAATTCAATGTACGTGTACATGTCTGAGTTGAGATCATAAAATAATGTCAAATTCTGAAGAGTTAAGAGTTAAGACCCTGGCGTTTCGAGCCTGACACTCTATCTGAAGAAGATCCTCAATAGAATCAAACTTCCCAGCAAGTAAGCACCACCACTAGCCAGCTCTTATGTGTTAAGCTAGCTAGTAGTAATAGTTTTAACTAGAGAGTGATAGAATGAATATTATTATATACTGTATATAGGTATGATTTTAATGATGATAATTATCGCTTCATAATGCGAAAAAATAATTACAGATTTTTCTCGAATGACAACATTAACAATTTTAATATTTAAATCTAGTGCTGCACTGATATACTGTTGGATAACATTGACCTGATGTATTAGCTATGGTTGCATAGACATATCTGTTCATTTTTTTAGGAACTAATACCACCGACTACAGAGTGGTTTATCTGCGGGCGCTGTCAATACATGCCATCTCTTCCTAAATGTTTGTGCTGCCATGATGCTCAGTTTGAGCATCGTCTCCATGACCGTGGGGAGCATGAATGCCTGTGTATGCATCCTGGTGCGGACGAACTTGTGGCGCCTGCACCCCTTGAGTTGGGGTGGAATAATTACCTGCGATATCATAGTGAGTTGGATTTTCATTTAATGCCAACAACACCAAAGCTATGCTAATGTGTCAAGCATTGTCTACAATTCTTGTGTTACACATTTAATGCATCGGTTGAACACACATATTCTTAACTCGTAGAACACAAGGGGAACTGTTATATTTGGCTGGTACACTTACTACAGTAGAGAGTGTATTAGTTTTATGATTTTATTATATAAAGATCGAGATTATTTTGATGATCAGCAATTATTGTTTTTCAATAATTGTTTTGGTAGATAATCTATTCCCATTTGGAGAGCCATCGCCAAATGCTCGGAAAAGGTTGTGTGCATACCACAATTTTGTGTTTTGGCTAATGCCGCAAATTTGTCGCGGTGAGCGACGGCCTCTACCTGCCTGCTTGGTGTTTAAGATTCGGGTTCTTTTCCCACCAACGGATGATGAAGAAGAGTTTGCAGACTACGTTTTCAAGGGCTTCTGCTATAGCGATGAAGAGACTCAACGACTTTGAGAATTTGAGCTCAACTCTAAAGACTGCTCTGAGGCTTCGAAGCCAGAATGATAGTAAGTGGCACTCATTCTCCGGCGACGAGGTTCTCAGAGTGGGCACCAAGGTAAGGAACTCCGGCCATGAACGCAAACTTCGACGAAGTGCTGGGGCCAAAACACAAGCTTGTGGTATGCACACAACCTTTGTAACAACATCCGTTGTAATGGACCTCACTCTCAGGCCGTTGGAAATTAGATCGGACTGGCATCGCTTGAAGCCTTCCAGCTCCATGGGGTTAGAGCTGGTGGTCTCTGTTGACTGCAAAGTAAAGAAAGTTACGACCAACAATCACTTTCGCATTATTTGAATGAATTATTTAGCTAAATCAGCAACTTCATGTTTATATATTGATAACTACTAAAAAATTTGGGTTTTTGTCAGGCTGTAAAGTAAAAACTGTCAAAGTTTTACCTTGACAAGATGGCTGCTGACTATTAAACCGCAGCTCTGATCCATCATAGTGTAAGCCCCATATACTGTGCAATGCCCCGGACTATCGCATCTATCGTCACCTGCCAAATCAAACTCCCAATCGATTGCTGCCATCAGCCCCTCATTATGCAG
This sequence comes from Watersipora subatra, assembly GCF_963576615.1. NCBI lineage: Eukaryota > Metazoa > Bryozoa > Gymnolaemata > Cheilostomatida > Watersiporidae > Watersipora > Watersipora subatra. The sequence continues at coordinate 29,181,941 of NC_088714.1, forward strand.
GGTGTACTGCTCAGCTATACACTGTACGGCATTGTAAATCTTCATTATACAAGATTAATTTGTATCATTATCATTAGTCTAAGAATTTAGAATCCTCTTCCCCATTTTTGTGCTATATTATGACGAAGAATCAGAATTTGAAGTTATAATATATTTCGCTTGAAGGATGGCATATTTTAATTTCAAGAAAAAAATTGTTTCTAAATGTCGTTATTCAATTAGTGTGCCAAGCTTTTAGTCACTTTTCCAAGTTTATGGGTAAATATTAACACTCACACCATGTAAGTATTCTCTTTGTTGGTAAAGGCAAACACTGTGGCTTGGTATCGCGATGTTCAGGAGCGACAGAAAACGGAGGTTCTTTGTACGGCATCCACCAGAAAAGAGTGATGCAGCTGCCAGCAGGGTTTAATGACATGAGCTCTGTTCACCCTGGCAGTTGTTCCCAAAGTGTATGATTGGTGACAGGAGGCACATGTAACCTTGAACTCTACCCATCCCCCTTCTCGCACCATCGTGAATGAGCAGGGGAGGGCGCAGGCATGACAGTGAAATATTCGCTGGAGTGCTGTCACACTTACTATTATTTTCTCCTCTTTGAAGGAGGATTCGGGTCTGAAATCACAACACAATAGTTGACTTGAAATAAGATTTGTACAACATCATTTCTTGTTATTATCTCATATTTGCTTGATCAGAAAAAGAATAAATATATAGCCACGCAATCATGACACAGATTTTACAAAACCTTATCTGAATCCATGATATTGTAAACATAAAATTGTGAGTAATAACTCTATGGATATTCTTTATATTTTATCAAGTTTGGTTAAGTTCAACTCTATCTTACATGTAGTTAGAGAGCGTTTGACGCTGGCCAACATAGTGCTCAAACTCTTCCCAGTCTTCAGTGGTTGGCACAAACTATTCATCATCCAATACTAATAATAATCATCTAATAATATTAATATGCTATTAACGATGATACCAGAAAATGACAATAACTATTCTATATAATATATCTATAAGTGAGTGGGGTTAAAAAATTTGGCGAAATTAACCGTGAAACTTATAACATTATTATATCAATTATAGATTAATATATTACGTTTTACAGATAGATATGCAGTATGAATTAGTTTTGTTATTATAATAAGAATAATACACGTAATTAAAAATATAAAATACTAATAATATCATATTACAATTGAATGACATTAATATTTTAATATTAAATATAGATTTATACAGTAGTATTAGAAGAATACTAGAAAATAACCCGAGTTACTACTACTCATACAAGTAGTTCATAAAATAAATTACTCACGTGCTTTGGTGACATGTGGAGTATGCAAACAGGTTAGAAAACCTGTCGTCTTATAATTGGCGAAAACAAAGGTAAGAGTAAGGAGGCGAACAAAGAAAGTTTGTCACATCTAGCTTCACCTAGTTGCTCCACGCCCGGTGAAGGTCTGGTCTTTTCTCTGTTTTTGGCCAAGAAAAACGGTGCTTATCAGCTTGGCAGCTGCACAAACACAATGTGGACGCATTTAGACGTGTTAGACATTATGACGAATTGAAATAACCAAGTTTAATACGAGAAAGCGTGTCTGCTATTTGCGATAGATCAAACTTGAACTGAAACTAACATTATCTGATCATGTGACTTACAATTCCCGCCATATGGTGCGAACAGTTTCTACAGCATTTTTCGACCATCACAGCAGACCAAAAGGCTCATCATGTTTATCAGAGGATGATATGCAATCGTTCAAGCTAAGATCAAAAAATTAAACATATTTTTATGGTAGGTTTTGAGATATCAGTGCTCAAAGTTCCAGCATTACGATGCCGATGAAATAGACGCGTAAGAACAAGAGACATGGTTTTTATTGCAAGCGTGAAGTATATTCGTGAAAATATTTCGACGAATAAAGATGCATGAAAGTGTAAACAGAAACCATATCGCGCAACTACTTCACATTTTAGCGGTTATGGAAAACTAATCCAAACTATGGCGGTCTCGTGTGGCTGCAATTTTCTGTTCGTTTTCGAGTTTTTAGGAGCTTGTAATCACATTTCCACATTTTTGGCACTTACCACACAACAGAGTAAGACATGGTGAATTTTTTGATACCAAATAACTGTAATGTGAATTTTATTGCAAGTCAACCTTTAAAAACAGTCTATGTCCTGGAAAAAAACCAACTTCAAACACTTGATATATATACATCTAAGTATATATACATCTAAATATATATATATTTATATATATATACATATATATATATATATATACGGCCAATACAGAATCGCTAATCATGGCAGCCCAGGAGTAAGTACTCCCAACAAGGCAACTCCAAACAAAAATCTATCACACTAGAGACGATCCTAGATGCAGACTGTGCAAAGATGCATATGAGACCATCCAATACATCATCAGTGGATGCAAGCAGCTAGCGAGAAATGCATACACTGAGCGGCATAACAATGTCACCGGTGTTGTGTATAGAAGTCTATGTGACGTGTATGGCCTTAATAAACCACAACACTGGTGGGAAACTCCTGGTAAGGTCAATGAAAACGACCGCGCTAAGACCCTCTGGGACTTCTACATCCGGACTGACAAGCATGTCCTGGGAAACCAACCAGATATAGTGGTGGTGGACAAGGCGAAGAAGAGAGCTACTATAATAGATATAGCAGTACCCAATGACTACAATATAGACAGCAAAGAAAAAGAAAAGGTAGAGAAATATCTCCCTCTTGGAGAAGAGGTTGAAAAGTGCTGGGATGTAAGAACAACTGTATTCCCAGTAGTCATTGGGGCACTTGGCGCAATAACACCGGCGCATAAAATGTGGCTTGCCCAAATACCAACAGCAATCAACTCAGGTGAGTTGCAGAGAAGTGCGCTACTGGGAACAGCTAAGATCTTGAGGCGAGTGCTCAAACTCCCAGGTCTCTGGTAGGAGACTCGAGTTAGAGCAGAAACTACTACCACCCATATAGGTTAACCGGGGTGAGGAAACCATTTTTTTATACAATATGCATACTAGCTGCATTAACCATGTTTGGGAACAGATTCACATAAAGCAATAGGTTTATTGAGAGTTGTCTTTCATACTGTAAAACAACTTCAAATATGCAATCTACTGAAATTTTTGTGTTGATCAGACTGCATACACATATGCAGTCATACATGTCACTAATTTTGGAGAGATCAATGGAAATCTGCAATGTGTTTTACAGCTAGTCTACACTACATCAGTATTAAACGACTCAAATCAGAGCTGTCCTATTTTTGTACGGATAACTGATAATGAAATTGACTTTGCTAGGCAAACTGAAGTTTTTCAAACTGGCGGTATGGAATTTTTTTACATATTTGGAGAAATTCCACAAAATATTTTGCTATTGCACTGCTGAGCTATCCCCAGCATTTATTGAATTGAGATTTCTGCATGCTTAACCCTTTCACTGCCAACCATGTACAAATTCGGCTATCGGCCTAGTGCCAGCCATTTTACCGAAAATTGTCGATATTGCTTCATAATATGTATACAGTATTTTTTCAATTTCAATCTATCTAGAACATTTTTGTTACATATTTTATTTTGCCAACATTTTAATCGACATTGATATGGAAAAATTCAATAAATCTATTATACTTTGTTTGATGAGAAAGCTATGGGAAGCTTCGATCGATGCGAAGCTAAAACGATTCTCAACAATGTTCCTTACTCTTGCAAAACTATTACTTTCACCACCATCAGAGACAGTACTGCTACTTTAGTTATCTGTATAATCACAAAAATGTGAATCCTAATTGGCTATAATGTCATCAACATAACTAATTACCTGTTTTCTGACTCGTGCAGTACTTAACAAAGCTTACACAAAATTTTTCGTTTTTAGGTTAAAATTTTTTCAACAAAAGTTTAAAATTGCTTCGTTGTTTTAGGCTATTTTTATAGAGAAATTTTTAGACAACACTGTGAATTTTATAAACGTTTGAAAAACTATGGGTTATGTTGTCAACGAATAATAAAATTAAGTTACAATGCAATTGCTGGGAAAGTCACAAAAATGTGGCTATGGCAGTCGACCCTAAAAAAACGCATTAATGTGTTTACGGCAGCGAAAGGGTTAAAACACTAATCATGACTCACCAGTTCTTTGTCTGAAGCCTGTGTTTTGACATGGCATATACAAACAGTGCTGCAGTTGTGTTGATAAAATTTATTATCATTAAAATCTACTATATAAACTACATACATGGCCTCTCGTCTTTCCAATGTAAGGCATTACATTTGGAGCATTATTTAGACATTCGTTCCATAAAAAGTTTGGCCCTATACTGTGTTGCAGGATTGTAGTCAAGTGTGAAGTTTTTTGCCTATGCACGGTGCCTGGTAGCAGCTGCTGTAGTTAGTGCATCTTGCTGTTGTCTCCGTTGCATCTGCTCTGGAAATTCAGCTCGCCGAGCAGCTGTTGTAGCTCGTGCATCGTGTTCTTGTCACCGCTGCATCTGCTCAGTGGTTTCTGCACATCTGGCAGCTGTAGCGGCTGTTCTGAGTCATTTGATTCGCTGCTGAGTCGGCTCAGCAGTCTCTGCAGTTCTAGCCGTCACAGCATCTATTCTGGTCCGCTCTCAACATTCCTGTGTTTGTTCAGCGGTTTTTGCTCTTCTAGCAGCTGCAGTAGCTTTTCTGTTTCGTAGCAGGCGTAGCTGTGTTTGCTCTGCAGTTTCTGCACTTCTAGTAGCTGCAGTAGCTATTCTGTTTTGTTGTAGGCGTAGCCAAGTTTTCTCTGCAGTTTCTGCACTTCTAGAGCCTGCAGTAGCTATTTTGGTCTGTTCTAGTCATAGCCGTGTTTGCTCAGCAGTCTCTGCTTGTCTAGCTGCTGCTTTGTGACTTCGGTCTCTTTCTCTACGGGAATCAATGTATGTTCTTGTGTTTTGGCTATAGGATTTTTGAGATGCATTGTACTGCTCCAATACTGTTAGAAAAGGAGAACTTTGTAATTGGTAAAACTGTCCAAATTATCTAATGTAACCTAAACTTATCTGAAGATCCCTTCACTGGAGGCAATGAGGCAGCAGGGAACAGTGTTGTAGATCAAACAGGAGTGATAATAAATGCATCCTTCATTGTATGGCTCTCATACACTTCAGTGACCTTTGAAAACAGCGTTGTCATTGGATTATGTGTGCTGTTGTCTGCATCTGAATAAAATAGCATAAATCATGGCAGAGACATCAACTAGTTTTAAGAGGAATATGTGCTGCCCACAGAAACATGCCAAGGAATGTCATGCTGTAATGTATCTACAGGTAGATGCGGGAGAGCCATGATATAGCTTTCAAAATTAGAGGTATAACCGAATCGCTAGTCTCAGAGTTAAAACTTGAAAAGAGTTAATGCTCTTTTCATGACAAAACTTGGAATAAGAAATTCAAGTTTGATTATTATTTAGGAGTCATTAGGGTTTAATGAATAGTTGCAATTTGACTCGTCGATTTCTAGTGCCGGTGCAACCAAAATATTTGGTACAATTAATGCTTGCCTGAAGAGTAAGTTTAGTAACACATTGGTAAAGAGCGCCTCCCCAAGTTAAAACTAATGAGTGCCAAAACAGAATTAGTTTGTGTAACTATATTTTAATGTAGGAATAATTTTGCTATCGTTTGATCACCTCTAAGCTGTTAAAACAAACTGTAGCCCTACTCAAGCTAGAATCATGCAGGTGAAAATAGATAACATAATATCATTCATCCAAGGAAATGGAAAAGATGCTACCTCCAGCCTGTCAAAAGAAACTTGATGCTGCCGATAACCAATTTGGAACTTTTTACGCCCGACTCCGGCTTCAGAGCAGTGATGGAAATCTACAATCAGTCAATGACAATTTATTTGAAGGAAAGTGTCGTAGTAGTAAGTTAGAGCAATGATATACAGGGGGCTGTATATTATTGGTTAGAGTACTCGTTGCTAGAAAGAAATTGGTAACTCAGCTGCGGAAGGAAATGGGCATGTTTACTAGCAAATCCAACGTTTTTTGGTAGTGGAGGTGTGGCAAATCATAGTCAATACAACATTGAATGATAAGTACTTACCTTTTTGGAGTGGAAATTTAGAAGGCGGAGAAACGTTTTTTTCCAATAGCCACAAGAAACAAACGTTTGCGAGACCTTCCCTCTATGCATTGGCAGTAAATATTGATTACATGTAATTTACTGCTCATCAATTTATTTAAGTTTTGTGATAAATTTTATTAATTTACTACATAACCGACGCTTTTTAACCCAGTGATTAACGGAACAGTACCGTTAGGCGTTGTTTTGTTTTTTTATTTCACCGCTAGAGGCGCACTAACAGGATATTCTGGTTAATGAGCCCTAGCAATGAAAAAAAAGCCACAGAATAACCGCAGCTTCTAAACAAGTCGCATGGCTCAAAACATCGAAAAAAGTAGTGGCTAATAGTCTGAAAAGTGCTGTAATTTAATTTTACTACTCGTATTAATTCAGTTGGCTTCGTACAATCGAATTGAAAAAAAGAAATACTGCTCTATAAGGTGGACTAACACACACGCATGCATGCATTCACGCATGCACACACGCTGGCACACATACACAAATATACAGACAGATTTTTTGCCATTTATATAATAAATCTAATGCAAGAGTTTTTAGGCTACAGGTAAAATTAACGGAGTTAGTTACTACAATAAATCTGTTAAGAAATGTTATCGGACAAATGTAAGCTGTTAGTAGCAAAATCGAGGTTTGCTACATGCTTGAACATGGTCAATTGGAAGAATATATACACACTCAAGCTTATTTATGCACAACTTCAAGGCCCAGCATACGATACAGAATTTTATGAAATAGTTGAAAACAAAATTAATGGTTCATTCATATCTTTTAAAAAAATACACAGGTATGATAGAAAACAAATGTTCAAGGAATTGTCAAAAAATATTATTAAAGAGACACAGACTGGCATTGAGATGATGGGTATCCCAGCTATGAAAAAGGAAAGCTTGAGATGGTGGAATTGATGGAATAATTGAAAATTGATACCAGTTACATTATTTTATATTGTTCACGCTTACTAAAAAAAACCTAATGGCTACATCAATGTCAAGTTATGTATTTCTGCATTGATAAAGTTTATCTGCAAGTTTATACAAAGTATTTATTTTTATGTACAATGTATTTATAAAGGTTTTGATGCTGTCAATTTCCTCCTTCAGAATTCTAGCCCTGACAATAAAGTTGATCAGGTTCAGTAGAGATTATATACCAGAAGTAATGAGACATTCGTGAGTATATTTGGCTTTCCAACTCACGAATGACACCATACCTTCAACCATGAGCTATTAATTTAGAAATTGGCCAAAGATTCTACTTTAACCCAGAGACTGCACAACCCTACAACCCGACAACCCTACAACCAAATGAAACCACTCTTTCTACCTTTATAAGCTCTGTCAAGTAAATTAATTCGCAAGAACCCTCTATTCTAAAAAATTACTATCTTACCATACATGTGTAAAGGCATCACCATGACCTTTTACTTATCCACAAGCAACCAAACCCCATGAGTGCAACAGGCAAATATATATATTCCTCAAATATACATGTATATTTGTTGTTGTTGTTGCTATGTATATACATGTTGTTGGAGTTCTTGACCGTCTAGTTCCAGTTACTCTCTGGTCAGTTTCTCTTCTCCCAAAAGTGCTTGGTATATGGTGGCCATGGGATCCTGGCTCATGGCCTGTATCTGTGCCAGCTTCTTGTTGACATCACTTCAAATCTTTACCCATACTGTGTCACAAAGTTTCAGGGTAGCCTCGCCCGGCTCTAGTCCAACTCTCTCAGCAACCACATTAGGGGCGGCAGGTTGGACCATATGACCAGCTGTATCGCACACAGTCTTGGCAATCATTGACACCGCTGTTAGGCTTCTATCGAGTCGATTCAACAAAGATTCTCCATCACAAGCTCCTCCTGGGTTGTTCTGCCCTCCTTCAGCTCAATGAGCTCACACTGCAGGCGTGTGAGCTCTTCACATGTCTGTTGGCTTGGACTATCGTAATTCCTGTGGTGTTCTAGCCCAGTGTTTCAGTAAATATCAGAACTCTGCCAAAGGTTTCAAGCACCTTATCACCTGATTGAATGGCTCAGAAGGTTGAATTACCCTGATTGAAAGGTTTTAATGTGGCTGAGAAGCTCATATGGTGTGCTGACAGTAGTATTGTGCTGTGCCTAAAAATCTCACAGCTCCCGAAGCGCACTGACGATCAGTCATTTTAGGACTGCACTAAACTTCTCAGGGACTTCTGTGACCGCATGGCCCAGGTATTCCAATAAAAAAAACCTGTATTTAGCTGAATTGAAACCGGCTTCCTTCAATTGCTGTAATACCTCTTCTAACTAGTGCAGGTGTGTGTCAAAGTTCGGTGCAGCAACTATCATACTAACTAAGGGAAAGCAACAGCGTTCACCATTGCAAGCCATTCAATACTAGCTCCACTAGCCCCTTTAAAATTGTTAGTGCGAGAGTGAGTCCAAATTGCAGAACCTTCTATTTCCACAAACCACAGTTGGGTGAAAATGCTGATTTATCTTGGGAGTCAGCATCCAAGGACACTAGCTAGTAGCCACTGACCAGATACAACGTACAAAATAATTTGCTGCCAGAAAGGGCATCGAGGCTACTGTCAATTTGAGAAAGAGGGTAGGCATCTTGCTCTGTGACTGCATTAGGCTACTGATTGCTGACACAGAATCACCATTTTCTATCCTTCAGGCCAAGATTACTAGAGAACTCCAGGCGCTTCCTGTTGGCTCGTTTTTGCTAAGGAGCTCCTTCCTGTACCTGGCAAAATAATTTGGCTTCTTTATCTGGTTTACGCCGGTAAAAATGTTGATGTATAGGCAAGTCCACATTTCAAGAGAATAGAATGCTTAACTTCAAAGATCTAACTTGCATCTTCGTTACCCGTGTTGAATGTGCTCAGGTAGTGCATTAGTAGCCCCGCTAACCTCTCAGCTTGTCCTCTCTCCGTGCATTTTTTTACATGCTCAGAACAGGTCATTCAAGGGAGTATGAGCCCTTGCCTCTAATGTTTTCACACCCAAGGTTTTGTAACTTGAGCCAACGAGAGGCAGTTGTCATTTACCTGGTGACTTTCTACTCTGCATATGTGCTGACCCATAGTGTTGACCCATAGTGTCGGCTCAGAGCTTTAGATGTTTGTCTGTGAGGTTCAGGCACCATGTAACTATGTTCATCTTTAGGCTGAGCCAGTTCCAGCTCATAGCCAGCAAAAAGACCTCCTGGGTCCAAGCTATCAACCCCAATGGGCAGTATTTCCAAGTAGTGATCCGACCCCAAATGGCCATTTCAGTCTAAGCCAGCACCACTATGTCTCTCATTGTATGTACCTTGCTGAGCAACAGTCGCCCTTATCTCTCCATATAAGTCAACAGTCGCTCATCGACAGAAACTACAGGCTGCTGGAACTACATAACACACTGATGAGCTACCTAAAATGCATCCTCAATATAGCACCCTCAGATATGTGACTTGCCACAAAACCTGTTCAGTCTTTACATCCTGTATATTAAGGTATCGTGCAATGCAACTGCAATAGCAGCTGTGTCCCATCATGTCAATCAGACCATGGCTGTCACTCTTCTCATGTTGGTCTCTTGAGTTTTGAGAAGCAGCCTTTTAAACACTTCTTTATTCAGCAAGTTGCTGGCGCATCGGTGCTCAGCAAGAACTAGCTGGACTGCCCCCTAACCTCCCAAAGAGAAAGCAGTTTGTAGGCTAGAGTAAGTCTGGAGCCTGTGTTCTGTTCAGCTCAGCAACACTTTTGCCTCAAGAGGGAACATAACTGGCTGCAGACACTTTTAAATCAATCAGGGCTGACTTCTGATTTGCCAGCTCAACTCAAAAGAAGGCCAGTCATGCGACTTTAAATATAGGTTCCTGGCCACTTTAAAACTTGGTTTTTTTAGACCCGGCCCAAGCGCTCTTCTAGCAACACAGTTTTGACTGCTCGCTTAGACCCCAGCTTTGCTTTTACAACCGGATAGGGTTCCAGGTACTTAGGCTGCAGCATTTCTAAAGCCTCATAGTAGTTTTGGGTGGCTATGGCAGCAGAATTCTATGCCACCTCTTTGTTCCACGTAGATATTGTAAAAAACACTTGCATCACCAGTCCATTATGGGTGGATATGGCAGGTCATTTGTGTCAGCTCCCCATTTTGAGTGTTTATGGAAATGTGAAAGTATGCAATATGAAAATCTTTGTGTTACTTCCCAGTCATTTCTAAAAACTTTGTTAGGTCGAGTCCAACATGGCTCGGAGGATCTGCATTCAGTGAAATAGAGCCCTTTTGCTAGAATTTGAACGATTAGGGAACTTAGCGCGATCATCAGTCGACACTACTGTTGCGACCATTTGTCATTTTCCCGGTTCGGTAAATTTCTGTTGGGACAGCTCCTGCAAACATGTCCCTATCACCCACAACCCAAAACTGAAGAGGTTTGGCATGCTCGGCCTCTTTGGGCCCTTGTCGATCCAAATGCAGTTGCCAGAACTGCTTCATCAATTGCTGCACAAATTACCCAAACTGGCTAATAGTTATTGTCCTGTACACTCGCAGCCTTTTCTGCTGGCTTCACTTTTGCAGACCAGATGGCAGCCAACTAATGTTTTCCAAACATAATCTGTAAAAAATTTGTGCTGGGTCTAACCGTCAGTCAATATGGACATCGGTACTGTTAGCAAGTACTACTAGCTGCTGTTGGCTGGCGTTGCTCACTATACTGTAGAACATTTATCTGGACATGTTGGCCCAGTGAGGGTCTGGTAGATCACTATAGGCCTCTCAAGCCAGTTGCTCCACTTAGACATCATGCTCCTAGCTGGTGGCAGTTGTGGCCATTTTTAGAGAATACAGTTCAGACAAAGCATGCGGAAGAGAGAGGCCGACAATTTTTTGTCCACAATTGTTGCATTATTTTTTGGAGGCGCCTAGAGTTGCAGCTGACTGGCTGTCTTGATACATGCCTAGGCCTCGACTTTCTTTTGGAAATGGCTGATGAAGTACTCTGCGCATCCCGAGCCAAAGTACTGAGGTGACTTGAGCTGGTGAGTGGGTCACCAAAATACCATCATCGTCCTCTAGTACATCGACCAGACGGTCTGTACTCTTATCTCCAATCCAAGCATGTTTGGCGACCATCTTTGCGCCTACCCCACAAAAGGGACCCTCAGATTTTTGGAGGCAGGCTGCCACTTTTAAGGCAGCCAATATCTTCCCTGTTTAAAGGATCAAGGTACTTGTTTTTCCTGGTTTCCACATCTTACTACCACTAGAGTTGGTACTGTTTTTAAATATGGAGTGAATGAATCCCTAATGATACGCCTCTACGAGGGCCCATTTCTGTAAGCAATCCAGCTAAAGGCGCTCTTATAGAGAGCTCTACAAATTTTTTCTGACATGATCTCTCATCCGAAAATAGTATGCTGATATTTACACAAATTATAAAGTATCATGACTGAGGCTATTTAGCTTTCTTGTTATGACCAGAGATGTTAGTTTTGCTAAAAAAGTTAACTCAGTTCAAGTCAATTTTTATTAAAAAATTAACAATTCAATTGCAAAATATTTTGCATCATAGGCTGTGTAAGAATTGATTCCATTCACAATTCACTGCAAAAGAGAACACTTTAATTTTAAATTTTCTATATATTCTAACTTTAATGAACAGATTGAATTCAATTCTCCATGATAGACAAAATCAATTCTCTACCTAAAACTGATACAAGCTATTACTTCTTAAACTTGACTTATGACAATATATTAAATTAACTATAAATCACAATCCAGAATCTATCTACAAGCATTGGCTGAGTTCCGTGACTGTTTGCATAGCAAATATCAACTCTTTCACTGTGGATTTCATTGCTTGTTTGGATGGAATTAAATCAAGCCGACATTTTTTGCTGACAATACACTTGTTATTTTTGTTGCAAATGTTAGTTTCTTATATAAAACTTTAATCTAAATGTTAATTTTAGAATAATCAAAAAATTCTGCACAAAATTAATGCATTTGTCAAACAAAAATTTTTTTTTGTAGTTTAGTGAAACCAGGTGCAAAAAAAATGCTATAGTTTTTTAAGCTTGACTAAAAATCAGACGCATACCCTTTAATAAAAAATGTAATGGTCAGTTTTATCTTAGGTCCAGTGTTGAATACTTTCACTGGCAGAACTATGTTTACATCGTTGTTTACCATTTTTCTTATCATCCATCTTACCTAAACCATAACTAAAATATTGGAAACTACTAAATTATGCAAAGATTTATGATTATAGGAAAAACTAACTGACTATTTTTTGTCCGCCAAAATGATAACTCAACATCCGTAATTTATTGCGGCAACGTTTTGGGTGGATCTGCTAGTTTTGTGTTTTGCAGTAATCAATTTTATGTGCTAATGCAAGCCATTTTAAAGACTTTTCATAAAGAAAGATTTATGGTCAGTATTCAAAATTCATCAAAACAAAACAATAAATATAAGCATGACAATAGAAGCATAAAAATAAAAATACCATCCTGAATGACTAGCATGTATTTAGATGTAACAAAATTATTACATAAAAATAAAAAATGGTATAGATAAGCTTATTGTCAGTGTGCTGGCAAACCATATAGCTATAATATATTAGCGAGTAGTGCATATTTTTGACCAATAAAATATGCGCAGTGATATCAAGGTCTTGTGGAAACTTGTGTGGCTAGCAACATTATACTGCACTGGCATCTTCATTTTGGGCCACATCAAATAACAGACTGAGTTACTTTTAATATGACTGTCAGAGCTGGATTTTCTGTCAACACAGTAATAATCCTAGACATAGCAATAATAAAGGAAAGTGTTTATGTAAATTGACTCGAGTCATTTTGCTTATTGAAAATAGAGAATCGAGTCAATTTGTCTATGATGGCAGTCAAGAGTTGATTCAATTCAATTTTCATTGAAAGGATGTGCCAAGTCAGTTCGATTCTACAGTACGTAAGATACCAGAGAGTCGATTCCATTTAATTCATCTGTCAAATAAGCCTTCAGGCTTGCTCGAGCAAGCATGTTAAGTCGTGCGCCCATCTTTGGTTATGACTAGCGTTTTTGCAACCTTTTCTTAATAATACTAATCCTTTTTATAAAATACAGTGCAGATTGCTCAAAAATATATCGGCAACAAGTCTAAACTGAAGAAGCCATACCCTGCCACCATTCAATTTAACAATCAATTCACAAGTCTTCATATATTTCTAGCGTTCTTTGAGGAGCGACTGCGTGTTTTTTTTTATGAAGAAAGTATTAGCTTTATCATGCTAACTTTCTTGTAAGCGTATGAATTAAGAACTAGTTTTAGTTATTGTCTAGTTAACGCCCCACTAATCGAAAGCTAACACTAACACGAAAGCTACCCATCAAGGTCAGCCAGGACAATTTCCTTTTTTTCAGACCTTTAGACCAATCTCATTTTGACCAAACATCCTTTGCTCATGAACTTGAGCTTTGTCAACGTTACTGATTACATTCGAGCAGACTCAAGAATCTTCAAGGGATGTGATTGCAAAGCCATGTAAATATAGACGGGACCTCCAGCACATAATATTAAAATGTGTGTTAATGTGTACATGGATGTACTGCACTGATGGCATCTATCACCTGAAGCACCCTTTCATCTGAAATGGTTTGTTTACTTAGAACCTGCACATACACTAACATAAAAACTTAAAAACTTAACAACAAAAAACTTAACCTGAATAATTCAGCCATCTAAATGCCAGGTCAGTTAAGAGCCCTTTTTCCTCTTTCTCCATGCTGTCCAGTAAGCTTAATATAATTAAGAGACAGCTTACATCTGTTGCTGACCTTCTTAACCACACCCAACCTTACTAATCACCAAATTCCCTCTTTGTCTTTGGGTACATTGTAAAAACTACAGAAGCTTTTGCAATCACGTACCATGTCATCCAGGTGTGATAGCACCAACTAGTTATTTAATCTCAACTTTAAAAAAAGTCCCAACTTTGTTGTTAACAAATCATTTGCGCCCACTTTACATATCAAGTAGAAAATTTTAAATGGGCAAGATGGCGACGTTCTTTGAAAATAAGGAATTTGTAATGGGATTTTGCGGCCCTCTCAAGCCACGTTTAACTATAATGCTCACCTATATGTTTCATCCATACTACTGGTAATAGTAGCACACCATTAGCTCAAAGTGGCTACAAGCCTCAAGGGAAAGGAGCAAACCAAAAAATCCTAACTTTAAACTGTTTATCATGACAGTTTTAATAGATAATCATTGATTTTGTGAGAGTTACTAGTAGACAGCATTTAAATGTTGGAATGTAAAAACAAGGTCATATTTCCAAAAAATGCCCAAATATTTGCTGTTTAGTATTGATGGTTACCTCTTAAGGTTAACCATGTACTGAAATGCTATAAGGTCCGCCATTTCTTACTGCTACATTACGTTTTTGCAGGCCAAGTGAAGAAAACCTGGCTTCCTTGCAGAACTGCATTGCGGTTAAAATAAATGAGATTGTGAAGGAAGTTTAGAAAATCAGAAAAGCAGAGGTAAGAATTTACACCGCGATATACTGGTTTTCTAAGATGGATATAGGGAGGTACTTACTCCACCATGCCCTGGTTTGCGCAGCGTTCAACACTTGGATGATGATTATATCTTTCCATCACAGCTTTAAGCATTGAAGGAAGTTCTGCCTCTAGCTGTCTCCAAATAGCAAAGCTGCCGGCCTTTGCTGACTTTTCTAGCATCGTCCTTTGCTGTAAGAGATATAATGAAGATTGCTTATTTACAGTATTTAACAACATAACTTAAATCATGAGAAGACTCTTGTTTCTAAAAGAATTCTACAAAAATTGTTCATGAACATTTAGCCTCTTTTATGTTTACTTCCAAAAAATATCAAACAACGAGACTAGAAAAACTCTCCCTACCTCAGCAAGGTTCTTTTCAAAATCTTTGCTCAGCTGCTCACAAATTGCTTTGATTACTGATTCCTCATACGCTTGCTTTGGTGACAAAACCTTTCCTACAGATCTCTTCGAAAGAAACTGCAAGCAGAAATGTCATTCGTAAAATAAATCTGTTCAAAAAAATATACAAGGTTCTACAATAGCTAAATGCATAATAAACATGCTGCTTATTCTTACCAAAGTGGTCAATAGATGCTTTTAAAGCAAACACGGCACTTTAAATTTTTGCATACATGATCCAGAAATAATCAGACAGACATTTCTATAACTGCTCAGCAAAAAGCTACAGCAAGTTCTATAACAACTTATTAGTGACCAGTTCAGTCAATAAACATTTCAGCAATCTTAATGTTAGACAATAAACTTTATTGAGTGGAATTAGAAAAAAATTACTTTTTCTTACCATAAACTTAAAAAGAAGGTCACTGCTGGTGAGTTGTGAATCAACCGACATAGGAAACAGCAATTTAAGAAACAGGTTAGCAGCATCTTCCAAAAACTCTTCACCTGCGTCTGTTAAAAGAATTCTTACTATGTAAATACAACATACACACTTCAACTGCTGCCAAGGAGCGCTATGTTATAATGACAGTGTCAGATAATAGTTTGTGTGTGGCAGGATAGCACTTGCACCATAAACTTTTTAATTAGTATTGAAACCAATTTCATTTAATTAGTATTTTCAATAACCCCTGCTTTGTGCAACTGTTTTGCGTAAAAAAACTTGCCACATCTTATGTCTGTAACACTTGCAATTGCTCACCTGTGTGACCTTGTATGCAAAAGTACGTAACAAACAAAAAACAAATCAGTGACGTGGCTAACTAGTAAATTGACTCGCAGCCTCCTTGATTTTAGGCAGTGTGACGTAATAGTTTAGCGGATGAAGTCAGTAAGTGCTGTGATCCGGATGAATGAATTTAATCTAATTAGAAACTCATGAGTCAAAAGGGTAGCTATTCAGCATTAGTTGGGCTGTCATTCAGGTTGGAAACATCCATGTAAGATTTTAATATCCTTATAGATGACTGAGATTTGGTGCTTTGGTTGCTTCCACATGTTCCATGTAAAAACAATTAATCACCTTTGCTGGTCAAATTAACCATGTGAATTATGCACAACGACAACAGCAACAGAGCATGTAAACTAAGGCTGGGCAGTTTGGGCACCAACAGTACACCGAGACCGCACCTGTTTAAACCGACACAGTACCGCATATCGACATTGAGAGAACAACTCTCAAAAACATACGGTTCGGTTTACACACCAACAAATACCACAAAATGAGACAAAACCGCATAAATTATTGGGAGTTGTGTCCTACCTACCATTGCTACGCAGCACTCGCCAGCTCTACTTTACTGGAGTACAGGGTCCCTTGTGCAAGGGATGGCATTTGGATTGCACAATCCACCTGTTGGTTCATTCCACCACTCTTAACCCATTCAGGACTGTTCCCGATCACTACGGGAAGAGTTGTGCTCTCCAGGGCCCGTTCCCGAAGTCTTCGGGTTAAACTTTGATTTGCTCTATTGCTTAGCTGTACATCGGTTTTATTCGTTCACCAAACGAAGTTTAAGAGTCTGGGCATCATTTTGATACCAAATATGTGATTGAACAAGAAAGTTTTAACTAACAAATTATGTGATAGATATCAACTGTTTTGAAAATTTGTTGATCGCCATTTTGGAAAAGGTTTATCCGAACGACGGCGAACCTTTTAAGTGACTTAGATGTGGTAATCAGCTCAAGGGAAGAAAATACCAACAAAAGTAATGTTCAAGAAGAAAATGAAAATTTTCTGATGGAAGAAGGTAAGTTTTAGGTGGCTATTTATAGAATTTTACCGATAAAAAACAATAAAAAGCCGAAAATTTTTTTGTGAATTTCTAACAAACTTTAATCTAACAGTGTACGATATGGACTTTTCATGATACACATGATTATAACATTTTCAATCCAATAAAATTTAGATCTTTTTGCAGCATGAACTCATCACTCTATTACCCCATAATAAATAATAGTTTTATGATTTCCTTGTAGAACTACAAGATAATAAAAATTTCTTATTTCATTTATATCCAATGGTTCAACCCACAATTAGTCAAGCATATAGTTCTCAACCTCAACATCTACTATAAACTAGCCCCAACCACTAGGCTCTAATATTGGTTGATAGGGGACACTTACCACAGTAATCATCTTCATGACTTTCTGTGTTTATATCTACAGTATCAAAAATATTGGCAATTTGTATTACCAATTGATAGCTGCAGTAGGCTACTTATTTTCAATTTGTTATCAGGTATTTACCCTGAAAAGCTACTAAAGCACAATTTTTTTCTAGGCTGTACGAGAAGTTTGAAAGCAAATAGGTTGCTTACTACCGATCATATTTGCTACATGAAGGTGAAGACAGTCAAGGGCTTGTGAGTGATGATGCCGTTGATGATGAGCCTAGGGCTTCAACACCAATATCTGATGAATACTGCATCAACTAACTTATAATGGGAGCAAATATGCATGTGTAGTTGGCATCAAATAACTCTCACCGTGTCATCATTTTTTTATGAACACACCCATATTATACATGTATATATTTTTTCGTTTTCATGCATATTCATTTTTACTGTATTTTTTACAATATATTTTACTGTATTTTTACGCCTATTTTTTTGCTGGTGATTGATTGTCTGTTAGCTGGTAACTTGAGTATCTTTTTTACGCATAATATATTCATAATAATCTCTGCAATGCATTTCAATATAAATTAACAAATTGTTAAATTATAATTAGATTGTATATATATATATTATATTATATTATATATATATATATATATATATATATATATATATATATATATATATATATATATATATATATATATATATATATATATATATATAATCAGATTATATAATTGATAAAACTGTCAGTGACGTAGTGTTGGTTAGAGGCTAGTAACACCTGTTCTATTGCTTGGAATTGAGAAATCTTGTTTTATTTGCAGCTGATAAAGTTTGCTATCAATCTAACATAGCTCCAACAATGTCAGTATCAAAAAACTGCTTGTGAGCTGCTATGAAACATAAAAAACAATTTTGATCAAAAAAAGTTCACAGATTTATTAGAAATTGTGGTTAGTAGAATTTGTAAAGGTGCACAAGAGTTTATTTCAAATTGTAGCTTAGAATGTCTTTGTTAAACTGCAAAAAACAAATCAAGATTATTTTGAAAAGAACTCTAGTTATAGTCAATTTTGTGTAGCTCTATTTTAATTGTAAGGCTAGTAAAAAATTAATTAGGCTGGGGGAGCAGTCAACCAATAACTAATTAGTCCTGAATGCACAATCCACCTGTTGGTTCATTCCACCACTCTTAACTTTAAAGGTGGATACTGTGTATTCTTTATTTTGGGCGAGCATGTAGAAAGCAAGCATAGAATACAGAATCACGGACACAAATAAAATCATGTACCATGTTTGTTGAGAATAAACACAGCTCTTCAGCAATGAACAACAATTTATTTTATTTATAAATGTAATTACAAATACCGTATATAAAACAACATTCAACTTGACAGTGTTGACTGCAATTCTACATACATCTACAAATAAATTGCGTGCTTATTAATAACTAACATGGAAGAAGTAAGCAGCTTACTTCTAATAGTTATATTCTTCTAATGTAGTGTATCAGAGCATTGCCAATCATCGGATTTCGATGATGTTGGTGTTAAAACTTCCAAATCAGCATCCTCGGTGTTTTCACCTACCAATGATGACAAAAATCAATTAGAGTACGAACTACAAACTAAACAGAAACATAAAATATAGAGCAGTCCGCGAACATGAGGAGAGTGAACAGCGAAGAGTAAAATTTTGCAAGCATCAATGTCTATATCAGTAATTGTCATTCTAAAAGCTTTGAACAACATCTACATTATATCATAAAATTTTGTTCTTGAGAGCTTCAAAAAAATAACGCACATTATTAAAATGATAGATTTTATTTAAGGCCAGGTAGTTAGTTAAGTGCATACTGGAAACAAAACTCCTAATGATAAGGAATTAATTATTACAATTAAAAAAATAATGCAACTGACAAAGTGTATGGTTTGGAAATTATCATTGACAGTCATAACAAACATGAAAATTTTGAGTTCGAGTTTTGAATAAATAATATTTTCATTAATTCTGCTGCTTAGCTAGGATTTCCTCTTCATTTAAATTTATAAAAAAATAGTACGGACACTAAAGCTGTAATAACTGGCAAGTCAATGTAGACGGCTGTCCATCTGATTAGCATCAATCTTTATTGAATAAATAATAAAAAATTGATGACTCCCACCCATGCATATGATAGATTTAGACTTACAGATTAGAATAAAAAATCAAATGCTTCCCAGCCATACCAACTAACGCTCCAAGGGGGGGTCCTACCACACAAAGTTGTCGTCAGAATAGTCACTTTTAAAATCACTGTTGTCACTTTTAAAATCACTGTCACCTTTTTTCCAGTTGGTAACCAAAACAACCTCTTTCTTAACATTCGTTATGTTAATACAAATATCCTTTCTGGTGGCACTGGGTTGCGTTAAAAACCTGAAACTTGCTCAGCTTGAACTTCTGCTAACAAAAAGCATGGCTCAACCAGCGACCTTCACAAACTTATTAGTTATGTTCGGGAGCGTTGCTAATTACTCCGCGAAGCGTGACAGCCGTCTCAGGCTTTTAGGGCTACATTTCTTGTACTGAAAATAGACCGAGATTGTCTTTAATAATCACTGTTAATAACAGACTTGGAAAAGGATTTTCTGTCAATGTTGTGGCATTTCGTTGATGTTTACTCTAATTATTTGGCAGTCTATAAATGCTGGACCAGATGCTTCAAACCTAAACTAGTGAAGTTTCGGTTGAACGTGTTGATTTATGGACAAATAATAAGTTAGTAAAGGTACGACTACACGTAACAACCTTTTCGTTGGTTCTAACCGAAATCACGAAATGATTGAAACACACAGAATTATTCTGCGCTGCTAGAATCGTGCTAGCGAGCACGATTCCAGAAGCTTTTGCAATGAGTATAGTCCAAGAGACGTATAATGATGCACAATAAAAGTATAAGTGCAATTCAACATAGTGCACACGCTGCAACTGCTTAGATTGCATTATTGTAAGTATTTATTGTTTGGACGCTATAGCTTCAAATTGTTTATTTTTAATTATATTTCCTTTTAAGCATCAAAAGTTTTGTGGTAGAAAATGTTGCCATCTTTAGCGCAATCAAGTCGGTTGCATCTTATTTACTATGGTGAATTTCCGTAAAATTTTTCTTGCGTGTCCCATTATGTTTTTGGGCTACATAAATTTTAAAATTTGCTAGAGTCGTGCTCGCTCACCAACAATAGCGCAACTTAAACAGTTACATCGTGTGTTCTATGTTGAATTGCTTTCGTACATTTATTGTGTGTCGCGATACATGTATTGGACTATACTAATTGCTAAAGCTGCTAGAATCGTGCTCGCTAATAATTTGTTTACCTACTCTGTTAAAAGCGTTTTGTCGACAAACTCGGTGGGCATGCACAGCTCAAATAATTCTGTGAATTTCCACCGATTAATTCTGCGTTTTTTTGTGATTTTGGCCAGAACTCAGAGCCAACGAAAAATTTGTTAGGTGTAGCCATACCTTTAGTAATCCGATTACTAAAGGTACAGCTACACGTAACAAATTTTTCGATTAGGATTACTTTAATCCTACAGACTTACATAATCTCCAACACCTCGTCACCTACATTAATAAATGGTCGTCTCGTCTGTCACTTTTTAAATATCCCTGTCATCGGGTCGTCAGAATCGTCACAAAACATCGGAGGACCCCCACCAAGTCCCGACACAAACCTTAAGTGTGACCACTCATGCCCTAACATTGAGTATAATAAGAAACAATGAAAGCATTTACCTTCTGCGATACTCTCGCCGTTCTTTCTAGCATGACGACTCTTCTTCCTGCAAAGAATGGCTCCCTGCGACGAAACATCATCTTCATCCACCAATCAATCTGCTCTATTTCGGCGCCCCTTTTACCATGGGACAACGGTTGCTTGGTCTACCTGAGTGCGTACCGATACCGCATGAATGTTCACATAATTGTTCGGAATTCTCGGTGCGTGAACAACCGCACCGCGCGGTTTCATTGTGACGTTTTGACCGCTAGGTTTTAAAAGCAAGTACCGCGAAAAAAACAGTAATACCGACATACCGCCCAGCTTTAACGTAAACAGCTGATCAATTACACGCAGTTGGATTTGAATGTTATCCTGTGGGTAAAATAATCCAAGTTCTTTATTTAACTGCTCAGTCAAGCCTGCCCCTAAAGATAAGCATTCTCATCACCCTCAAGTACCAACATATGAACCGAGAAAACCTCTTCTACTCATCCAACAGTACAGTATATTGAGAGTCAATTTACTGAACAACAACAAGCCTATTAATTCATGAAATCAACAAATGTGACCTATGAAGTGTTTGAGAAATAAGTGGGCTATTGTTAGTGCGCTTTTAAAAAGATTCCACTATCAGTCAAATACTATGTAGATGTAGTTATTCAAAAGAACAGCAGAATTGCAACTCAGAGAAGGAAGAAATGAAATCTAATCTTGAACCTGCCGTCAAAGTAAAATACCACAAATGCTAGCCCGTGTATTATCTAGAGATGCAAAAAAGTTTATTATGTTCATTTAAATTTTCTTCAATAATATCATATAAAAATACTCCTCTCTTCTCACAAACTATAATTACACCTAAACACAATCCATTTGATCGACTAAATTACATCTATTATTTTTGTTATGTCTACTAAACCTTTTGAGATCAGGGCCACATGTTTCCTAAAAACCCAAAAACAAAGCCAACAGACACGGCTGCGTTAAAGCTGCTATAACTTACTTCTATATATACTTCCATATATACTTTGCATATACCACTATAACAACAGTAAACAATGAAACAACAGTTAATAACCTTCATTATTCAAATTAATCACTTAGACTGTGAGATCATGAACTAGCACATCAAGAAAACCTGCAAGCTATCTAGCCATAAAATGTGGTCATCCCAGTAGGATCTTGACAACTTTGTAGATTGCCTGAGATCTGGTGCACCTCAAAGTGCTGCTCGTAATGACAGTTACAGTAATAACTAAAATCAGTAAAAAATCAATCATTTGGTCATGGAGAAGCAGTTTGAGTTGACCAATGTTATACTGCATGTACAATTATCCAAGTTTATTATTTACCTGCTTAGTCAGACTGCCCTAAAGATAAGCATTCTCATCACCCTCAAATACCAACAAATAGACACAGAAAACCTCTTCCACTCATCCGATAATACAGTATATCAACCAACATGCCATATCATCTCTTGACTGCAAGACATTATTGAGAGTTAATTTACTCAATTACATCAAGCCCCTCAGTTCATTGAAACAACAGAGGTGACTTCTGAATTGTTTAATAAATGAGTGAATGAACTTCGGAAAAAATTATGTCATCAACTAAATACTATGTAGATGTCATTGTCCAAAGAGATACAAATTTTTGTGAATTGCCACGCTGCAAAGAAAGCACACTCACAGTCTCATTTAAGAAGAGCACTAAGGCTACAATGTGTAACATCTAGGGAACAAGTTTCAATTATGAATCTGCTAGCTGAGTACCCGGCGGTACACGAATAATAGAAAGTTTTCGCAAAGAAAATTTAGCATTCATTGCTAAATTTACATGTAGTTGAACAACTTAAGCTAGTAACCTAAACTAGAAACTTTTACTACAATAAGAGTCATGTATGAAGCTGTTCAAAGGCAGATTGCTTATAATCATTAATTTATTATAGTCGTTTCGTTATACCTCAAGAGTAACGTTAAGTGTGCTTATAGTAACCAATAGTATTTTCGCCAGCTGCATAAGTATGTGAAACTTGCTGTAATTAATCTGCATAAGTATGTGAAACTTGTTGTAATTAATCTGCATAAGTATGTGAAACTTGTTGTAATTAATCTGCATAAGTATGTGAAACTTGTTGTAATTAATCTGCATAAGTATGTGTATAATTAGCATATAATATGGCGATGACATAATAAAATAATATTATAATAATATTGCAAATTGGACAGCGCCCCTGTCTGCAGAACTTGACGTTCTGAGTTCAAATCCAGTGCGAAGCAGTTTTTCATTGCTAGATTTAACTCACTATTATTAGACACATGAACGACGTACAGATCGACAAACAATAATACATATATACATACAGTGAAACTCGGATAACTCGCCCTCGGATATCTCGAACACATGGGTAACTCGAACGGATTTGTTTGGTCCGTTCCCACGCAATAATAAATTGCTTCAGAAAACTCGACCTTAACTTCGTTAACTTGAACAGTTTTTTTGCCCAACGGCCACCGAGACGGTTGTTATCGCTTTTGAATATCACTTTATTCCAAGCCATAAAGATAAACAACAATTTTTAGTAGTTCTTAGGCGTCATTATTACCACTATCGGCAAAATATTTTCGTTAACAACTTTTCTAAAGGTTTGCAAAAAATCAAATTTTACTAAACATCCGCTTGGGGATAGCCCTCCGCAAGCAAGAAGAAGCGAAGTAATCTTCAGATAAACTTAAAGAAAAATCAGCAAAACTGGTTTTTGTTAAAACGCTCAAAAGAAAAATATGACTTTTTTTCTGAGTGTTTCAACCGCGATCAGGTTTTGCATATTTTAATTTGAAAACATCCTGGCAGTCACATCACCTAAAACAAACGAATCTCAAGTAATAAAAGGAAAATATTTATACTTTCTGGTAAAAATTGTTCAAACATTACATGAGAGGTTCCTTAACTTGCAACTGTGAGGGGGTGCTGTCCTTACACTTATGGGTTCGGCGTGAAACAAGACGTTCACTCTAAGTATTAAGCGAGATATTATATTTGAGTCAGATACCGTGTGTACATAGCAATCACTTGTAAAATAACTGTTGATATAAAGCTAAAAACCGTTCTTGTATGCAAAAACTATGACAGCAAGATTGGCATCAAAGTATAAACATCGCCAAACACAACTTGGTATATGTGGCGCGCAACATTAGACAAAATATAGATTGTATGTTTTTAGACACCGATGGCACGACAAAAGTTCACAGGAGAATATATCATTAAGTATGATGAAATGTATCAAGAATAAATATTGAAGGCAGAGACAGGATGAGATTGTTGGCTTTAGACATTGTTCATAGTAATTAGTGTCAGCAATGACTGTCAATATAAATAAAACAGTAAACATTGCATAGCTTGTGTAAATGAGTGTAGTTCTTGGAATGTTACGGCGTTGTTACTATAATGAGATAACGGATGTCGTATAAGGCTGACATATTCAGGTCAACTCGGGCGGTCTTCTTTGCTGAGATATAATATCTTATACAACAAGCAATCAATGATTTTGATTTATATATAGTTTGTATATGTACTGATAAATACAATAATACATGCACTTGTGACAGTGTTCTCATAACTTGAACGCTCTGATAACTCGAACACTTTCTCTCGATCCCGTGAAGGTCGAGTTAGCCGAGTTTACTGTATATATATATATATATATATATACATAAATAAATACATGTATATATATATATATGTATATATATATACATAAATAAATATATGTATATATATATATATATAAAATTGTTTCCTCACCCCGGATACCTCGTATGGGTGGTAAATTCTGCTCTAACTCGGGTCTCCTACCAGAGACCTGGGAGTTTGAGCACTCGCCTCAAGATCTTAGCTGTTACCAATAGCGCACTTTTCTGCAACTCACTTGAGTTGATTGTTGTTGGTATTTGGGCAAGCCACATTTTATGCGCCAGTGTTATTGCCCCCAGTGCCCCAATGACTACTGGGATTACAGTTGTTCTTCCATTCCAGCATTTTTCAATTTCTTCTCCAAGAGGGAGATATTTATCTACCTTTTCTTTTTCTTTGCTGGCTACGTTGTAGTCATTGGGTACTGCTATATCTATTATAGTAGCCCTCTTGTTCTCCTTGTCTACCACCACTATATCTGGTTGGTTTGCTAGGACATGCTTGTCAGTTTGGATGTAGAAGTCCCAGAGGATCTTAGCGCGGTCATTTTCATTGACCTTACCAGGAGCTTCCCACCAGTGTTGTGGTTTATTAAGGCCATACTTATCACATAGACTTCTATACACAACATCTGCGACATGATTATGCCGCTCAGTGTATGCGTTCCCTGCTAGCTGCTTGCATCCACTGATGATGTGTTAGATGGTCTCAGGTGCATCTTTGCACAGTCTGCATCTAGGATCGTCTCTAGTGTGATAGATTTCCGTTTGGAGTTGCCTTGTTGGGAGCACTTGCTCCTGGGCTGCCGTGATTAGCAGTTCTGTATTGGCCATTAGGTTTCCTTTGTTCAGCCACATATATGTCTGGTAAAAATCGCCAACCTTAGATATTTGTTGGTGGTAAGCACCATGAAGAGGTTTCGTGTGCCAGTCAATTTCCTCATCATCAGGGCGTAGGTCCGTTGAAAGAGCAGCCGATTGAAAGTCAGCTAGCAACTTATCTGAGATGGCCATGGATGCTGTATATGCTTTGATGCTTTGCTCCTCCTCTTTCACTGTCTGCTGTACACTTTTGAGTCTCCTACCGCCATCTTTCCTATCAAGATACAATCTAGTAGTATAAGATTTTGGGTGGAGTGCTCCATGCATGGTCAGCAGTTTACGAGTTGCTTTATCTGTTTCTTTGATGGCTTCCTCAGTCCACTTTATTATGCCTGCTGGATATCTTATTACTGGCAGCGCGTAGGTATTTATTGCCATGACTTGGTTCTTGGCATTGAGCCGGCTCTGTAAGACCTGCCGAAGGCGATTCTTGTATTTGGTAATGGCTTTGTGACGTACCTCGGCTTCGTGGTTGATGTTGCTTTGCATAATCCCCAAGTACTTGTACCCTTCTTCTATATTTTTGATGGTACTATTTGGCATTATTAGGCCATCTGTGAGCATAGAATGGCCTTTCTTAAGAATTAGCTTTCCACATTTCTCAATACCGAAGGTCATTCCGATGTCCTTGCTGTATACCTGAGGGAGGTGTATTAGCAAATCAATGTCCCTTTCTTTGTTTGCGTACAGCTTGATGTCATCCATGTACAAGAGGTGGTTTATCTTGGTGCAACTTTTAAACTAGTACCCGTATTGAGTCTCATCCAGCATATTGCTAAGAGGGTTTAGGCATATGCAGAAGAGCAGCGGTGAGTAAGCACCGCTCTTCTTATGCAGAAGAGCAGCGGTGATAAGGAGTCACCTTGATAGATGCCTCGCTTAATTTGTACACTCGCCAGATTTTGCCATTAGCCTCCAGTTCCGTCTTCCATTTGGTCATTGACATCTTGATGAATGCCACAAGAGCAGGGTGAACATTGTACATACTGAGGCACTTAAGTATCCAAGTATGGGGAATTGAGTCATAGGCCTTTTTGTAGTCAATCCAAGCCATGGCAAGATTGGTTTGCCTTTTCCTGCTGTCTTGACAGACCGTCCGATCCACCAGTAACTGATGTTTAGCTCATTGGGTGTTGCACCCAATTCCTTTTTGAGCACTGGTCATATAGTGACTCATGTGCTCTTCCAGTTTGTCTGCAACTATTCCTGAGAGCAGTTTCCAAGTGGTGGGCAAGCACGTTATTGGTCGATAGTTTTTGGGAATCGGCCCCTGCTTTGGATCTTTTATCAGAAGTACAGTTCGTCCTTTGGTCAGCCATTCTGGATGGTCACCTTGTTCTACATGTATTAGGCATTCCATCTGCTTAGCCATTCTAGTGTGAAGTGATGTCAATTTCTTTAACCAGAAGGCTTGAATCATGTCATGGCCAGATGCTGCCCAATTCTTCATACGCTGCACTCTGCTCTTGATGTCCTCTATGCTGATGGTGAGTCCTTGCTGAGCCACAGTGTGTTGATGGCTCTCTTTAAGCCTCTTCAGCCAATTAGCAGTGGTGTTATGAGTAGTCTCTTTCTCCCAGATGTCCTTCCAGAACTTTGAAGTGCTAGATCGGAGAGGCTCAGACATTGGCCTCCACAGTTCACCTTTGAACTGGGAATACACTCTAGATGAATTATTGATGAACAGTTTAGTTTGTTCATTCTCTTGTTATCCCGCTCTTTGGTGTACCGCTTCAGTCATGCCGAGAGTGCTACTAGCTGCTGTTTGGCAGATTCTAGAGCTTCTATTGTGGCTTTCCTTTTTGGACGCTCCAAACTGTAGTTAGATCTCTCACTGAGCCTACTAACTTTCTTGCGCAAGTCCTTGATCTTATTTTGTAGCCTCAGCTGCCAGGATGGAATGGCTTGAAGCCTTGTTGGCATTGGCTTAATATCCATCTCTTCCAAGATGACGGTTGCTGTACTGTAGATTAAGGCATTAGTCTCACTGATTGATCCAGTTGAGATCGACTCCAGTGCCAAGTTGATGTCTTCTAACAGCTTCTTAGGTATGGCCTTGCTAATTCTCCGTAGTGGTACCCTGCTTCCATAATCATTAGCAGCTGACATCTTGTTGATGATATTTTCCGCAAGCTCTTTCACCCTTGGGTCAAGGTCCAAGTGCATGTCTTTTTCAACCCGTGAGTCAACACATGATCGTGTATGTGTGACAGTGTGTGTTGATATGCACTCCTCGTTGGTTGAGGTTACTTGGGTAAACTGTTTTCAAACTAATTTCATCTACATGTACCTCAAGTTCCGATATGAGGTGCCGCTTGATTATGTTACTCCTCTGAGCTACAAGTTGCTTAGCGGTTAGTGGCAATTCAGGGCGCATGTTTATCCACAGTTGCCGCATCCTTCCCATATAGCCTCACTTTTGAGGTTCACTCATAAAGTAGCACTGCATGAGGTCCGTGTTATCAGTCCGAGTCCATTTCATCCGTTTTGAACCAGTAGCCCATTTTTCACTGCCTTGTCCTGGTTCAGCTACAGGCAGTGCGGACCTTGTTTGACCGGGCGACGCCCGAGCCGGCATGGCTTTGGTTATTGCACTCATCGTAGAGGTTGTAGACACTATACAAGCAAGGGTCTTGTCCAAGGACCACTAGAAAAGTGCAGTTGTTGGCGTTTGAACCGAAAACCTAATGATCACGGTCCTGACACCTTACCAACTGCACTATCTGTCCTGTATATATATACAGGACAGATATATATATATATATATATATATATATATATATATATATATATATATATATATATATATATATATAAATTTGGTAAGAAATTTATTAAAATTTGACTAAGCAAAAAATTACTAAAAGTTTCGTATTACACGAAAGGTGTGTAACACTCATCAGATAAAATGCTTAGTGAGGACTATACACAAGATTCTGCATTAGCTGGTAAGCTGAAATAAAAGCTCAGGTATTAAAAGCTAGATGGATAAGCTGTTAATCTAGCTTTTAATACCTGAGCTTTTATTTCAGCTTACCAGCTAATGCAGAATCTTGTGTATAGTCCTCACTAAGCATTTTATCTGAAGAGTGTTACACACCTTTTGTGTAATACGAAACTTTTAGTAATTTTTTGCTTAGTCAAATTTTAATAAATTTCTTACCAAATTTATAGTAAGCTCTACTTTAGTATCGAGCACTTTATGCTGACTTTTAGCCTATACTGTATTGTATATATATATATATATATATATATATATATATATATATATATATATATATATATATATATATATATATATATATATATATATATATATGTACGTAGCCTATGCTCATCTATATTTGCCGCTATAAAAACATATAAAGTGGAACCTCTACTTACGAAATTATTTCGTTCGAAAAGCAGTTTCGTAAGCAAAACATGTTTTACCTTATATGTAAATGCCCTAATCTTTTTAAGCCCACAAAACACAGACATGATGTTTCTATATATTAATCATACATGTAATGCTTAAAACCTATAAAAGATGCATGTAGACGTTAGAGTTATATTAATTTAATACAAAATAAAACGACTAACACAAACACAAAAAGAATAGAGAAACAGCGAACAAAAACTTCATGTTTGTTTACATTTGGCATTGGTTGTCTAGACGAGGCTAAGCAAAGATTGTGGAAAGTGGGAGGGTATTGGTCAGAAGAGGTGGGTATTGCATTGCTGTCCTGGTTTTGTTTTATTCAGAGTAAATGTTTCAAGAGTACAAGCAACAAATTTATTTAGGACGCTACAAACTGAAAAATGTTATAAAGAAAGTGTTGAGCTTGAATTGTTAGACATCAGTTGTTTGTCCCTTTACGTAACATAAGATACATTGTAACTCGAAACAAATAGGGCCTAACACAAACAGAAAAATTGTTGTTTGCTGGCTTTTGGTAACAATTGAAACTGAGTTAGGCATGTTGTGCGCCTTACCCGTGGAAGTATTATCAAAATATAAAACAAACAACTGGCCCAAAATACAAAAGCCCTGTTGTATCTAAACAAATATTTTGTAATTTGAAGCAAATTTTTCACCAAAAGATGTTTTGTAACTTTAAAATTTTATATGAAAGTAGTCTTTTGTAAGTACAAGTTCCACGGTAACAAAGTTTCAGTAACCACAACCTATGAAACACCTAACACACATAATTATATTTGCTATATAAAATGGCTTATCTTTTATTTCAATAACACCCACTAGACTAACTTTAGATTTACTCACCAACTTCAATCTAAACAGCGTAAAAAGTCTAAGTACCCAATGCGCTTTCCTAAAATGGAAAATTGAATAATTTTATTTGCAAAATAACCCTTATCATAGTAGAAATTATATCTAGAAAAATGATCAGAACAAGAATCTTTTTGCATATCTTTATTTAAACTACCCTTTGGGCTGATAGTGAGAACGAGTAAAAAGTGGGATTTTTTGTACAAGATATATAAGATGCCGCTCTTGAATTGTTGAAGCAATCATCTTAATCGGTTGCCATAAAATTAAATGTCCATTTTTTTAATATTAGGTTCCCTAGTTCAAAACCATTTCTATTACCTATTCTAAGCGAATGAATAGTTGGGTCAATTAGATCATAACTTCAATGATATTTTATTTCGACGTAAAACCATCTTTAAAAATTTGATTATAGTTGAAGACTTGAATGTCAATCTATTAAACTGAAGTTTAGCTAATAAGTAAAAACACATAGGCCTTATTCATTAACACTGGTTACCATCAAAGCCATTTGAGTTACAAATAATTCTTTGATGTTGCTATAACATATAATGACAGTAGCTCACTGAAATATTCATGTTTTCAGCAAGTCAATGGTCTCAGTAATTCTCCCAAACTTACCACCAATAGTGATACCTGCTGTCTCATCCGCTTTACCAACTGTTTTTCCAGGATGAGGAAGAGTTTCAACATCAAAAATACGGAAAGCCTTCATGATACCCTTTAATTCATCTTTAGCAGATGCCGACTCTGTCACTTTATACTGTAAATAATTGACTAAATGATAGCAAAGAGTTCTTTTTGAGTGCAGTTTGCTTTAAAACGTTCAAACAGTAATACTGCAGACAGAAATTTTGTATAATTTATGTCTGAGTTATTGAGAGATACATGTAGGTCTACGTACATCATTTTAACATTTCTAAAGGCTGATGAAAGGAAGCTAATGAAGAGGTAAGTGTTTTGAGTAGTCCGAATAATCCCACTTAGATATATGTGAGAATGTACATTTGCTTTAAGAATTGATATTAGACTAGTAATCTGCTTTAGTGTTTTTACTAGTTCCAACAGCATCACCTCACCACCTTGAACCCAATATGATGTTTCAGTTAGTCACATGACATGGGGACCAGAACAATAACTACAGTAAGATCAACCTATGTCCCATATTTTATACAACTTTACTGTCAGCTTTGAAACTCGAAATTACACATTAAATTTACAAAATAATCAAAGCAATGAAATTATTTTAACAAAACTAGCAACAATGCCATTTTTTCCAAGCAATTTGATTACTAAAAATTTCTCAAAGAAGATAATAAGCAGCCGCTGGAAAGCTCATTTGACTACACATCTGATTTGAGCATAAAAATTCTAGAAGCGAATAAGAGCTTTGTGATAGGAATTAACTAACTAGGTTAAGTCAAAAAGAGACCATCAAGAATTCTAGCATTGTGAAGCCATTGACGCTTAACTGAGTGTGCTCTGTCATCATGATACATACTAGGCCTATAATGTAGTAGTGTTTAAGAGATGCATTAAATATGTCTTCAATGTTGAGAGAAGTAGAACCAAATATACGCTAGCTGATATTTCGGTAAATAATCAAAGTTTTTGAGCCAGCAAAAGTGGAAACATTTTTTTACCTTGACCAACTAAACATTTTATGAAAAATGACAAAACTTCAGTTTGATCATGTTCAATTTGTAACAACTAACCAAAGCAGATCAGATACAGTTCCATTTTTTAATCAAAACGAACTATTGAACACTAATAATTGATAAGATATGACAACCGTTTTCATGTGTGATATCAAGCAGCAGTGTAAGTCAGTAGATGTGCTTTTTGTTAAAACTAGTTTGCAGCTGCAAAAATTGGCTGGAAGCTAATAACAGATTATTGACTAGCGTATTATTTGTGTATCAAAATGTAACTTGGGAGCAGGTAGTTTTTCACACCTAAAAAAAGCTTAAAATTGCTAAGTGGGCTCTGTTGGCTCTGCATATATACTGTAAAACCTCTAATTGCACGAAATGTCGTTCGATTTTTCAACCGCTCATCTAGTGGTGGCCAAAAAGAGGTGGTGTTCACATAAAGGCTGACATTGTATTTTTTCAAGTAACTCATCGAAATTTTGTGAAGATAATTTCACAGGTGAAGCAAATCCGCCTTTTTTGACACTTATCTTCGGGGCGAGAGACATTAACCCTTTTACATGCAAGAAATCTGCTAACTTACCTTCAACATGTTGTAGATGTCTAAATAAATATGCATTAAAAAAACAAAAAAAATATCTTTACCAGTTGATATCTACTGCTTGCAAAATACCTGTGCGGATATTAAAACCTGTGCTCTACGTTGCAAACTGTTAAAGTTTCAAATTTTCTATTTCATTCTACAGGTAAGGCATATTGTTATTTTGCAACTATATTTAACAAATTTGCATAAAATCTCCTTGTGCATATGCTTGCTACAGTTTTCAGGCGTAACTGGCTATTTGTATACAATAGAAAAGGAGTTACGAGCGTTGATTGTTTGTAAGCCAAGTTAAGATAACCGCAAGGATGATATCACGTAATATGTTGTAAATCTGCAAATTTGTTAAGCTATATAATAATAATTTATCAAATGCTATAAATATATCTTCTAAAACAAGTGACATAAACAACCATGCTTATAATACGCGCAGAAACAAAAATTTACATTTTGGAAACAAAAATATTGGCATCGTTTGCTCGGCCAGTTGCCTTCTGATTGTTGCTTTAGTTGGAAACAATTTCATCTTCTTCTGGCTGTTTAGTTATACCTTCCACAATGTCTTTTGACCTCAACTTTTTTTCTGCACTGCTAAACTAGTCGACATTAGCGTTCAAACAATTTTTTTAACAGAGCAAACTTTTTATGCATTGCATTTCTCCCTAATAATGATAATAACCTTTAGCTGCATAGGCGCTAAGCCTGTTTTTCACATACGTCGATGTCTCAAGCCCGTAGTAAAATAAAAAACCACTATTACTCTGATGCATTTATTATTCCTATGGTGTTGCTGTCAAAGTTTTAACAAAAAAGACCAAAAGAGTCTGCTATCGAATAACCCTAATACAGCTCGCAACATAGGCTGGATTGCCAGAGACTAAACTTGCAACACAAGCTGCCAGTTTAGCTAGGTTAACGGCCACATAGCTAAGAGACGAATCTGGGCATTATGTTGGAGCAACATAAGATTCCCAACAAAGAGTCACACCAAACTGTATGTCATGACCACAACCAAAGGCGGAGTAGAAAACTTATCCTCTGGCTAACCACTAGGATGTCAGTTTATCTGAACCTGTTCTGCCCACTAGATAACATTTCTGTACAGCCGAGAGATACTCTAGTAGCGCAGCATATAAGGTGCTGAGCCGACTATCCAGCAGACATCAAGATTAGCTCAGAGAAAATGAGAGGGAGAGAAAAAAAGGAGAAAGAAGAGAGAGGGCAAAGACAAGAAAGAGGAGTTATTAAAAATCTCTACTACATTTAAAGGCTGCTCTACTTTGTGATAGTAATTTACTCTAAAATAGATAATTGCCATTAAACTGATATATACATGTATTATGAATTCATTAAATGTTAGCATTCCAAGTAAATAAACTTTTGCACGGCACCCGTTTGACTATCTAGATACAATATCTTGATCATCATATTCACATAGCAATAGTGCAAAAGTAAATTGACATTTTCTGATAAAGAATTAATTTGGTTTTAGCTTAAGCTGATATGCCATTTTTCTTTCAGTTTTACGCATTATAAACAATGACTCATCATTATTTATAGCCATTCCTTCTTTTGATTAAAGTGTAACAGTAAAAAATTTAGTACCGACATTACTGCAACGCTTCTGAAATTACTCACTTTTCAGACTAATTTATAAAAAAAATTGAACAACTGATCTTTGAAATAATAGTTATACCTAAAAAGAATAGCATATTTAAATACTCTAGCAAGAGGACTATTACATTTATCTCCATAAACCCACTTCTCATTGGCCAATCTTTGGCCAGCACCATGTGCCATCATTATGTGCTTTCTCAACTCATTTCCTTGGTAAGCGCGCCGCAGATTACTTCCTAATAATTGTTCACATCTAATCTGTAGCAGGCACAGGAGTCCAATAAAGCTTTATTGCTGACACATTCAAATCTATTCTGATTTAAGGTGAATCAAGGACAAAACTGTTGTAGTCATATCAAAACTAATTAACTTACATGAACACTTGAAGTGATTGTGTTTACCAAGTTTTTTGGTTTGAATGAAGAGTTGTTCCTCATTTTGTACTATTCTTAATAGTTTGAAAACAAAACGAGCCTCAAAAAGGTGAGGTGATATAATCTATGGTACTAATAATAACAATAATAATCTATTACTATAAGCTACCTTTCAGTCATCAACTGCCTTCAACATATTGTTCATTACAATCCAGATCTTGCATAAAATTAAGAAAGGCTACATGACAACACTACCCTATTGTTTACTAACTTTTCGACCACAGCGAAAGTAGTTTTGATTGTTTTTTTCACAAGAAAGTTTTTTTAAATGTCTTTCAGTAATTTATATTAATGTATTTTGCCTTACCATTTCATCAAGCGTCATTGGTTTCTCATCAAATTCCCAATTTCTCACCAAAACAACGTTTCTTTGGAAAATATATCCTGTTGCATCATCATCAGCATGAAGGGCGCATACCTAAAATATTTGATATAATGTGTTACCTGATGTACAAATTGCCCTCAGCAATATGTTAATGTAGACAGGAAGAAACTAGAGGAACCTTACACAGACATGACAATGTACATACATACTGTACGTACTGCATTACATTCAGCAAATATGATTGAAGCCTACTAAAATATTATACTGTTTCATAGAAACAGCTGGCTCGTTTCAAATTTTTGCCACCAGAAATGGTGAATATTTAATTTCGATGACCAATCTATAAAAAACCAGAAAAAACTAGCTCACACTAAACTCTAAAAATTCATTATCGCACAGCGAGAAATCAAGTCTCTTTCTTTAAGGCACACTACACTTTAAGACACTGAAAAGGGTTTTTACTGCAATAGTCTGTTAACCACACATACCCGTGTTTACTGAGGTAAATAGACATTAAATACGGCAGCCAAACTATCTGCTAAATTATTGCTGGATCAAAACCAAATAATGTTCAGCCGTCTTGCAATTTTACGTCTGGAGAAGGTCACCAAATGTTATCACCAGGCAATCCACCTTTGGTACGACTTTGAACAAGCTTTTGTCAGAGTATCTAGCAGCTAAATTTTTAACAGAGAACGTCGATGTTAGCAATAAGCTTAAATATACCGTGTGTTATATACATGTATCTATACAAATCTCAGTGTTTGTTGGTTAGATTGTCTGTCAATGTCCGTATGTCCGTATGTAGAGAAGTGTGCTATTCATTACCCTACGCATTCAACTGGTCATACCATGTAACAATTGGGGTGATGCTTTTTACACCTGCCAATATTTAACGATTCACGCTTGATCTAGCACGCTTGGAGTAAATGATTACATGACAGTCATGATGCAATCTTTTTCTCTAATACTGGCTTCAGACACGGCTCTTAGTTACTCGCTAAGTTACTAGCCTTTATTACTAGCTAAAGTTGCTCGAATTTATTAGATAAAGAAACTTAGAATACATTACATTGCAATAGGTAGCGTAAGAAAAATGCAATTTAAAAATCTATTTTTGATTAAAGCCTTTCTTTTTTCCTTATGCAACGCAGGGCATTCACTAGTGTGTATATATGTATATCTATATACTATAGTATATATTATAGATATAGTATATAATACTAAAGTATATATATATATATATACTATAGTATATAGATATATATATGTATATATATATATACATCTATATATATATTTCTCAAAGTATGTCGTATACTATGTTGTATATATATCATTTTCTACTACGTAAATACAAATCATCATATGTACGTAACTCATATATAACTAGCTACTTAAAGGTTGACTTGCAACAAAATTCGCATTACAGTTATTTGGTACCAAAAGATTCACTATGTTTTACTCTGCTGTGTTGTAATTGCAAAAAAAGTGGAAATGTGATTACAAGCTCTTAAAATCGCAAAAACGAACAGTTAATCACGGCCATCACGAGACCGCCATAGATTAGATTCTCTTTCCAAAACGGCTCAAATGGGACGTAGTTGTTACAAGATGGCTTCAGTTTACACTTTTGCGCAACCTCCTTCATCAAAATATTTTCACAAATATACTTGATGCATTCAATAAAACCATGTCTATTGTTCTTACGCGTCTATTTAATCATCATTGTAATGCTGTCATTTCGAGCAGTGATATCTCAAAACCTACCGTAAAAATTTGCATTATTCTTTAACCTTAGCTCGAATGGGGGCATATCATCATCTGATAAACATGACGAGCCTGTTGATCACCAGTGATAGTCGAAAAATGCTGCAGAAATTATTCACGCTGTTTGGCAAGAAGTATGGGACACATGATCAGATTACGACTAGACAATTAGACCAAGCCGAAACAAAACTAAACTAGCGAGCATCTATATTTGGTAAGGGCTCTTCGGTAAAACCCAAAGTGTTTGTCATAAACTAGTGCTACGAGCAGTTTTGAATTGAGCCTTTTATTGGCCTTTCAATTTATATGACAACATCACGTGACAAAACAATTACCAAATTGTAAGGACTACATCAGAGAAATAAACTGATTTCCATCTACGGCGGTTTCGTGATGGCGGCGATTAACTGTTCGTTTTTTAGGTTTTAAGAGCTTGTAATCACATTTCCATGTATTTTGCACCTACAACACAGCAGAGTAAGACATGGTGAATCTTTTGCTAAATCTCTGCCCTTTAGGGTATGAATACGTACAAACTTCTGTATGTCTGGTTACTTTGATTCTTGTGCCCATTTCATACAAGACAAACTACTGTACAACCTTCTCTGAATCATTTTACAAGCTTTAGCTAGCTAGCAATTTTCAGCATTGCACCAGCATTTACAGTGCACCAGCAAGCATCATTCTCAATAAGTGATCAAGTGCGGTACCTTCTACATTGCACTAAGTTAGCTTGTTTTCTTCGAGCACTCTCTGTACCAGCAGCAAAGCTGTGTCTTCCTGGCAGTTTCTGCTTTTTAAAACCCAAAAATAATAAACTAAACAACTTTATTTAGCCTGCTAGAAAATTTAATTACGTAATAAATTTATTTTCAAGTGTACAAGTCACGTAATTGGCGTTGATACGATTTTTGTTTTCTCTTTGCTCGCTACATGTACCAGATCAAGTCACTTTACTCTAAAGGTATGTACGTACACTACTGTATAGTAAATAAAATTTCATTTTTTGATTGCCTTTAAAGGGTAAAGTGTACGAGAGGCCGCTTTCGAGAATTGCATCGCACAGTGTTTATGGTCAAATTAGGTTGAAAAGGTTTTAACCAGACTTGCTAAAGGTTATAGTGAAAGCTGAGAAGTGATAAAATTTTAGAGATGAAAAGTTGAATATTAGTGAAATATTTAAAAATACATACTAAAACTCAGATTTAATTAGCTTTAGATGTGTGTTTAGTAAGCTGAACTAATTTGAAATGATTTCTAAGCATATGTTGTACGTACATCTTGAAAGTTAGAACTCCTTACCGTGCGTACTGCATTTCATACACAAATTATGATGTTGCATTTCACAGTATTGCAGATCATAACCACTAGGCGCACTTAACACAATGCAGCTGCTGCAGGTAACTACAGTTACTAAAGTTAACATACTGTTTTGTTAGTAATTTTCAATATGTACAGCATTTTTATAAAATTTTGGACGGTTTTTACCATTCTTTTGCATTGTATAACAACAATGGTTTCTATACCCCTACATAGGATTTTTTCGGCATACGATGCCAACCTTGGAACCTATCTATCTATATATATATATATATATATATATATATATATGTATATATATATATATTTATATATATATATATATATAATTTATTCATGTTAAACCTTAGATAAAAAACAACTTCATTACTATTAGTTTCATGTCTGCTACGCAGACAATCATCAGATAAAATTGTTTTGGTCCAACTGAGTTATATATGTAAGAGAGGTGTAATTACTATAACGACTGATAGCTATGTAATTGCATTTCGTAGTGTGTATTTAGTAGAATGTCGGCATGTGGAAGCTAGCTCGTTACGCTTGTTGAGTGAGCTCATTTCTGGTTTTGTGAGGATGATGTACTTTTCTGATATGCACAGGTTACAACGCTTGGTGGCTGGGTCGTATGGCCTTGCGTGTTGAACGATTTTCCATTTAATTGTATACAGTGTGTTCAGGCCTTTTAGCTGCCAGATGTAGTTACTAAGCTCTGTGGCAGATTGCTTGTCCTGGTGCCTGAAAGATGATATGTGGCCGCTGAATCGTGTCTTAAAGGTATTTTCTGTGAGGCCAACATAACTTTCTGTAGGCTTGCTACCGTCGTCTGCGGTGACTACAGCTTGGTAAATGAGCGACTTGCTAAGACAGTTACCTTCGAGAGGGCATTCATTTGGTGCGCGACAGTTGCATGTTTTGTTGTTTGCTGGGTGCGTCGAGGCGTTGTTCAAAAGCTTCTTATTGTGATTGTTGATGGTTTGTTTGATGTTAGGCATGCAGCTGTAGCCAATCTTTGTGTTGTTTCTATTAAATAGCTTTCTTAGAGGGTGATTGCTCGGAAAAGATTTATTTAATATTTTGATGAATGTCTGACCGATGTTATTTGCCACGTTTCTGCTATATGGTGAGTTGAACCATGTGATTTTTCTTCGTCGCCTGTGTTGTCTAGTTGGTGTAGTGGTCTCATGGGGTGTGAATTTCAGCTGGTGTGTATATCCG
This sequence comes from Watersipora subatra, assembly GCF_963576615.1. NCBI lineage: Eukaryota > Metazoa > Bryozoa > Gymnolaemata > Cheilostomatida > Watersiporidae > Watersipora > Watersipora subatra. Next base: position 29,220,781 of record NC_088714.1, read on the forward strand.
CTTGTTGTCAATGCCTGCTGGTACGGTGGTGCTGCTCGGTTGAACTCATTAGCATCGGATGAGATTGCTGATAGTCGGTGGTTGATTGCTTGAGGTAACTGCTTTATAATGCAGGGTGGGTGGTTGGATTGAGTGTGGATGTATGATGGGATGTTATTGGGTTTGTTGTACGGTGAGTATTTCCCAGTTGTTAGGTCGAAGGTGACGTCTAGGAAGTGTGTCACTTTTTTGTTGGTTTCGGCTGTGATGTTTAGTCCGTGCTTCTTGAATATAAGGCAGAGGTCTTTTTTTTATTTTTTTGGTTTGGCGGGGTGTAGATCCTGTTACTGCTAAACCGTCATCTCTATACAGTCCTAGGTTGATGCTGTGCTTCTTACTGATCTCGTGTAGTAAGAATGAGCCAATTAATTCGCACGTTTCTGCTCCGTCGTAACTCCCCATTGTCACGTCAAAATGGGAGTTTTCTCCCCTTTTGCCCCACGTTGTATTTCCGTTGAATAATACTGATTGTTTGGTGTGCATGATGATGTCTGTGTCCTCAGGTGTAATGTTATCGTATTTTGATGCAAATTTCAAGGCTGATTGGAGGAGTTCGGCTGAGATAGAGGAGTAGAAATTGACTACGTCAAACTCTATAAAAATAGCTCTATCTCTGTTCTGGATATTCTTGAACCAGGTAATGACCTCTGCGGTGTTTTTCCACTGGTTGATGCTTAGACTCTTGCTGATGTTACAGTTTATGCAGGCGAGAATTGCTTTGCTTATGCATCCGATGTTTGATTTAGCAGGGTTTATTAATCTACATGCAGGGTTCTCTTTGAAGTTGGTTTTGTGGTCTTTCAATGTGATAAATGCGTCTCGTTGGGTCATGCCATTAATTCTGTCGTCTAGGTCGAGAGTTGTAGTGATCTTTTTGGCTTCTCTGTTAATACTGTCTGTTACGTCAGCATCGATCTTTTTGTATGAGTTGGTTATGCTGTTTTGGAGTAGTCGGTTGTATTCGGCAGTGCCTATTTTGTAGAAGTTTGATGTCTTGTCAGCTGGGACTACCATTGATTGTGGGTTGTTAGTGATGTTCGCCATGTCTTTGGATAGTTTCTGTTGGAAAGTGCACGGCTGCTGTTGCCTGAATCTTACGTTGCGTATCATATTAGCCATTTCTCGTTCGAATTTCTTTAGTTCGTGTATTTGCGGTGGTGATTTGCGTGAGTTAAATCCGAATGTTTCTTTGCTTTCAAATGTGATGTGCGGGTTCAGGTGGAAAAATGCTTTCCATCGCATTCTCTTTATAAGGTGTTCTACTTTTTCTACAAGTCGTTTAGTATACTCTTGTTGTGATGGTATGCGGATGTTCTTGACTGAGTATCCAAGGTTTATACAATCCATGTTGGCGTCTTTAAGCGGAGAGTGCTCTACTGTTTATGAGGAGCGTATATATTCCAATGTAGTGTGTTAAAGCTGCCAAATAGTGCTCAATGAGTGGTCAGAGCTTAAATATAAAATTTATTCATGTAAAACCTTAGATAAAAAACAACTTCATTACTATTAGTTTCATGTCTGTTACGCAGACAATCATCAGATGAAATTGTTTTGGTCCAACTGAGTTATATATGTAAGAGAGGTGTAATTACTATAACGACTGATAGCTATGTAATTGCATTTCGTAGTGTGTATTTAGTAGAATGTCGGCATGTGGAAGCTAGCTCGTTACGCTTGTTGAGTGAGCTCATTTCTGGTTTTGTGAGGATGATGTACTTTTCTGATATGCACAGGTTACAACGCTTGGTGGCTGGGTCGTATGGCCTTGCGTGTTGAACGATTTTCCATTTAATTGTATACGGTGTGTTCAGGCCTTTTAGCTGCCAGATGTAGTTACTAAGCTCTGTGGCAACACAGAGCCTAACACTCCGTATACAATTAAATGGAAAATCGTTCAACACGCAAGGCCATACGACCCAGCCACCAAGCGTTGTAACCTGTGCATATCAGAAAAGTACATCATCCTCACAAAACCAGAAATGAGCTCACTCAACAAGCGTAACGAGCTAGCTTCCACATGCCGACATTCTACTAAATACACACTACGAAATGCAATTACATAGCTATCAGTCGTTATAGTAATTACACCTCTCTTACATATATAACTCAGTTGGACCAAAACAATTTCATCTGATGATTGTCTGCGTAGCAGACATGAAACTAATAGTAATGAAGTTGTTTTTTATCTAAGGTTTTACATGAATAATTTTTATATTTAAGCTCTGACCACTCATTGAGCACTATTTGGCAGCTTTAACACACTACATTGGAATATATATATATATATATCCAATGTAATTGGAATATAATATATATATATATATCTATATATGTATAAATAAAAACTTTTTACTACCAAAGCAATACTGGGCATTCACCTAGTATATATATATATATATATAGATATATATATATATATATATATATATATATATATATATATATATATATATATGTACACTATTGAATGCGCGAAATAAATTGTTTGGGTAATAAAAATATTTTATTAAAAACTTTGGCCAAAATGGATTTTGGCGAATTAAACATAGACATCTTCACTATTTCGTTATAATCAGTTCACCAACTGCCAAATTTTAATTATTTGTGTGTATTGTATGGCAGAAAAAAAAATAAATAAAGCGTTCCATATAGAAAGGCAAACAAAATCTTGTATCAGGGCACTGCTACTTAAGGACACGATGTATTAATTAATAAGGTAGCGCATGCAATAGCAAAAAGGGTATACTGTATATTGTAAGAATTAAGCTTACGCTCATATATATAATCAAAAGCATAATTATATACATCTATATAGTGTATATAAAAGCATATGCATAATTATATATAGAATATATGTAAGCATGAGCAAAATTGTATGACGTTTTTATAATCGTTGTAAGATTTTCTTCATTCTACTATTTAGAACAAAATATTTTTCCGTTCTCGCCATATGAGGACCAAAATTGATTCAACTTTTCTCGCCAGAGGAGATCAACAAATTTTTGTCTCGAAATTGAAATTTAGCATTCGGTGTCCTGATTACGACTAAATAATGAAAATGCCGACATGGTATTTGCCAAAATCTCCCCAAAAACGCCTGAAAGAAATACAATGCTCATTTGATCTATATATCAAGTCCGCATTATTCGTTATTAGTCATAGGAAAAAGGAAACTAAAAACCGAAAAGTAATAAAATTTTAGCCTATGAGAAATTTGAAGTTTAGTTTAGTAAAATACATACTAAAACTTAGCTTAATTATGTGCTTAGTGAGCTAAATTCATTAAAGTTAAAATCAACATCTAATATCAATGTTATACGTCTGTGTCAAAGGTAAGAACTTCCCACTAAACTGCACTATATACTGTACACAGTATATAGTAATGTTATGTCTCTTGCAGATCAAAATTACTAAATACGCTAAAGTTATTGTAGGTAATTATAGTTACTATGGTTACCATATTATTTTGTTACTACTTTCTAATATGTACTGTTTGTATATAAAACAGTGCATAATATAACTTAGCCTTAATTAGGTGTTTAGCAGGCTAAACTAATTTAAATTAAATCAATGTTTATGTTATACGTCTGTCTCAAAGGTAAAAACTCCTCACAGTATGTTCTGCACTTAGTATATGGTAATATTACATTTTCTTGCAGATCATAATCACTAAAAACAATAAAGTTACTGTAGGTAACCACAGTTACTAAGGCTAATATATTATTCTCTTGCTAGTTTTTAATATGTACAGTACTTGCATAAAATTTTGATTATTTTTACCACCGGGATGCTTGCATTAAATAATTACTGTGGGTTTCTATACTCCTCCACACGAAATCTTTGCCTTACGATGACAACACTAAAACGAATTAAAATCATATAAATGTTTATCAAATAATTGTTCATTGTAATCGTAGCAAAACAGATTTTATTCAGCCATCACTTGCTAAATATTTTACACTTACATTTAAATACATTGTACACCGTTGTTTTGAAAATTGGTGTACAAGGTATGCAAGGTTCAAGGCATTGGTACAATCTTGCCCCAATGTTTGTACAAAATTAATTTTATTACTATTAGAAGCAAATTGTAAAGAAAAACCTAACATGTCACTTCTACTACATAATATCAGTAACGCCTTTTTTAAAATTTGTAAGTCAACTTCATCCCAATAACGAATCAATTATCTATTATTTTTAACACATGTAGTAATTATTACCATTGCCATTGCTAGACCCAAGATATAATATAATGCATTTGAAGCAAAGAGAATGCGTATAGCAATGCTTTACTATTTATGCTTGGTTAATAATTCTCTAGATGTTTGTATTATCGACTGTGAATGGGGTTTACATTTCAAACTTTGTCTTGTCACTACCCTTGTGGTATATGACTGTATTGCCAACATGAAAAACTGGCCATATATGCTAATTGGCAACTTATCTGAAACAGCAAATTACTAGAATAAATATTTCATTTACGATTAACAAAGCTCCCTTTTCTTCTCTATTCTTCTCTATCGCCTCTTTCTTTGCCTCTCAGTCTCATCTGTCTCCTAACATCTTTTTTGCCTCTAACTCTTTTTCTGTTTTTTCCGCTTCCCTTTTTCCTTTCTCCATTCACCTTCTTCATTATGCTCTATTTTTCTCTTTTCTTTTCTCTTTTCTCCCTTATCTCCCTTTTCTGTTCTCCTTTCTTCTTCCCATTTCCTCTTCCCTTTCTCTTTTGCATTTCATTTTCTTTTTTTCCTTGTCTTTTCCTATCTGCTCCCTTTTTGCTTCACTTTTTTCTTGTTCGTTATTTTCCTTTCTTCTCAAACCTTTTACTTCTTTTCTTTTCCCATGGTCACAACTCTCCCTTTTTCTTTCTTCCTTTTTACCCTTCAGTTTTCATTTTTTCCTTCACTCTCCTCTCTTCTTTTCTTTCTTCACTTTTCCCCCTTTTCTCCTTTACTCTTTTTTTATCTCTCATTTTCTTTTCTCCCGTCTGTTTATTTCCGTTTCCTTTTGCTCTCTTTTGTCCACTGTTGATTGTTTTTGTTTCATGTTTTTTTGCTCTAATAATTGTTTTCTTTTCCGCTCTCCTCATTCTTCCCCATTCATCCCTTTTTTCTTTATCCCACCCCTCCTTATCTTTTGCTCATTGTCATTCCCTCTTTCTTTTTTTTAACTTTCACTCCTTCCAATTTCACGCTCCATTTCTCTTTTTTCTCTCCTTTGCTTTTCCTCCCTCTTGCTCCTTTTTATCCCTCTTCTTCTCCTTTCCATTCTTTGAAAACGGATTCAAAATGATTTGTTCAGTTTGGACTTCTGAGCATTGGTTAAACCTACTTTTTATATAAACCATATAGAGTTCTACTCACATTGAGCTGAGAAAGATCTTCATTTCCAAAAGTCTGATTGACATTCAGAATGTGCACATCGCCCAACTGTAGAGCGATGAACAGAATCAAGTTGTCCAAAGTTGGGTCACTTCTCGTAGGATCTGCATACCCTTGACAGTCTAGTAGAATGATTGCTTTCTGTAAAACCGATTCTTTGTATAAATCAGTAACTCACACAGAATTCAGTTTAATTAGTACATAAATGTATGAACGATTTCATGTTAAACTAGCTCTGCTATTATTGACCAACAGAATAAATAGCTTGTTAAGTTGATGAACTAGTTAAGTACACTGAATAAAAGTCAGAAAAACTTTACAAGCAACCTAATAAACTAAGTAGAATTTCTATTGGTCAACCATGAAGCCAACTAATTATTTTGTTATGGTATCTATTTCATTCTGTCAATCCCAAGTATTTTGGAGTTTTTTATCATGATCCTTGTTTAGCAGCTTACATTTATCAATGAATATGTAAACTTCAACAGTAATGTATAACCTTCATAGCCTTCAACAGCCTTTAGCAGTCATGGATAATAGAATTATTCGAACCTGTTTACTGATTGAAAACATAAAAAACCCTTATTCACAAAGATGATGCACCTCTCTATTGGTATGATGTTGGATTTCATAGAGGTCGTTATTCGAATACATAATTAATGAAAATTTTATTTACTGAGTCAGTCACTACAATAATTTTTTTAATCAGGGATGATCATTGCAGATATCAAAAGGCCCTTTCTGCGTAAAAAGGTATCACATGACTTATAGAGCCCTAGCAATAATGTTTAATATTTAGGAGTGATGAACCAGGATTAGAACTGAAAGAAGAGAATAATGTAGACAGTAAAAGTTATCACAAATACAGAAAAGGTTAATTGTTTTCCCGAAAAACAGGAATAATAAAGTTTTTTTCTGCATTCAAGTGTATGAATAAGAAAAATTATAAGTTGATATTAAAATATAGCCACAGCTACATGTACATGTGCAAGGGAAAGGATCATTTATTATATATGTTCTTGAAGCGTTGTTCTTTGGATAAAAATTAAGATTATTGTGGTCAAGTGGCCTTTCACTAGTCTAGTGGTCATCTAAAAAAGGTCTTGGCTTTAAAAAAAAAGTTCAAACAATGGTGACATGATTACATGACTCATGCAAGCTTGAAAGTAAAAAATACATGATCAATGAATGTAATTAAAAAATATGTATAATCTTTGTAATATATACATTACCAGCAGCAAGGCCAGCTTTGCTCGAGGTATCTTTTACGGTGCACCCCAGATTATAATGTTTCTGTTTTACTGTTTTTTTACCTTACGATGTGGAGCACGATGTTTTTACGTCGCCTTGTTACAACATGTTTGCGTCATATGACATCAACAAAAATGGCTCTAAAACTCAAATTTGGCAGTCGGTGTGCTCAATATGCTAGAATAACCAAAATGCTGATAGGCTATTTGCCAAAATCCCTCCCACAACGCATGAAATAGTTATGATGCTCGCTCTCTCTAAGTTCAGCATTATTCGCGTTTTGCAAATGCTTGATATTGCATGAGTGAAACCAAAATAGGTAAAAAGTAAGCGAATGTAAAAATTGATTGGAAATGTTATTGTTTAAGTTTTAAATTTATCTTAAATATTTAATACAAACTTTAGTTTAGTATATGTAGATAACTGTATAACTATATATATATAACTTTAATTTGTTAGCCAAGGGTCTTAAGATTGATAGCGACATTAAAGGATAAAGTAAGAATCATATCTGCAGTCATAAGCAAATCATAACCACTAAATACACTAAAGTTACTGTGGGTAACTGTATTTTAAATCATTTTTAAAAAATCGCTACACTGCGTTCACAACAAAAAAAGGAGTAGTTTAGTTATACTTGTGCTTTTAATGCCTTGTAATCTTTCTTGAAACCGTCTCACTGAAGAAATAATAAAAGCAGAATTTAAAGGGCTTCATAAAATATTGCCTTGCATGGGACTTAAATGCAATTAAAACATTCTGTTTACAAGCTAACACTTTATTGCCTGCACTAATCAACTGTTCATGAACGTATAAAGTAATAAATAAATGAAGATGAATAAAATAAGTTTTAAAATAAGATGATGACCTCACCTATGGCACAGAACATACGCTTGTGATGTTTAGATGAAATTGACTAAAAAATGTGGCAACACATGGCATACACGCAGACTTACAGGCACACGCATACACACACAATGTCAAAGTGGGATGTATTGATATAGACTGATGAATAACAGGTATATACGCATGATTGATGAACTTTGGGCATACATACCTTATTGACGATCTTTGGGTACACATACATCCAAATTCCATGCGTAACGCCTATTTGGCACTTCCTCCATTCCCATCCACGGATTGGTATATCTCTCGCAACTGTCCATCCATTATCTGTTTCAAACTACAACATCCGTATACAGCACATATTGATATATACAGTGATTGTTTTCTGTTTGCATCTGCTTGCAAATCCCATTTTGCAAAGAAGTTAGCAAAATATTAAACTAGATAAATAGGATTATAGAAACACAGGCTTGTGATTGTTTCTGCTACAAAAAAACTAGCTCTAGATTTTCGCAAATGCTTTTCACAAATTCGTAATTTAATATTTGAAAAACTAAAGCTCAAAGTATTAAAAACATTTATAATACCAGAAGCCCTATTAGTTTACAGATATGAACAATTTAATTTGTTTAATAATGAATCTTACATTTACAGTAAGGGTACTCATAATTGACTGCAGTCCTGTATCTAACAGACTTGATAGATTTTTTATCTAGATTTGCTATACAGTGCAGTATTGCAACCTTTCCATATATTGCAACTAGGATATTACATAAATACAGTAGACGCTCCTATAACGTACAACTCCTATAACGTAAATTCCAGATAGCGTAAAATATTTTTGAGAAGTTTTTGCTTCCTACTACGTAAAAAATTCCATATAACGTAAAGCATCGAGTCGGGTGAGTTTTTAAAATTGTTTTGAATGTTAGTTTAATTTGCCGCAGTTGCAGAAAAAAAACGCCATGCATTTAGCATTATATCTATTACCAGTATAAAGCATATAACTTTCGCGACATCTTAGTTCATTGTAATAGATCACTAGATGTGTCGAAAAAAGGCGAATAGCATAGCTGCACAATTGTTCATGAATACAAAGGCGATCAATTGGTGCAGCTGTTACAGCGTCGGTCTACCAATCTTTATGTCACAAGTTGGAGCATCGTCAAAAAATATTCTAATTCTAACCTTGACCCCCCAGATAGTGATAGACGACAGACACGTAGAACTGCTTTTTATAGTGAAAGATTTTGTTGTTTTGTCTTATTGTAGACATACAAAATATTTTTTATTAGCTTTACTTTGCAGTATAGACTTTGCTGTTTAGAAAAATAAGCAAATCGTTGTAAATGAATGTCGCAAATGTGCAGTCCCTATCAAGTTGTTGTAAATTTACCGCAATCATGTTCTATAAAACCAGTGAGATTGATCATAAAATGGAGAAAAGTTGTCGATGCAAACTAATAATTCTGTGGTTACCACACAACCCACAAATTAAAAGAATTAAATAAAGTTTTTCCCATTTGCATGGCCAAAGGGGTGAGTTTGGAAAGATTTTGGAAAGGATTAGGCAATTTACATGTATTATACTCTTCTTATACCGTTAATTTCCCATAGTGTAAACGTTCCTGGAACGGGTTATTTACGTTATAGGAGCATCTACTGTAATATGATGATTGCAATATACCTCTCATAATATTTTAACCATGATATTACATTATTAAACTTCTTAATTTCTCAAGTTTAACCTCTTATACCGTTACCTACCTGACTGTAGTAGTCCAGGTAGATCTTGAAGAGATTGAGGAGGAAGGATTTACCAGATCGGTATTTGCCTGAAATACTTATAACATGCACCTTCGTGTCTTTATTGCCAGGCACTTGTTTCAGTAGTTGTTTGAAGACTGCTATATCATATTGAGGACCTTGTTTAGTCAGCTGGATGATTGCCTGGGGTTTCTGTAAAAGGAGAAAACATACAGAAAAAGAAAATATATACATATTACTTGTAATTTACTAACTGCAAATCAATAAACAAAAGTAATGTCGCAGCAGTTATTTTAATAGCCATGAATGACTGTATTAAATAAAATAATTGTTTCATCGATTTTGGCTGTTCCATTGTCTCCTTTACAGTTTGGGTATCGGTATGTAGTTAACATGTTGTAGATATTGTAAATACACCACTGAAATCTTATCGATTTAAACTAAAATGTTTGCTGCTTAGTTAATTTTTCTATTTGTAAATAATTGGTGCCACTTTATGATTTTTCAGACAAATTAGAAAATCCAATTTTAAAAATAAAAATCAATAACTTAAAATTTACTCAATATCATTATTTTAATAATCTCAATTCATAATTATGTCAAGTTCTCAAATAATAGTATAATGTTTATAATTGTTTTTAATATTTTTGCTCTCCAATAACAAGATCTACCTGTAGTTTATATAACTCAAGTTGCTTGTCTGAATTTAAATTTATAGATTATTAATAAAAAACATGTACAATTCAGAGTGAAGCCTGAGATATTTTAATGTATAGAATTGTAAATACTTTGGTAAGATCTAGTTTATTTATTTCGAGTTACTTGTGTGAAAGCTACGAGAATAACGACAATTTTTTCAAACATTCAAATTCATCGCAATTCAATAATGGAAACATCTGGCAACTTTTTACACGAGGTCTCTGACAGTTGGTAGCCACAACAAATCTATTTGGAGATCAAAAAAGTTCTTGCAAAAGCGTTACATGTGTAGACTTCTAGCAAAGATCTGCTTCGAAGTCTGAAATATAGTGAGCAGGTTGTACTTAGTTTGTTGAGTCATGTAATGTGTCACTTAAAAAGTTGAGGCAGTATTTTTAAGAATGACAGTTTTATAGAAGCAGAGAGACTTATTGATTAGAAATACATTACTCTTTTGAACTATAGGTTAGTGGTGGCAGACTAAATGAATAGGAGCAACAAACAATTGTACATACAATAATTGTATAATTGTACATACACAATTTTACAACAAACAATTGTACAGTCGTAGGTTTTTTGTAGTAGTACATATGTAAATGAATGTTTATGTACAAAAGAATTTGTTAATAAAAATAAATGTCACTTTGAGCTATGTATGTTCATAGAATACCGATTTTATTGACTTTTCAAAAAATAAATTACCCGATTTATGATTGTTTTTGCAGGGCTTTTACCCAGCCAAAGAATAAATAAGAACTGCTGACATTAGACTCCTGATGCTTGTCACACAATTAGCAGCTCTTGTTTCAGCAAAATCAGGTTCTCTTAGATACAAGCAAGAAGTTTCTAAGCATCAAATCATGCCAGACATCAACTATAAATAGTTTATAAAGAAGGTCTATAATAGTAGAGGCTATTTAAGAACAAGTAGGTAATTAAAGAGTGTATAAAAGAAGGAGTGTGTTTTTCTGTAAATTTCTCAGACCACATAGTCTCAGTAAGGATATCACACCAAAAAGCAAAAATAATTTTTAAACACGACATGCAAGATTGCAAACAACAAACTCAGCTTTTATCAGAGAACTTTTAGAGATTTACAAAAAAACATTAACTAGACAAAAACACAGTTTTGATCAAAAAACCTAGAGACTTGAAAAAGAATTTAAGTTCACTTATATCACTAATGGTCTAATGTATGTAAGTAGCAAAGGTGCTGCAGAAAGATTAGTTTCAAGTGTGAAGTCTTTATAATACCTTTACAAACAGTATATAAACTAAAATTACGGATGAGCTCTCTTGCTAAACTCTAAAAAGCATTATGTCAAAGCAGCCATATTATAAGTTTTTTAAAGCTAAGAATGATCTATAGAAAGAATGACATTTATCCTTGAAGACAATTCTTACATGATGAAGGATTTGTTAGCTGTGTGTACTAGGAGAGGTTGTAGAATAGTAAGATGCTACGAAGGTCAGATCAAATGCCTGTGCCAATCATAAAGTTGTTATTGAAGGTGCTCGTGTTTATTACATGGCGAGCAAAAGATAAAAATAATTTCAGTTATTAACTTCTCCACAGACAAAAAACTAACAGATATGGTGCTAGAAATTCCTAGACAGTAAAGCTTAAATTAACCTGAGACATGTGAAGTGTAACTGCCTGAACAAGGTAACTTATATTATAATTATTTGCTTTGTGAGTATTTGAAGAGACGCTGCATTGTTTCTGTGTAATTAGGAGTAAGTTCCTCTAGTATTAATCCTCACCTCAAATAATTGTTCTAATATACAAAGGGCTATTTTCTAAAAAATCGGCAATCAACAAAATAGATTCTGGGTTTTTCTATAAAAACGGTCAAGGTATATTCATTATGTTAGCGAAACAGCAAATATCTTTATGCTTGAAAGGTTATTTCTTCCAAACAGTTTCGAGGTAAAAATATATCTCATTTAGGCGATTTATTCAAAGGCATGTTTCTATCCTAGTTTCCTTGTGATGTTTTTTAATCAAACCTTGTTTAGATAATTGGCTGCAATTGCCAATTGAACTTATTTCAGTTGAAGCAATTTGGTATCAAAATGGTAAATTAGTTTGAATTCATGTAGCTGCTAGATTTGTGTGTTTACATTTATATTTAAATTAATGCTGGTTAAAAAAGCATGTTTCCTCTGCTCCATTCATTTCGTGTACAGGCAGAGTCATCACTGTCTATGTATTATAACAGTAATTACGCTAATACTTTCTTTGCTAGTAACAAAGACTTGGAGTTATTCACTCACCGACTCTTCGCTCCCCATAATGCTTGTGATGGAACTATAAGATTCACCACATCAGAGTTAGAAGATCAACTGAAATAACAAAATAGTTGAAAATTTAGAACAATAGTTTTTATATGACTTCATACAAGCTGCTACCAGCAGTTGTGTTCATGGTTCTCAATGACTCTGGACAAATTATAAAATAACTTTTTTTTCCATTGACTGCCTTTTTTAAAAACTACATATTGTAGTAATTTTATGTTATTTAATTGAAAGTACAAAAATAAATTTTTAAATAGAAATTGTCTAAATAAATTTAGGCAAATATAGCTAGAATTAGGTATTTAATTGCAGCTAACAACTTCCGGGTAGTGGAGGGCTACAGTAAAAGAACTAAAGAAGTACTTGAATTTCTGTAAATATTTATTGTGAATTGAAAAAGTAATTATTGTGAATCAAGAAAGTAAAACATATTATTTTCAATACTTAGCCTGTGTCCCATTCATGATGAAAAGTAGAAATTAGAAAAGTGTGAACGCTCGAGTTCTTGTTAATGTAAAATGAAATTGCATATTTATAGTTATAATGTACATGTACCTGTATATGCAAATTTGCATAAATAACTTATATTTGCATAAGTATGCAAAAATTTATATATTTGTTTGCATAAATATTTGCATATTTATGCGTAGTTTATGAACATAAAATATCTTCCTCCGATGATAAGAGAGAGTAGGAGGATTGAAGATATATAGCAACAGATAAGAGGTAACTCTGCGAGAGAATAAAGGAAATAGGAAAGAGACAAACAGAATTGCTAGCCAGTGAGCTTGTCATCTGTAAAAATATGCTAGACATCTCTCTCTACCACTTCATTGACAAAAACTACAGTTTAACAGGCCAAATAAATAAACAAGTAAAATAAATGTTTATCATTTGATGAACTCTGACACAGTTGAGTGTCAACCGCTGATAGCAGTATCTTTCACTATTGAGATAAAGAGTTACCCTACATCTGTGATGAGTTTAGGAGACTCAGCCACTTTGAAGAGCTTATACTTGTGCTACTAGCAATGGTTTAGCCTTATTTATAAGTATTGATGGAGGATTAGTTTCCATAATAAATTATTTGACAGAGGAGCTCACTAAACTGTCTTAGTTAGACACAAAGTTAGCAATAAACTAGCTGTAAAACAATCCAAGACTTGTCCTATCACACAATTTTTCAGTAGATGATTGCGCAATCTGCTGAGTGAAGGTAAGTGAAGCTTTTTATATTTGCACTAAACTAAACGTCATATCAGTGACTTACAGCACCAAGGTAATGCACAAAAAGTTTTAACTGACACAGAGGTGTTTACTCAAAATAACAAAATTGATTGAAGACTAATAACTGTTTTACTGAGTGAAAGCTGAGTGAAGCCTTTTATATCTGCACTAAACTAAAAGTCATACCAGTGACTCACAGCATCATTGCTATGTATGTAAAGTGTAAATTAACACAGAAGTGCTTACTGAACACTTTCTATAGCGTATTAGAGAGGAGAAATTATGGCATGTATGTTCATCAGAGTCCAATGCGTTAGAAATGTGTTTTAGCAATATTTGTACAACTAAATTACTTTGACAAAAAATGGTCAACTATTTTCCATTGGTCAATAAAACAATTTTTGACAAAGGTACTTATATATACACTTTGTATATAATTATACAGTAGATGTTCCCACAATATATACAGCATATAGCTTTAGTTCCAGATAACGTAAACAATTTATGCAATGTTTTTAATTTGTACTACATAAAAATTTCCATATAACATGAACTGCCATGTCTGGGCAACTTCTCAAATTCGGTTTAAATGGCAACATATCTCGCTGCAGTTGGGAACAAAAACAACGCACATAAAGTGTTATATCTATTATATATACGGCTTCCATGATATTTTAGTTCGCCGTGATAGATTGTCACATGTGTTGACAAAACAAAGAATTGGTAGCTGAGCAATTATTAATAAATAATGTACATGTAGTTGAAGGCGATCGACTTGTGCAAGTGTTACAGCATCGGTCTACCAATCTGAATGTAAGGAGTTTGGTGATACTGCAAAAGGTTATATTTTATCCCCACCTTGACCCCTGAATACAGATAGACAACAAACAGGAAGACACCGTCTTATTACAGTGAAAGTATTTTTGTTTTGCTTTATGGCCGGTGTATAAAACATATTAGTTTGACTTAGCAGAATAGATTTTGGTGTCTACAAAAATAAGCAGATCGTGGAAAATGGAAGTTGAATATGTGCGTTCCCAATCAACTTATTGTATAATTAGTCTATAAAATCAGTGTAATTGAGTAGAAAAAAAGACAAGTTATCAATGCAAACTAATAATATTACGTTTATGATACAGCCAAAAAATTAAAAAGTTAAGCCTAGTTTTTTCTTATTTTATGGTCAAAAGAGTGAGTTTGGAAAAAGCTTACATTGGATTAGACAATTTACATATATTATACAGTTCTTATAATGCAAATTGTCTATAACGTAACTGTTTTTTGAATGAATTATTTACGATGTAGAAGTGCTTACTGTAATCCGTAAAGCTTGAATAGTAAGTAATAAGCTCACCTATGTTTCTCTTCTTTTTATATTCTTCAAAAACAGTCTGAGTCTCACTTGGCCTGATCTCAACTTGACCTATCAAATGATATAAGAACTAAATATTAACCATCCTACAGCTAGTTAGTAGCAATAAAAAAATAACTATAACTATGACGTCATCTCATGGAATAATTAATAGCAACCTATTTTCATTAATCACATTTAAACTATTAGAGACTTTATTATACTAATTTGCAAACAATACATTTCTTGGTTGTCTGTAATCTTGTCTCACCCTAATGATGTCTCTACAGAAACATCCAGCCAGCTCTAACTTTGATGTTTGAATGATTGCGTATCCTGATATCAGTAAGTGAGTACCTGCTAAAACGTTTGTTACAATGCACAACGTGACTTAAATAAAACAAATGCAAACCAATCAAAAACAGGCGATCTTTTTAATTTCATGATATCCTTTTGGAAGCTTCAAAAACACATTTCTAAATGAAAGCAGT
This sequence comes from Watersipora subatra, assembly GCF_963576615.1. Taxonomy (NCBI): domain Eukaryota; kingdom Metazoa; phylum Bryozoa; class Gymnolaemata; order Cheilostomatida; family Watersiporidae; genus Watersipora; species Watersipora subatra. Next base: position 29,236,131 of record NC_088714.1, read on the forward strand.
GCCAAAAACATGGCATTCTAATCATTATGGATTGAAGCTGCAGCAGATATCATGTAGTAAGTTTCCATAGGAGGTTAGAAGTGACTTAGGCTTGACCTAACAGACAGTGTGAGAGCTGAACACAAACCACGTTTACAACACAACACAACATTACACCTGAAACAATCATTACAACTCATACAATCACTACAACTGATACAATCATTACAACTCATACAATCATTACAACTCATACAATCACAACAACTCATACAATCATTACAACTCATACAATCATTACAACTCATACAATCATTACAACTCATACAATCATTGCAATTCATACAATCACTACAACTCATACACTCACTACAACTCATACAATCATTACAACTCATACAATCATTACAACTCATACAATCAGTACAACTCATACAATCATTACGACTCATACAATCATTACAACTCATACAATCATTACAACTCATACAATCATTACAACTCATACAATCATTACAACTCATACAATCATTACAACTCATACAATCATTACAACTCATACAATCATTTCAACTCATACAATCATTACAACTCATACAATCATTACAACTCATACAATCATTACAACTCATACAATCATTACAACTCATATAATCATTACAACTCATACAATCATTACAACTCATACAATCATTACAACTCATACAATCATTACAACTCATACAATCATTACAACTCATACAATCACTACAACTCATACAATCATTACAACTCATACAATCATTACAACTCATACAATCATTACAACTCATACAATCATTACAACTCATACGATCATTTCAACTCATACAATCATTACAACTCATACAATCATTACAACTGATACAATCATTACAACTCATATAATCATTACAACTCATACGATCATTTCAACTCATACAATCATTACAACTCATACAATCATTACAACTGATTCAATCATTACAACTCATATAATCATTACAACTCATACAATCATTACAACTCATACAATCATTTCAACTCATACAATCATTACAACTCATACAATCATTACAACTCATAAAATAATTACAACTCATACAATCACTACAACTCATACAATCATTACAACTCATACAATAATTACAATTCATACAATCATTACAACTCATATAATCATTACAACTCATATAATCATTACAACTCATACAATCATTACAACTGATACAATCATTACAACTCATACAATCATTACAACTCATACAATCATTACAACTCATACAATCATTACAACTCATACAATCATTACAACTCATACAATCATTTCAACTCATACAATCATTACAACTCATACAATCATTACAACTCATAAAATAATTACAACTCATACAATCACTACAACTCATACAATCATTACAACTCATACAATAATTACAATTCATACAATCATTACAACTCATATAATCATTACAACTCATATAATCATTACAACTCATACAATCATTTCAACTCATACAATAATTACAATTCATACAATCATTACAACTCATATAATCATTACAACTCATATAATCATTACAACTCATACAATCATTACAACTCATGCAATCATTACAACTCATATAATCATTACAACTCATATAATCATTACAACTCATATAATCATTTCAACTCATACAATAATTACAATTCATACAATCATTACAACTCATACAATCATTACAACTCATACAATCATTACAACTCATAAAATCATTACAACTCATATAATCATTACAACTCATACAATCATTTCAACTCATACAATCATTACAACTCATACAATCATTACAACTCATAAAATCATTACAACTCATATAATCATTACAACTCATACAATCATTACAACTCATACAATCTTTACAACTCATACAATCATTACAACTCATACAATCATTACAACTCATAAAATCATTACAACTCATATAATCATTACAACTCATACAATCATTTCAGCTCATACAATAATTACAATTCATACAATCATTACAACTCATATAATCATTACAACTCATAAAATCATTACAACTCATACAATCATTTCAACTCATACAATAATTACAATTCATACAATCATTACAACTCATATAATCATTACAACTCATATAATCATTACAACTCATATAATCATTACAACTCATATAATCATTACAACTCATATAATCATTACAACTCATACAATCATTTCAACTCATACAATAATTACAATTCATACAATCATTACAACTCATATAATCATTACAACTCATATAATCATTACAACTCATATAATCATTACAACTCATATAATCATTACAACTCATATAATCATTACAACTCATACCATCATTACAACTCATACAATCATTTCAACTCATACAATCATTACAACTCATACAATCATTTCAACTCATACAATCATTACAACTCATACAATAATTACAACTCATATAATCATTACAACTCATATAATCATTACAACTCATATAATCATTACAACTCATACAATCATTTAAACTCATACAATAATTACAATTCATACAATCATTACAACTCATATAATCATTACAACTCATATAATCATTACAACTCATACAGTCATTTCAACTCATACAATAATTACAATTCATACAATCATTTCAACTCATATAATCATTACAACTCATATAATCATTACAACTCATATAATCATTACAACTCATATAATCATTACAACTCATATAATCATTACCACTCATACAATCATTTCAACTCATACAATCATTACAACTCATGCAATAATTACAACTCATACGATAATTACAACTCATATAATCATTACAACTCATATAATCATTACAACTCATATAATCATTACAACTCATATAATCATTACAACTCATATAATCATTACAACTCATACAATCATTTCAACTCATACAATCATTACAACTCATACAATAATTACAACTCATATAATCATTACAACTCATATAATCATTACAACTCATATAATCATTACAACTCATACAATCATTTCAACTCATACAATCATTACAACTCATACGATAATTACAACTCATATAATCATTACAATTCATACAATCATTACAACTCATATAATCATTACAACTCATACAATCATTTCAACTCATACAATCATTTCAACTCATACAATAATTACAACTCATATAATCATTACAACTCATATAATCATTACAACTCATATAATCATTACAACTCATACAATCATTACAACTCATACAATAATTACAACTCATATAATCATTACAACTCATATAATCATTACAACTCATATAATCATTACAACTCATACAATCATTTCAACTCATACAATCATTACAACTCATACAATAATTACAACTCATATAATCATTACAACTCATATAATCATTACAACTCATATAATCATTACCACTCATACAATCATTTCAACTCATACAATCATTACAACTCATGCAATAATTACAACTCATACGATAATTACAACTCATATAATCATTACAACTCATATAATCATTTCAACTCATACAATCACTACAACTCGTGCAATCATTACAACTCGTGCAATCATTACAACTCATATAATCATTACAACTCATACAATCATTACAACTCATACAATCATTACAACTCATACAATCATTACAACTCATATAATCATTACAACTCATATAATCATTACATCTCATACAATCATTTCAACTCATACAATAATTACAATTCATACAATCATTACAACTCATACAATCATTACAACTCATACAATCATTACAACTCATACAATCACTACAACTCATACAATCATCACAACTCATACAATCATTACAACTCATACAATCATTACAACTCATACAATCATTACAACTCATACAATCACTACAACTCATACAATCATTACAACTTATACGATCATTACAACTCATACAATCATTACAACTCGTGCAATCATTACAACTCATATAATCATTACAACTCATATAATCATTACAACTCATACAATCATTACAACTCATACAATCATTACAATTCATACAATCATCACAACTCATATAATCATTACAACTCATATAATCATTACAACTCACCCAATCTTTTCAACTCATACAATAATTACAATTCATACAATCATTACAACTCATACAATCATTACAACTCATATATTCATTACAACTCATACAATCATTACAATTCATACAATCATTACAACTCATACAATCATTACAACTCATATAATCATTACAACTCATACAATCATTTCAACTCATACAATAATTACAATTCATACAATCATTACAACTCATATAACCATTACAACTCATATAATCATTACAACTCATACAATCATTTCAACTCATACAATAATTACAATTCATACAATCATTACAACTCATATAATCATTACAACTCATATAATCATTACAACTCATACAATCATTTCAACTCATACAATAATTACAATTCATACAATCATTACAACTCATATAATCATTACAACTCGTGCAATCATTACAACTCATATAATCATTACAACTCATATAATCATTACAACTCATACAATCATTTCAACTCATACAATAATTACAATTCATACAATCATTACAACTCATATAATCATTACAACTCATATAATCATTACAACTCATATAATCATTACAACTCACACAATCATTACAACTCATACAATCATTACAACTCATACAATCACTACAACTCATACAATCATTACAACTCATATAATCATTACAACTCATACAATCATTACAACTCATATAATCATTACAACTCATACAATCACTACAACTCATACAATCATTACAACTCATACAATCATTACAACTCATATAATCACTACAACTCATATAATCATTACAAATCATACAATCATTTCAACTCATACAATAGTTACAAATCATACAATCATTACAACTCATATAATCATTACAACTCATATAATCATTACAACTCACACAATCATTACAATTCATACAATCATTACAACTCATACAATCATTACAACTCATACAATCATTACAACTCATACAATCATTACAACTCATATATTCATTACAACTCATACAATCATTACAATTCATACAATCATTACAACTCATACAATCATTACAACTCACCCAATCATTTCAACTCATACAATAATTACAATTCATACAATCATTACAACTCATACAATCATTTCAACTCATACAATCGTTACAATTCATACAATCATTACAACTCATACAATCATTACAACTCATACAATCATTACAATTCATACAATCATTACAACTCATACAATCATTACAACTCACCCAATCATTTCAACTCATACGATAATTACAATTCATACGATCATTACAACTCATACAATCATTACAACTCATGCAATCATTACAACTCATATAATCATTACAACTCATATAATCATTACAATTCATATAATCATTTCAACTCATACAATAATTACAATTCATACAATCATTACAACTCATACAATCATTACAATTCATGCAATCATTACAACTCATATAATCATTACAACTCATATAATCATTACAACTCATACAATCATTTCAACTCATACAATACTTACAATTCATACAATCATTACGACTCACATAATCATTACAACTCATATAATCATTACAACTCATACAATCATTTCAACTCATACAATAATTACAATTCATACAATCATTACAACTCATATAATCATTACAACTCATATAATCATTTCAACTCATACAATCATTTCAACTCATACAATAATTACAATTCATACAATCATTACAACTCATACAATCATTACAACTCATGCAATCATTACAACTCATATAATCATTACAACTCATATAATTATTACAACCTATACAATCATTTCAACTCATACAATAATTACAATTCATACAATCATTACAACTCATGTAATCATTACAACTCATATAATCATTACAACTCATACAATCATTTCAACTCATACAATAATTACAATTCATACAATCATTACAACTCATACAATCATTACAACTCACCCAATCATTTCAACTCATACAATAATTACAATTCATACAATCATTACAACTCATACAATCATTACAACTCATGCAATCATTACAACTCATATAATCATTACAACTCATATAATCATTACAACTCATACAATCATTTCAACTCATACAATAATTACAATTCGTACAATCATTACAACTCATATAATCATTACAAATCATATAATCATTACAACTCATACAATCATTTCAACTCATACAATAATTACAATTCATACAATCATTACAACTCATATAATCATTACAACTCATATAATCATTACAACTCATACAATCATTACAACTCATGCAATCCTTACAACTCATACAATCATTACAACTCATACAATCATTACAACTCATACAATCATTTCAACTCATACAATAATTACAATTCATACAATCATTACAACTCATACAATCATTACAACTCATACAATCATTACAACTCATACAATCATTTCAACTCATACAATAATTACAATTCATACAATCATTACAACTCTTATAATCATTACAACTCATACAATCATTACAACTCATACAATCATTTCAACTCATACAATAATTACAATTCATACAATCATTACAACTCATACAATCATTACAACTCATACAATCATTACAACTCATACAATCATTTCAACTCATACAATAATTACAATTCATACAATCATTACAACTCATATAATCATTACAACTCATATAATCATTACAACTCATACAATCATTTCAACTCATACAATCATTACAACTCATACAATATTTACAACTCATAAAATCATTACAACTCATATAATCATTACAACTCATACAATCATTACAACTCATGCAATCATTACAACTCATACAATCTTTACAACTCATACAATCATTACAACTCATACAATCATTACAACTCATACAATCATTACAACTCATACAATCATTACAACTCATACAATCATTACAACTCATACAATCATTACAACTCATACAATCATTACAACTCATAAAATCATTACAACTCATATAATCATTACAACTCATACAATCATTACAACTCATACAATCATTACAACTCATACAATCATTACAACTCATACAATCATTACAACTCATACAATCATTACAACTCATAAAATCATTACAACTCTTATAATCATTACAACTCATACAATCATATCAACTCATACAATCATTACAACTCATACAATCAATACAACTCATAAAATCATTACAACTCATATAATCATTACAACTCATACAATCATTACAACTCATACAATCATTACAACTCATACAATCATTACAACTCATACAATCATTACAACTCATATAATCATTACAACTCATATAATCATGACAACTCATACAATCATTTCAACTCATACAATAACTACAATTCATACAATCATTACAACTCATATAATCATTACAACTCATATAATCATTACAACTCATACAATCATTTCAACTCATACAATAATTACAATTCATACAATCATTACAACTCATATAATCATTACAACTCATATAATCATTACAACTCATATAATCATTACAACTCATATAATCATTACAACTCATATAATCATTACAACTCATACCATCTTTACAACTCATACAATCATTTCAACTCATACAATCATTACAACTCATACAATCATTTCAACTCATACAATCATTACAACTCATACAATAATTACAACTCATATAATCATTACAACTCATATAATCATTACAACTCATATAATCATTACAACTCATACAATCATTTCAACTCATACAATAATTACAATTCATACAATCATTACAACTCATATAATCATTACAACTCATATAATCATTACAACTCATACAATCATTTCAACTCATACAATAATTACAATTCATACAATCATTACAACTCATATAATCATTACAACTCATATAATCATTACAACTCATATAATCATTACAACTCATATAATCATTACAACTCATATAATCATTACAACTCATACAATCATTTCAACTCATACAATCATTACAACTCATACAATAATTACAACTCATATAATCATTACAACTCATAAAATCATTACAACTCATATAATCATTACAACTCATACAATCATTTCAACTCATACAATCATTACAACTCATACAATAATTACAACTCATATAATCATTACAACTCATATAATCATTACAACTCATATAATCATTACAACTCATACAATCATTTCAACTCATACAATCATTTCAACTCATACAATAATCACAACTCATATAATCATTACAACTCATATAATCATTACAACTCATATAATCATTACAACTCATACAATCATTACAACTCATACAATCATTACAACTCATATAATCATTACAACTCATATAATCATTACAACTCATATAATCATTACAACTCATACAATCATTACAACTCATACAATAAATACAATTCATACAATCATTACAACTCATATAATCATTACAACTCATATAATCATTACAACTCATACAATCATTTCAACTCATACAATAATTACAATTCATACAATCATTACAACTCATACAATCATTACAACTCATACAATCATTACAACTCATACAATCATTACAACTCATACAATCATTACAACTCATACAATCATTACAACTCGTGCAATCATTACAACTCATATAATCATTACAACTCATATAATCATTACAACTCATACAATCATTTCAACTCATACAATCACTACAACTCGTGCAATCATTACAACTCGTGCAATCATTACAACTCATATAATCATTACAACTCATACAATCATTACAACTCATACAATCATTACAACTCATACAATCATTACAACTCATATAATCATTACAACTCATATAATCATTACAACTCATACAATCATTTCAACTCATACAATAATTACAATTCATACAATCATTACAACTCATACAATCATTACAACTCATACAATCATTACAACTCATACAATCACTACAACTCATACAATCATCACAACTCATACAATCATTACAACTCATACAATCATTACAACTCATACAATCATTACAACTCATACAATCACTACAACTCATACAATCATTACAACTTATACAATCATTACAACTCATACAATCATTACAACTCGTGTAATCATTACAACTCATATAATCATTACAACTCATATAATCATTACAACTCATACAATCATTACAACTCATACAATCATTACAATTCATACAATCATCACAACTCATATAATCATTACAATTCATATAATCATTACAACTCACCCAATCATTTCAACTCATACAATAATTACAATTCATACAATCATTACAACTCGTACAATCATTACAACTCGTGCAATCATTACAACTCATATAATCATTACAACTCATATAATCATTACAACTCATACAATCATTTCAACTCATACAATCACTACAACTCATACAATCATTACAACTCATACAATCATTACAACTCATACAATCATTACAACTCATACAATCATTACAACTCATACAATCATTACAACTCATACAATCATTACAACTCATATAATCATTACAACTCACCCAATCATTTCAACTCATACAATAATTACAATTCATACAATCATTTCAACTCATACAATAATTACAATTCATACAATCATTACAACTCATACAATCATTACAACTCATACAATCATTATAATTTATACAATCAGTATAACTTATACAATGAACCTTAAATCATACTCTGGCACAAGATTACGTTTCTAGGAACTATGATGACCGAGACAGACATCAAAGAAAATCGCCTCACAATGACATCTACTGATGAAAATGATGACTTCACAGCTGTGATTGAGCAGCCTTCTGCAAGCATTTTAGTCCATTAAACGTGGCAAGCTGGTAAGCTCGGTTGATATAGTGAACAATAATGAGGAAGTTTTTTCATATTAGTTTGCTTGGGGGAGTAATATATTTATAGACGAGAAGGCAACTTCTATGTACATCATGCGTATTATACTAGAGCCAACTCGTGAGAAAACAGAAGTTATCTATTGCATGAGTGATCCCTAGCATTGAATAAATGGTCTCGTTTTAATTTAAAAAAAGAGTAATAGTGCTGCCTATGTTTTGATCCTACAGATTTCCACAAGTCTATCAAACGAGCACATTACGCATTCCCAACTATAGAGGAGATAGCGGTAAGGATTTCTAAAAATTTAAACGTAAAATTATTCTCCAATCATAGACGCGCATAAACAGGTTCTGGCAAATCCAGCTCATCAACAAAAGCAGCATAGTTGACAACTTTTAACATCCAAAAGCCAAAATTTGTGGTGACAGGTTTGCCAGTCCATTTAATATATAGCTTTAAGATTTTGTTGGCTGTGATCGCTAAGATGCCGCAAGAGCTTGAAGGATTGGCTGTTATTGGAGTTATCTATTGCAGGAGTGAAACATAGGCTGGATAAATAGCTTAGCTTTGTTTAAAAATAGAAAATAGTGTTAGGATATGTATTGATCTCACAAATTTCCACAAGTCTATCAAACGAGCTCATTGCACATTGCCAACTGTAGAGGAGATAGCGACAAGGATTCCTAATATAGAAAGATTCTCCATACTTTGATGTACATAAAGGGCTTTGGCAAATCAAGCTCACTTACAAAATTAGCATGCTGATGATTTTTAACACCCTAATAGAAAATTTTGTAGTTAGAGGTTTGCCATTCCGTATAAAATATAACCTAGAGATTTTGTTCGTTTTTTTTGGTGAATTTGTTCATCTCCAACATGATGCAAGGGCTTGAACGATCGGCAGTTGTTATGGATGACACTATTCTTTTAACTGAAGACAGGCACGCATGACTGCTAGTGTTTTTCTTGATCACTTTAAAGAGCACAATTCGAAACTAAACCAATAAAAATTGCAAATTGCTGTCAAGAGATTAAACCAGCCAGACCATCAAAAATGAAACAGATGACCCCAGACAAATTACGACTATTGCAGACAAGGGTGGGGTCTTCGGTATGATAAAGATAAACTATTTCACACAATTTATCCCTAACCCGTCAGAGGTTCTCATAGACATATACCATCTGACAGCAATAGATGTGAAGTGGCAGCAGTCGATTAAACAATGCACTGCATATTCTATTTTATGATTCAAGCTGACTATTATATCAGTTGCTATAAACTGATAACTGCAAACTGACAGGCATCTGTGGCATTAGTGTTACTACTGGCTTACAGGCGTTCAAGGAACATTTCCAAGTTGTCCACAGCAGTTGAGTTGAAATGGACGCAAATGAAGAAAAACTGAGAGCAACAACATTTAGCACCATATGCTGCCAACAATGCATATATGGCAATCATCTTACTATTGAAACCGATCATTGACAACTTGAGAACATCATACAAAAACCAATAGAAATGATCTAGCTGCACATGCTGAAACTTATATGTAGATTATTAGGCTACAATATGTACAGTTGATACAGAGAGAATGTACAGTAGTATAATACTGATAACCTCAGTAGGGCTGAATATGACTAATCTGACTCTTCAGATGTACTTCTTCAAGTTGTCCGTTTATCAGTTTATACTTCTTCAGTTTCAGAATAATCCTGAAATGTGCCTTTTAGCCATATCTAATATAGATGGAGAGGATAACTTCTAACAGCAATAAACCATAATAAAAGTTGAGCACAGAACCTAAATAACTTTTCAAGATTGTAATCGATGGGTCACAAATAGTTGTGCACCACACTCTTTAACGCAAGCTGTTGTATTACATTCTTGCGAGTCACCTCGGCCAGACTCTGCACCTACAAAATATACAACTAGTAAATGAATGCTCAAGCTGCAACAGTCACCAAAGGGAGGAAATGGAAAGGAGATGCAACAAAATGAGATGCTGAGGTCTGTGTCAACACCTGCTACTCTCTGCTACTCTATAAACAGTAGATGGTACTGATTTGTAATAGTTCACTAACTACCTACATCTGATTTCAGTTAACTATTAGTTTCTATATTATATATGTGAATTTAGTGAACACTATTTCATAAACCACTATCAATAGCCTTAGAAGCAGGTTTGCTCGTTACAGTATAGCCTACCTACTCAGTGGGAGAGTTATTACATATTATATGTCACAACAGCTTTAAGCGATTCATAACTTCCAATATCGTACTTGTATTCCATGCAGCCTACAACTGAACAGCACAGCATAGAAAGCAGTCGAGATTCTTAGTGCTGTTAATCCTCAGGATCTTACTAGGCACTCCTTGGCTATTGTAATATAACACGCTCATTAGAAATCCGGTAGCCAGCTAAACTTACATTCGAATGTGAAGCTCGTAGTTTACCTCCATCAACAACATCAAAGCAACACTTTTGCAACAACAATGTACGAAATGTACCATTGTTGCAGCTACCAAACAACCTGCAGCCCAGCCTGTGAGTGCTCAGATTCACCTAAAGACAAGAAGGCTACAGAAAAAGTGCGTTATGACCCAATGGCAAGAATTCAGATTACTGCAGATTGGTCGGTCAGTACGATTGTTCAACAGGGTTACTCAATTCTGGGTGGCAGCAAAGGTGGTAGAATGGAAAGTTGAGCATAGCTATAATGTTGCTTGTTGATGAATGGAAATTATTTTGTAGAAATGAAAACAGTGTTTGCTCAAACAGCTTGAGCAACCTTACAGATTGTTAGTTAACCACTGTTAATCTGCCCATTTCCCAGCCCACAGACCTTGGTGCTGCTAGTTTAAGATGTTTTGGGCATCCTTTGATTAGACCAGCACACCTGAATAAATATACTAGATAAGTTTAATGCTTTACTATATCACACCAATCTTGGGGGTATGTTAATAAGGCTCAAGACAATGTCTAGCAAAGGAGACTTTGTCTGTGTTTAAGCTGTGCGTTGCTCACAGAAATCAAGCATCTCAGACAATGTATTTATGATTAATAGCATTCATACAAAACACAAACTGTAGAGGTTGACATTTGAGCAGCCTTGTCTAAGCAGCAGGATATTTAACAAAGTGCATGAAGGCCTACTTATTAATAATGTCTACAAGCTAGTCCTTTTGAGTAATAAAGTATGCATAAGGGCAAGAAAAACCATAAGAATACTATAAATAACATGGTGAGTTTTGTACAAGTTTTTAGACACAATAATAAAAGGGTTATTAGTTAAAATATGATTTACAGCTACAGTATAGCCTCATTTCAAAGTCAGCAACACAGTTAGCTGATTGGCCGTATAGACTGACCCTACTGATGCCCTTCACCTCTGCTTTCTTGGAGCCATCCGAATACACATGAACTGTTGCTGAAAACTCAGCATCGCTCGGTTTCATTCCGATTGTCACTAAAAGTTCATTAATATTGGAGTCTTGAATATCGTACCTGTGGTTGATATTCGCAGCTTTAATGTAGCGTAACTGATAAGTAAGGCAGAGGTTTCTGTTAACTTCGGTTAACTCGTTAACTCGATCTACAATAGCTTGTGCGGCTTCCTGTGTTAGCTTATTATCAAGAGGGTATTCTGAAGAGCTTCGACAGCCACAAAAATGGTCAGAAATACCGGCATCAGCGCAAGTCCTTTTTTCGTCTATCGGTTCAAAAAAACTTTTTCCATAATTTTCCATACCAGCGGCAGCAGCTGACGACAGCGCTCCGTCCGCAAAATCTAGTAAAGTTCTATGTAAGTCATACGGTGAAGTGAGTCTATTGTCAGCATTTACTTTAAATATCTCCATCTCCTTAGCGTACTTGCGCTGAAACCAATCCGGAATAATCCAGTGCATCATGGGACTGTTTTCCTCATTTTGACCTATTTTGGTGGCTCTAAGTCCTCCATAACGATAGCCATGATCCGAATAGAATACTAAAATGGTGTTGTTTAGAGAGTTCGACTTGTCGAGGTCTCGAAAGAGATTATAATAGTACACATCTGATTGGCCGAGAGAGTTAGCGTTCTCGTGAGATACCATCGTTGTCCAGCTCCATAAAAAGTAAGGAAAATTGATCTTAGAATACTGTTTTACGAACGATGATGTCCAATCTCCTTCCCACACATGCATCCCCTTATCGAGGTAACAAAAGTCGACCCACCAACTTTTAGCTATTCTCGGCTCGGCCACAACAGAAAATGGTTTAGAATAGTGATCAGACGGCTTGTAATGAAATCCCTTTTTTAGCCAGTTAAAGAGGGCTCCAGTCTTGTAGTCCTCATAGTAGCCAGTTACGAAACTGTCATTGTTAAACCACTTAAATATAAGGGGGTCATCATCAAAGAATCTGTTGAAATTGATGCCGATCCCTTCTTCTACAGGCCTGCCTGTCAGCACGGTGTACAGGTTCATGAATGTGTTATCTTGCAGCCTATTATAGCTAAAAACATAAAGTAAAACAGCCATTATTATATTTCTTGGTTTTATATAAATTTTTAGGACTTGAATTATTACACAAAAACACTGGACTTAAGTATAACTTAGCTAAAATATCATAAAAATAAACAACCAAATACATGTTACAATCATACCTCTACATATGGAATAAATTTATTCCAAGATTTGCTTTATATGTTAAAACTCATGTCTTTTAAGGTTGACTTGCAACAAAATTCACATTACAGTTATTTGGTATCAAAAGATTCACCATGTCTTACTCTGTTGTGTTGTAGGTGTCAAATACGTGGAAATGTGATTACCAGCTCTTAAAAGCTCAAAAACAAAAAGCCGCAGTAGATTGGAATCTGTTTATTTATCTGACATAGTCATTACAGTTTGGTTATCATCTTGTCACGTATGTTCTCACATGAATTGAAAGGCCAATAAAAATTTTAATGTAAAACTTATCGTAGCCCTAGTTTATAACAAACACTTCGGGTTTTACCAAAGACCCCGTATCAAATATAGATGCTTGCTACTTTACAGTTTTCTTTCGGCATTATTCAATCGTCAAGTCGTAATCTGATCACATGACCCAATACTTCGCAAATAACTTTTGCACCTCTTTTCGATTAACACAGGTAACCAACAGGCTCGTCATGATTATCAGACAATGATATATACTCCTTCGAGGTAAGGTTAATAAATTTAACGATTTTTTACAGTAAGTTATAAGATATCAGTGCTAAAAGTGACAGCATTACAATGACGATAAAACAGACGCGTAAAAACAATGGACATGGTTTTATTGAATGAGTGAAGTATATTTGTGAAAATATTTCGACGAATGAGGTTGCATGAAAGTGTAAACGGAAACCATCCTGTAACAACTACGTCTCATTTGAGCCCTTTGGAAAGCAAATCCACACTACGGCCGTCTAGTGTGGCTGCGATTAACTGTTCGTTTTTGAGTTTTTAAGAGCTTGTAATCACATTTCCATATATTTTGCACCTACAACACAACAGAGTAAGACATGGTGAATCTTATGATACCAAATAACTGTAATGTGAATTTTGTTGCAAGTCAACCTTCAAACATTTAAACACATGTAAAAAACCTACATAAAAAACTAAAGTTAAACATTTAGTAAAAGGTAAAGAAGGATATAAATAAAGCAATGAGTGTTAAATAAAGATTTAAATTGTTACTTTAGCCTAAAGAGACGTGAAATAATGTAAGTACAGCGATGAACAGAGGTAAATATGGTGCTAAAGAATTACAGTGTTACTTACTCTATCATAAACTAGCTAAAGCTTCAACTAACTTAGGTTTAATTTTTTTATTATCTGTGTAAATTTTTGCATTTTTAATTTCTCTGGTCTTTTCACCTCTAACTACAAACTCTGAGATGTTTAAAAATTTCAAACAGTTTAAAACATTAGGAAATATTTTGAGCGTAGAATCAAATATTTGTAGAAAATCCATGCCTCATGTTGAAAAGTTGGTACACTAAACAACTTTAACAATGTAAGTAAATGTGAGTAATGTAGGTTCTCAACAATTGCAAGAATTAACAGGATGATAAGTAATGACTTCAAGAGGGAACTTAATTCACAGTAACCTACTAACACAAAAATAGTTTATATTAAAGTTGTGTCCAACCATTTATGATTTAATGGAATCCTGTCAAAATATTTGTCAAATATAAAACTTTCACGTGGGGTTGAATTACAGATGCTTTTAACTGAAATGAATGTTGTTAGCCGAGCATTGTCAAGGATTTAAGGACATTGTGCCTGCTGCCTTATTTAACACAATTCAGGGCTGTTACATATTTATCAAGTAAGATGATTTCTCAGTTTGTATGAGCAGCAGACGCTGCCACGAGTATAGATAGCTTCTATTTTTTATACAGATAGACTTCAAAATTGCACCTTCAATCTACCGGCTCTTTACACAAAAAAATATCCATCATCCAGAGAAATGTAAAATGGGTGAATATAATTTTGAACAAACCAAGCTGTTATATTTCACATGAAAGAGAAGGCTGTAAATAATGTTGAAACTGATAGATTTGATGTCATAGATGACTAAAATAAAATTGGAATCAACTCGATCGACAGTTCACCTCTACATAGGTGAATACATCATCAATAAAGAGCAACATTTTAGTGTTGGACACGAAATACTGCAATTTAATTAAATGTAGACAATTCACACTCAAGTCTTCAGACAGACGTCCCCTCAGCGGTTATCTGTCGCCTGTGTTCACTGTAAACCGATGGCATCATTGAGGCGATGCTGATACGATGAGGAAGATTCCTGCTTCCGATAGTGTGCTGAGCATTTGCAACAACCTATACAATGTGCACCCTTTCAGTGATTGGCCGCTATGGACTGCTTGATCTATGTTTTCGTATATGACAGTTGCTGCAGGACTAGTAAATCATCGTTTCAGCAACTGTGATGTGTAATAAGAATGCCAAGTCACAGATTATTTGTTGATGGAAACACGGATGGGTTTGTGATAGTATAAACATTGATATCACAGACGATCACCAAAGTATTGTGTGAACACGTATGTGTGTTAAACCAGACACAACGATATAGTGTGAACCAACCTTATGTAATGCTTACAACATGCAATGTCAAAGTAAGTAAGTCAAACCAGCAATTACGACAGTAAATCTGACGAATGAACATTGATAAATGCACCAACTGAAAAAGCTTTGAGTTTGTACAGGAAATATCTGTCTCAAGCTTACCAGGCATGAAAAAGCCAATAGTGTGCTACTAACCCTTTGAATGTAACCAGATTATGATTCTGTCTCAAATATCCGACAGTCCTCGGCAGGTGTCTATAGCCCTGATTCAATGACGTGGAGTCAATACCAAACATCAAAATGCTCATCTTTTCTGTGAATCTACGTGATTTAGTTTGTTTGACTTTCCTTTCTAGAGCTTCCTTAGCTCGTCTCTGTGCGAGTTTAAGAGGTACATAGCTGGAGTAGTCTCTGTATGTCTGTAGAAGGAGCAAAGTTTATGACTAAATATGTGAGTTTACTAGATACATAGCTGGAGTAGTCTCTGTATGCCTGTAGAAGGAGCAATGTTTATCACTAAATATGTGAGCTTACTAGGTACATAGTTGGAGTAGTCTCTGTATGTCTGTAGAAGAAGCAAAGTTTATAACTAAATATGTGAGTTTACTAGATACCTAGCTGGAGTAGTCTCTGTATGTCTGTAGAAGAAGCAAAGTTTATGACTAAATATATGAGTTTACTAGGTACATAGCTGGAGTAGTCTCTGTATGTCTGTAGAAGAAGCAAAGTTTATGACTAAATATGTGAGTTTACTAGATACATAGCTGGAGTAGTCTCTGTATGTCTGTAGAAGAAGCAAAGTTTATGACTAAATATATGAGTTTACTAGGTACATAGCTGGAGTAGTCTCTGTATGTCTGTAGAAGAAGCAAAGTTTATGACTAAATATGTGAGTTTACTAGATACATAGCTGGAGTAGTCTCTGTATGTCTGTAAAAGGAGCAAAGTTTATGACTAAATATGTGAGTTTACTAGATACATAGCTGGAATAGTCTCTGTATGTCTGTAAAAAGAGCAAAGTTTATGACTAAATATGTGAGTTTACTAGGTACATAGTTGGAGTAGTCTCTGTATGTCTGTAGAAGGAGCAAAGTTTATGACTAAATATGTGAGTTTACTAGGTACATAGCTGGAGTAGTCTCTGTATGTCTGTAGAAGGAGCAAAGTTTATGACTAAATATGTGAGTTTACTAGATACATAGCTGGAGTAGTCTCTGTATGTCCGTAAAAAGAGCCAAGTTTTTGACTAAATCGTCCAGGCAAGGTCAGGTGAAAATAACAAGGAATAGAAATGGTGTGTCTGGACTATGAAAAATGAAGCTCTCATAAAAGTTAATAGTAGCCACACTTGAAGAACCAACAAATGTTTTGATAATGGTATTGATGATTCACGAGCACATGTAACACAAGAATTTTAATAACTCTAATATATCTTGTTCTGACTTTGATCTATGTCAAAACCATTGAACAGCACGTACAACTAATAGGTCAGCCAAGGTCAATTATAAGCAACAATCAATGCAGAGTGCATGCCAAAAATCTATGGGAGGATACTGTGATGAAGTCAGCAAAGGTCAATTGTAGGCAACAATGAGCAGAGAGTGTATCCCTGGGCTGTGGAAAGCAAAGCTATCATAACGAGTGATGCTGTTAAAGTTCATAGATTAAACTGTACTAGGGAGTACCTAGTATAGTAGTAAATCTTATTAGGCTCTTTAAAGGTGTTCAATATGCAGAGCTATGATTAAATCCTGCCAGAAATACATGTTTACTTCTGCCTGTGCAATAGTATAGAATAAAAATAGAGATGGACTCTTTACATAGTCTTAGTGAACGAAGCAAGGAAACAAAAAACCACATGATATACATATGCATAATATAGTGTATATACCACAAGTAACTAGATACCATAACAATACATGCTTTACATAAGGAGATACCATAACAATACATACATCAAGTAACTATGTACCATAACAATACATACCTCAAGTAATTAGATACCATAACAATACATACCTCAAGTAACTAGATACCATAACAATACATACCTCAAGTAACTAGATACCATAACAATGCATACCTCAAGTAACTAGATACCATAACAATACATGCCTCAAGTAACTAGGTACCATAACAATACATACCTCAAGTAACTATGTACCATAACAATACATACCTCAAGTAATTAGATACCATAACAATACATACCTCAAGTAACTAGATACCATAACAATGCATACCTCAAGTAACTAGATACCATAACAATACATGCCTCAAGTAACTAGGTACCATAACAATACATACCTCTAGTAACTAGCTACCATAACAATACATACCTCAAGTAACTAGATACGATAAGAATACATAACTCAAGTAACCAGATACCATAACAATACACACCTCAAGTAACTAGATACCATAAAAATACATACCTCAAGTAGCTAGATACCATAACAATACATACCTCATGTAACTAGGTACCATACCAATACATACCTCAAGTAGCTAGATACTATAATAATACATATCTCAAGTAACTAGATACCATAACAATACATACCTCAAGTAACTAGCTACCATAACAATACATACCTCAAGAAACTAGATACCATAACAATACATACCCCAAGTAACTAAATACCATAACAATACATACCTCAAGTAACTAGATACCATATGAATACATAGCTCAAGTATCTATGTACCATAACAATACATACCTTAAGTAATCAGAGTAACAATTATATATGTTACAATATTTATGTTCATTATGAGTGATCACACAGGGTCACCGTATGAGGTTGTCATATTAAAATTCTGTTTAATCTGGGTTAACATGGCCTCAGAGTGACAGACTCATAACAAGTTAGTGATGACAGCATTTAGACATTCATAGTTGCTTCGTGAAACCTAATATAGTGTTGATTCTTAGATTAATTATAGCATGCAGTACCTTCTCATGTAAGATTATTTGTAACATGTGTACAAAGAAAACCAGCTACACAAGACCCATGCACAACCTCCTACCTCTACAAATGCCCAAGTGCAGACAATTTCCACAAACTCATCAGTCAGTTCTGTGGGCTTGTTTGTCAGTGACAGCCAATCGGTGAAAAATGCTGCTTCATCCGTTTCGGCATAATCATATGTTCTGTATATGTATCGGAATTTACAACTTTCCCCTAAATGAGACCAACTCTGAAGTCATGCAAGTAGCATCACACATCACCCTGTGTTACTTTAAGGCACGCTCGTATGCTAGCATTAGGTAAGTATTTCATCTAATGCTAAAATGGCAGAACAATTTAATAGACAGAGAGCAAACCTGTAGTTGTCAAAATTGAAATGATTAGTATAAATATAGCAGACACAACTAAACTGTTTACCACGGCTCACTAAGATGAGTCATGAGAACAAGGGACAAAGTCAAAAGTGAAATGATTAGTATAAATATGGCAGACATAACTAAACTGTGTACCACGGCTCGCTAAGATGAGTCATGAGAACAAGGGATCAAGTCAAAAGTGAAACGATTAGTATAAATATGGCAGACACAACTAAACTGTTTACCACGGCTCGCTAAGATATGTCATGAGAACAAGGGATAAAGTCAAAAGTGAAACGATTAGTATAAATATGGCAGACATAACTAAACTGTGTACCACGGCTCGCTAAGATGAGTCATGAGAACAAGGGATAAAGTCAAAAGTGAAATGATTAGTATAAATATGGCAGATACAACTAAACTGTTTACCACGGCTCGCTAAGATGAGTCATGAGAACAAGGGATAAAGTCAAAAGTGAAATGATTAGTATAAATATGGCAGACATAACTAAACTGTTTACCACGGCTCGCTAAGATGAGTCATGAGAACAAGGGATAAAGTCAAAAGTGAAACGATTAGTATAAATATGGCAGACATAACTAAACTGTGTACCACGGCTCGCTAAGATGAGTCATGAGAACAAGGGATAAAGTCAAAAGTGAAATGATTAGTATAAATATGGCAGACACAACTAAACTGTTTACCACGGCTCGCTATGATGAGTCATGAGAACAAGGGATAAAGTCAAAAGTGAAACGATTAGTATAAATATGGCAGATACAACTAAACTGTTTACCACGGCTCGCTAAGATGAGTCATGAGAACAAGGGATAAAGTCAAAAGTGAAATGATTAGTATAAATATGGCAGATACAACTAAACTGTTTACCACGGCTCGCTAAGATGAGTCATGAGAACAAGGGATCAAGTCAAAAGTGAAATGATTAGTATAAATATGGCAGACATAACTAAACTGTTTACCACGGCTCGCTAAGATGTGTCATGAGAACAAGGGATAAAGTCAAAAGTGAAACGATTAGTATAAATATGGCAGACACAACTAAACTGTGTACCGCGGCTCACTAAGATGAGTCATGAGAACAAGGGATTAAAAATGACAGCTATGGCGCCTTACATTGCCTCGCGCTCCGTGTTCGCAACTCGAGTTTTACAACTCGAGTTGCCGAGTTTTTGAGTTTTAGTTTTTGAGTTTGAGTTTTTTTACTCGGCCTGGGTTTTTGATGAGCTTGAGTAATGTTACGCAAAACCAACACGGGTTTGTAAAAAAAGCAAAGTGAGTAATTGGGGTGTCTCATTTACAGAACATTAACAGAAATTTAATAATAATTATTTAAATATATATACACATTTAAATTATATATATTGGCGATATTTTCGCATATTTATTTCTATAAATATAACGAGACAAAAACAATTGTAGAATGTAAAAGGCAAACTAAAAAACAATCTATGTGGGAGCCGGGCCACTTCTTTTTCAAATGAAAAAAGAGTTATCTCTCTAGAACCTGACAAGTAGCTGAATGAACACCAAAAATAAACTTAGAAATTATGTCAACGACGTTTAATGATGCACCAAAAAAAATTCCATATAAAAATATAGCTAGAGAAAATGAAATGGTGAGATGTTCTTAAGCCGAGTTGTTGAACTCGAGTCGTTGTTGAAAGAACTCGGCTTGGGTTTTTGATCAACTCGAGTTGTGTAACTCGAGTTGTACAACTCGAGTTATATTTACAAACTCGAGTTGGTAAATATAACTCGAGTTGTACAACTTGAGTTGCAAACTCCGCACACTATAATTCGCCAGTAGCTTTAGTTTTACAGTACATACAAACATAGTGTAATTTTCTATTAGCTAACTGGTGCCTATTGATGTACCATTGTTAATATAACCAGACCTATGGTTATGCTACCGTATGTTGCGTGTTCACAACTCGAGTTGTGCAACTCGAGTTATGCAACTCTAGTTGTGAACACACAACGCGAGGCACTGTAAGGCGCCATAGATAATGTACCTGATACTAGCTAATGTCCCTGTTACTAGGTACTGTGCCTGATACTAGATAATGTACCTGATATTACGTAATGGTAATATGCCTGATACTAGGTAATGTCCTTGATACTAGGTAATGTACCTGATACTAAGTAATGTACCTGATACTACGTAATGTACCTGATACTAGGTAATGTACCTGATACTAGGTAATGTAACTGATACTAGGTAATGTACCTGATACTAGGTAATGTACCTGATACTACGTAATGTACCTGATACTAGGTAATGTACCTGATACTAGGTAATGTACCTGATACTAGGTAATGAACCTGATACTAGGTAATGTACCTGATACTACGTAATGTACCTGATACTAAGTAATGTACCTGATACTACGTAATGTACCTGATACTAGGTAATGTACCTGATACTAGGTAATGTACCTGATACTTGGTAATGTACCTGATACTAGGTAATGTACCTGATACTAGGTAATGTACCTGATACTAGGTAATGTACCTAATACTAGGTAATGTAGCTGATACTAGGTAATGTACCTGATACTAGGTAATGTACCTGATACTAGGTAATGTACCTGATACTAGGTAATGTACCTGATACTAGGTAATGTCCTTGATGCTAGGTGATGTACCTGATACTAGGTAATGCACCTGATACTAGGTAATGCACCTGATACTAGGTAATGCACCTGATACTAGGTAATGTACCTGATACTAGGTAATGCACTTGAAACTAGGTAATGTGCCTGATACTATGTAATGTGCCTGATACTAGGTAATGAACCTGATATTAAGTAAATGTGCCTGATACTCGGTAAAATACCTAATACTAGGTAGCAAAAAGAGCCAGCGAATAGACTATGGTTTATCAACAATGCCGACGAATCCAAAAATATGGCAGAAGTTTAACATATAATACCTGGCATGAATGTTCTATCTATAATACCTAGCGTGAATGTTTTATCTATAATACCTGGTATGAATGTTTATTTATAATACCTGGTATGAATGTTTTATCTATAATATCTAGTAGGAACGGTTTACCAATAATACCTGGTAGGAATGGTTTACCTATAATATCTAGTAGGAATGGTTTACCTATTATATCTAGTGAACATTTACCTATTATATCTGGCGAAAAAGATTTACCTATCATTGTTGAAGTTGTTAATTGTATTTCATCATTTTTAATTGCAAATCTCCGCTTTATTGTTTGCTTGCATTTATACTCTTTCATAATTGGTTGTCGATCAGTGATGTCAGCTATGGAGGCATCATAAGGGTGGTAATTCGGTCTGTGACAAGCTGAGGCATGAACTAAACTTTCTTCCTGGTAGGACTCTATAGCATTAAGTTTTTCTGAAACAAAAAGAAAAAGTGCATATTAATAGTACAGTGCACCCTCGCCGTACTACATTAATTTTTCTGGTGTTGGTATCGTAAAGCAAACGTTGTATAGAAGAGTATAGACACACAAAGCTAAGTTTTAGCATGTATTTTTATAAACTTAACTTTAATTTTGTCATCTTTAAAGTTTTCTTACTTATCTGTTTCCGGTTTCGCTTTCACTATAACTTATAACAAATAAGACTGAACTGAAAGAGAGCCAGCATTGTATCTCTCCCAACCATTTTGGGAAAGATTGTGACAAATATCATATCAGCATTTTCATTATTCTGACGTATTCAGGGCACTGACTGCTGAACTTGAATTTCGAAAGAAATTTTTTTCCATATTGTCTGGCGAAGAAATGTCATATGGGGGAGATGAAAAGACATCGGGTGTCACATAATAAGACAAAAACCATTCAAAAGGGACATAGTAGCACTGTAGCAATTATAGTATATCACCCACTGCAATTTTATACGAGCAACTGTTAGTATGCTGTGACACATTGGAACAGTCCAGCATCAGTTGTCATATTCATTATTTTGATGTTTTATATACTGAACCTACACAGACATCGACTAGCCTTATGATATCCTTTATATAGTTACCAGCTTTATCATATGAATTCATGAACCAATTACTCTGATATATTGTGTACTCATGCACGTGAATGGAGAGTAAGCAACCATACCTTTGGGTTGTATAACATACTCTGATATATTGTGTACTCATGCAAGTGAATAAAGAGTAACCAACCATACCTTTGGGTTGTATAATATACTCGGATGTATTGTGTACTCATGCATGTGAATGGAGAGTAAGCAACCATACCTTTGGGCTGTATAATATACTCGGATGTATTGTGTACTCATGCATGTGAATGGAGAGCAAGCAACCATACCTTTGGGTTGTATAATATACTCCGATGTATCGTGTACTCATGCATGTGAATGGAGAGTAACCAACCATACCTTTGGGCTGTATAATATACTCGGATGTATTGTGTACTCATACATGTGAATGGAGAGTAAGCAACCATACCTTTGGGCTGTATAATATACTCAGATGTATTGTGTACTCATGCATGTGAATGGACAGTAACCAACCATACCTTTACGTTGTATAATATACTCCGATGTATTGTGTGGCATACAGTCGCTTTGAGAGTCCCTAGCAAAGAGTTGAGTAAAGCAGTTGGAAGTCACACGTGACGGATAAAACGCAGAGTAGTGGCACAAACTATCCAGAGAGCAAATCTCCCCACATTCTGACGCGCTCTTGACAGTCAAGTAGCAAATATTTTTATATGCCCCATGCACGGGTTCTGCAAATGGGTAGAAAGAATGTTATAGTGTTAGTAGAAGAAATCCTCGCTTTTTCTTATGAAACTTGTAAAAAACATGGAAGAAACAGACATACAAAATTCATAGAAACATAGAATATGTGATAACCAAGCAATGAGCTATCCACACCTGCAAAAACATCTAGAGACCACAGACATAGAGATACTATCAAATACACATAAATGTACAGCAATTCATAAACACGCAGACATATATTAGAATTTATCTAAATAAAGACTTCGGATATGAGGTAAAGATTCATGTGAAGGCAATTCCTGATTGATGATATATTGATATGAAGGCGTACTCTGAAGATGCGAAGGCATCCAATATATTCGGAACAGACAAAAAAGCATCTCATAACATACATACCCATTGTTTGGACAGTGTATGCTTACCTGACAAAGCAGAGCGAGTTAGAAAATCAAACACTAGCAAAACTACAATCATGAGTGCAAACTACAAGCGTGCCTACACAATTTATGCAAGCGTGGGAAACCTTGCCAACGGGTGTCATGAATGTTAGAAGCCACGAGAGTTTAGTTTCATGAAACCACAGTTGGCCAGACTTTTCTGTTACACAATGAAAGGGTGAGGTGAAGCTCTTCTTAGATGAAAGCATTATATAAATAGCAAAATTTCAGAAAATTAGATATCAGAAAGAAACGGAAACCAAAAAGTGATCACATTTAAATCTTGATAACCTCAGCTATAAAATAGAGGACAATACTTCTTATTACTTGCAAATGGTTCAAGCAATTAATATCATATAATATAGGCCAATGGAATTGCATCGATTTGTACAATTTGGTCTTTTTGATTGGCAGCATATAGCTTTGTCACTATATCGCCACAACTCTTTTGTTACTTCACATATACTCTAAGCTGAGTTTATCGAGGATTGAATGAGATGAAAGGTTTTTGGTTTCCAGATTTCTTTAACAGCAAGCTAACGCTGAAATCATTTGAATTTACCACCTGTCAATCTGGAAAACAAACAACAGTTTTATTAAAATGAACAATTTGAAATGGCATCTATAATTGTATGTACATTTGATGACAAAGATAAAAGCATTATAAATACATGGAACTGACTAAACATTAACCACATGAACCTGCTGATTCAAAGTGTCTTAAACTAAGCTTTGGATGAAACTCAAAAGAGATTTTAACAAAGGTTTCCTTCGAGTTATCAATATGGACTTTGTAACAAATGTTTTTGATATAATATTGATATTTGTGAGTTTTATAACAACAATGAAAATGAACACGAATAATGGTTCCACATAAGTTACTCTCTTTGACCTAAAGAAGCATCAAGTCGTCATCTTCATCCTATCAATCTCTGACGCTGCTCTAAGGGAAATGGCGAGTATGTTAGTAAGTGGCAGATAGGAAGTCAATATTATTTCGCTTCATTAAAACATAGATGAATTAAGGAGTTCACAAGACCAAACTGTCAACAGAGGCGCTGTTTATACTAACAAAATTGCTATATGACGCGATGGCCATTTTTTCAAATGAATAACTCTATCACTGCATTCCATCCTCTAATCCTTCCATCCGCTAACCCATGCGTTATGCTGCCAATATGAGAGTACAATCAAAAAGAACGTGAAAAGTTTGTCTATGGTTCTTGTGCCTGCCTTAATCCAACTGATGTTTCCACTATTTAGCAAAACTGCGGACAAGGAAAGTGCAAACGAATAGAAAATCATGCGCTGCGTTTTCATGCTCTAGCATTTGGCGACTCATGCAGTTCATTTTCAACATGAGTATACAATAAAAAAAGCATCTAATCTTTTTATACCTGTTGCTAACTTAAACCTGTTCATGCTCCTACTATCATAATAAACATGCGCGCACCATGTAATTATCAACAGAAATTATGTTAAGGTTTAAAAGCTGGCACGAAGAACTATACCGTGATATAGGCAGTCTCACAACTCAATACTCTTGACAGGAACCATTACAGCTTTAAACACATGAACATAGACATTTTTCAATGAACTCGGATAAAGTTAAAAAGCTAAGTCTATGGAATACATACTGAACGAGCTCATGCAATACCGTGTAAACCAATTTGGTTGTTTATTGTAATAGAATAAAATGATGTGTGGACTATATTGGTTAATCACATCATTTTCGACTTTTGTACATATGACATGTGTCCAAGTGAGAGTAGAGAGAATTCAGAGAATGTCAGATAAATAAAAAAAGACAAATTTACTTTTTTGAATACAAATGAAAGTATGGTAACGCACTTCCTGATAAACAGCTTCAAATTCCGCACCAACAATAACATTATGTAGCATAGGTATATTCTGCTATTGTTGGGGTACAGAATAGAGAACCAAAAAATTATTCGAGAATGCAGCCAAATCGGAATAAACTGACGGCGAATACTTCCAGCCAAAAGTTTGCTAGCCCATTGGTTAACATACATGAAGCTTGATAGCACTTGCTAACTACAAATGGTGTGCTATGGAGACAGACTGCTCAGAGAATATGCATAATGATATCCTTATAAAGAGCTAGTTTTGTTAGAATAGGCTTTTACAAAAAGGTTTGGTAACTAATCTGTGTACTAGTAAATTGTAGGGTGAGGTAACTTCTATACAGATCCTTCTATAGACTACTAGCAAAGCCAAGATACGTACCTTCCGTGCTATAGTTGGCAGACCTGAATAAAAGCAAGACAAAGCCAGCAAATAAACTGATGAGCAGTAGAATTCTGACAGAGAACCTCGTCAGTCTTCGAAAATATCTTCCAAAATGGCATCCAGACATGGCGTCGACCTTAGAAAAGCCTAAAACAATGTCAGTGGATAGGCATTAGTTTCCTTTCCTACAAAGCTATCTAGACAGAATTCTTGAACAGAGAACTCCTAACAAAGTTTTTATAAAGAAGAAAGAAACATTGATCCTGATAACTTTAAAAGACTGGGTAAACATCATCTATTGATAAGTAGAGCTGGTTTGCTAGATTGCACTCTTGTCACTTCGGTGAATTTATTGTTGACCACTCAAATATTTAGACAAAATACAAATTGTAAACGAGAAAACCAGACTCATATTGTATTTGATGAAGAAACTACAGGATTTTACCAAATCTGTTGCAACTTACACATAAGAATGCTGGAGTAAGGATAGTCTTCTCATGAAATGTGGGAAAAAATGTGAGAAATCGTGAGAAATCCTTTCTAGAATGGATGGCTGTAATATTACGTGAAAACGGTAATATAGAGTAATTCAACAATATAACGATTGATTCTTTTTATGGCCTCTGCCCTAGATGTTACATATTATTATTATTTGATAAACCAATGCTGTTTTTCTTGATAAGCATAAAATATATCAATTTCAAACAATTAATCGTTGAACAGAGCAATTAACAAACACTGCAGTAAAAAAATGAACAGTTCGCAATAATGAAGTCTTTACAATCATGGAAGGCATCGCTGCGATACATAATGCTGGAAGACTTCCTATCTTAAACCAATTACAAACTCTGGAGCTGATTTATTAGTTGTACAGACTTTGGATGGAAAAAGACCACAAACCCATGTTTACATGGCCTGAGTAACTTCAGTATGCTAGAAGGCTGTTGAGATATTTCGTGCCAAGTAGGAATGCTTAGAAAAAGTATAACATAAACTATGTAATAGTGTGACCTAGATGCAGGCATCACTAAAAGCAACAATTATGAGAAAATTATATTTTTATTCATTTGATTACCGTATTCATTAAATAACTGAACCTACCAGCTGTACAGATTCCTACTGGACTGGTGCTGACCTCTTCCTTTGCTTAACTCTTCTAGTATACAAATTTTTTTTACTAAAACTGATTGTCGTTCATGCGACCTTTGAAGTAATATTTGTTTAGCAAGTATTAAATTCTGTTGCTGTTTTGTAGTATAAAAAACGGCAATAAGGAAAACAAAAAGAAAATTCCGATCATGTATCCTGACTGAGTTAGTCAAAAAACTTGCAAAACGTAAAGTTTAAAGTTTACGGCTACTTTACACTTCACTTTAAGTGAATTGTAAAGTGTTCCTGAACTTAAAGTGAATCTGCTTTAACAAGTTTTGTTTTGAGGAGTACATAACTCCTCAAATCCTCAAAGAGTACATCACTCGTCTTGGAAAGATCGTTAAAGTGCAACTCCAAATTGTTGAACTGGTAGGGTATGAACTCGTCAGCAGAGGTCAACTTTGGAATAATTTGAGGCATGAAAACCCAGTAATAAAGTGGGAAAGAGGCTCTATAATGCCTAAACTTTCTGTAATGCACTTTGTAGAGGCTTTAAGCCTTCTTACAAGGATTAATTATACAAAAAGACAACACTCTGAACATGAATCTAACTGCTTTAAGAATATAATAAAAATACAAAGAATAATCTAGATAAGAAGCGTTAACCTGTACTATGATTAAAGTTATTGTGATCAGTTTAAAAAAAACTATGCAGCATAGCAAAACACCTTCATAGCTGGTGTTTCTTTTTTCTATAAAAATAACTATTGATGAAAAAAACTATGAATTTGTGGAAATTGACTCACCCACATCATATGATCATAAGGCATTTTAAAAATTAAGGAGCAGTGGCACACTATTCAATTTTTGATGTAAAATCGATGTTTACAAACTAAACAACTGCATCATAGAAGGAAAAGAGTGCGAATGCATAGTATAGGCACCCTAACAAAGAAAATCAAAACGGATTGTTAGCTACTATTACATTAATTTTCAGAGACTACCAAGGTGCCATAAATTTTGTCATATGCCGACAATGATATATATGATATAATATATCATTTCATTATCTACATATAACAACATTATAGCATAAGACATTTATTACCCGGACAACGCGGGCTTTCAGCTAGTTATATTGTATATAATATAATATCTCATATATAACTAGTTGAATGCGTGGCATTGCCCGGGTATAACATATTGATACAAACTGGTATGGCAATAGACTGGCGAATGGGAGGGTCCAAGATCAAATTCTCCCTGCTACGGATTCTCTATTCCAAGATTTTAATAGCTATAGCTGGACAAACACAGCCACAAACTTTGAGAAATATATATATAGATTTCGAATCAAAAATTATTATTTTGAAACAAGTTAACATTTTTAAAACAAAGTGTAAGCATCATTTGCTTGACCGGTTGCGTTCTGATTGCTGCTTCAGTTTGAAACCATTACATATTTTTCTGCCTGTTCAATACCTTCCACAGTGTCTGCTGACCTCAACTCCTTTTCTGAACAGCTGAGCTAATCGATACTAGCGCCCAAATAATTTTTAGCAGAGCAAAACTTATACGCGATGCACTTTAAAAAACATGTATACACTTCTCGAGCAAATGAAGAGAAACCCAGAGTAACCAAAATAGCCTCAAAATTTTAGCCTTAACATACGTACGTAGCAGCACAAATTCCATCAAAAATGCAAAAACTTTTCCATATACACCGAAGTATGAAGACCACATCACAAAAATGAACTACTATTAGCCTGTTACAGTTACTAATTATTTCTATGGTGCTGCATTCAAAGTTTTAATGAAAAAAAAACTGTTAAAACTTCAAATTGAGAATGCACTTCGGATACGAACAGAAACGACGAACGAATTATTTGTTATTGATGTAATCGAGTCATTATTTCAGGGGTCCCTGACCTTTTCTTGCTGGAGTACCCTTTCAGAGTTAGAAAGCAAGCCATGTACCCCCAGCAACATTGCAAAGATTTCACGAGTTGGAAATACCGAACCACATTATTAATTCATTATCGATTAATTCAAACACTCTCTTCTATTTACACATATTGCATGTATTGAAAAATGAAAAAAAGTTCAAATGATTGTATTCCTGTTGGCGATTATATGTAATAGGTGTATCTGCTATACTAGTCTTACTAAGTGTGATGGCAGCCGCTGCCTTGAACTTGTCAGGCTTTGTACAATGGGTTCTGTCTTGGAAAGAGCAACTCCGAGGTCATTATCCACATTTAATGCCAATCGATATCGGTTTTTCAGAAAAAAAGAAAAGAGAAACCTTGCTCACACTTGTGAGTACTAGGAAATATAAGCAATACTCGTAATACAACTCTTGACAAGCATGGGTATGAAGTAACCATTGCACCCTAGAACATGGTGAGATTTGTTGTGTTTACATTTTATGCTGTTTCCTGTCTAGTGATGCGCACATGCGCTCATGTTACGTGTGTTGAATGCTCTTCCTGTTAGTAATAAAATGCGAAATCGAGAACGATATAATTTATCCAGTGAATACTAGTGGATCTAGTGAATAACAATTAACATCCATAGTGCTGTACATAAAATTGGCGACGAGGAGGTTGTTACCTGCATTTTTATGTGACAGTAATGGTTGCTGGACTTTCAATACCAAATTTTGAGGAGGGGACAGAAGTTGAATCTTATTTGGAAAGGCTTGATTGTCACTTTGCAGTAGCGGGTACTGAAGACGGTAAGAAAGTGCCTGTACTGCTTATGGGCATTAGTGCTGCGCAATATCAGACTCTAAGAGATTTGGTTTCACCTAAAGTGCCCAGGAAAGTTGCGCTAGATGACCTAAAGGCTCACTTGATCAGTCACTACGGGAAACCGAGAAACCAACGTTTGGAGAAAACGCAGTTCCGTATGACTACCAGAAAGGATGGAGAGTCCATAGCTGATTTTGATGTTCGTATAAGGAAAGCAGCCAGATACTGTAATTTTGCTGGAACTTTGGAAGACATTTTATTATAACAGTTTATTTCTTGAGTTGATTATGCAGCTTAAACATGCAAGTTAGTAGAGAATAGTGATGTCAAGACATTGGCTGCGGCTGCAAAAGTGGCTGGTACTGTCGAGCTACTTAATGGAGGAGCTTCGTACACTATGCCTGGTGCTACTGCTGTTGTAGTTACTGGTGTTATTGCTAGAGTGAGTCACCCTAAACCTACCATTCATCACCGAATGCTGAACATGGTAACAGTAGAGATAGTAGGAAGGTGTGCTTTAGATGTTCTAGGACTGGGCACAAGGCCAATGATGAAAGCTGCCCTGCACGTGAAAAAACATGCCGGACATGTCAGCTGGAAGGCCCTTTTGCTGTAGCCAAGTACTGTCGGAAGAAGAAGCCAGCGTCAAAGACTAATGCTATACGTGAGGAGCCTGTTGACACTGATGCTATTACTCAAGATTCTCTTTCTGCTGTTGACAATTACATAGGACATCAGTTCACAGTTCACAGTTGGTAACGAACTGTGTGGTACTAAGACTCCTAAGTGTAATGGTATTGTCAGACGTAAGATTTTATGGTTTCTAATTGATTCAGGAGCAGTGGACAATGATATTGATATACGTACTTACCATGAGGTAGGCAGGAACACTCAATTGAAACCTGCTACTAAGAGACTATATGCATTTGATCAATCCATTCCATTAACTTTATTACATCAACTTGATACCTTGATTAGTGTTAATGGCAACACTACTACTGCTATGTTCTTTGTTTTTGCTGGTAATGCTTGCAACTTACTGAGCGCTGATACTGCTAGCAAACTTCATGCTTTGACTGTAGACCCTAATTTTTGTAGTTTGATGAAGACTAACAATGCTGATTTAGAGACTTTTGTAAAGGCTAAGTACCCAGAATGCTTTGTTGGTGTTGATAAGCTGAAAAACGTTTTGGTAAAGCTTCATATAGATCCTAATTGTGAGCCTGTAACTAGACATGCACAATTTTTCTCTCCATGCGATTTCGGTTATAGACCTCAACTTCAATCGAACACCGTTTATAACAGACACACATGACGACTCACCACGGTGTCAAACGATGTCATAATTGCTTGCGGTTAACCTGACACTGAGGCCACCTGAACATCCTCATTTCATGAACCTCATTTTCAGATTTGTGTAATGAAATATAAATAGCTTTCGAGAATGGATGGGATATCTGCATATATGTAAAGCAATGATTAAAAAATCTCTCAAGAGAAAATAGTGTCAACTTTAATGGAAGATTCTGTGTATCCGGTCAAAGCATGCAGGCGCAGTATTTATGATATGGAATTGGAAGCCGTACCAAAAAATCGCACCTCAAACTCGCACCGGTTAAACGGAGTTTCCGGTTTTGTCCGATGTCAGAAAATAAAAGATTCGACTCGATTTAATAGAAACTAACCGTAACCACTGGATCAAACCGAAACACCATGCTGGCCTACCTGTAGCCCAATCAGCCCATCGTTTGCCCTTCAGTTACAGAGATAAAGTAAAGAAGGCTTTGTTTAAGTTGATTGATGAGGATATTATAGAGCTAGTTCAAGGTGTAGCGTCGATTTAGGTTAGTCCGTTGGTAGTTGTCCTCAAAGAGGATAGTGACGTTCGCTTTTGCATTGATATGCATAGGGCTAATACAGCTATAGTTAGGGAGCGTTAGCCTGTTCCAACAACTCAGAAGATGTTGGCTGAACTAAACGGTGCTCAGGTGTTCTCCAAACTTGATTTGAGGCAAGGTTTCTTGCAGTGTGAGCTTGAGCATTTGTAAGTCACACAGGTTTGTTTCGCAATGTCTCAGCTGCACCAGAGGTTTTTCAATACACAATTCAAAAGATTCTCTGTGGGCTAAGTGGTGTTTTGAATATGGCAGATGATATAGTTGTTTTTGGTGAGGGCTATGATCAGCATAGAGAGCGTTTGTTGCAAGTCATGGCACGTTTATTGGAATGTGGGATAACATTGAATAGTCCTAAATGTAGCTTTGGTTTGAGTTCTATAAAGTTTATAGGTCACATCTTGCCCAAGGATGGTGTTTCCCTAGACCCGTCTAAGATAAAGTCGATTCAGGCTGCTAGAAGGCCAGAAGCGGTGACCGAGTTGAGAGGTTTTTTCAGGTTTGGTTCAATCTGTAGGCCGATACGTTTGTGACCTTGTTAGAGTTGCTGCTCCTCTTTGGGAGCTGACTAAAAAATCTGTAACATTTAGATGGTCAAAAGTACACCAAGACTCATTTGATAAAGTCAAGAAGCTTATGGGTGCTTTTCATACTCTTGCATATTATAATGAAGATGCCCCAACGGTAGTCGTAACAGATGCTAGTCCTGTTGGGCTAGGTTGTGTGCTGTACCAGACTCAAAATAGAGTGTCTAGAGTTGTTGCCTATGAACACAGACGCCTGTCAGACATAAAGTCTAAATACTCTCAAATAGAGCGTGAAGCTCTGGGCCTCATTTGGGCTTGTGAACACTTTATGATGTACCTGGTTGGTATTAAGTTTCACTTAGTCACAGATCACAAAGCTCTAGTTAGTATTTTCGGTAACCCGAAGTCCAAACCATCTCCCCGATTAGAGCACTGGAGTCTAAGATGGCAAGCTTTTGAC
Organism: Watersipora subatra; assembly: GCF_963576615.1. Taxonomy (NCBI): domain Eukaryota; kingdom Metazoa; phylum Bryozoa; class Gymnolaemata; order Cheilostomatida; family Watersiporidae; genus Watersipora; species Watersipora subatra. Next base: position 29,270,636 of record NC_088714.1, read on the forward strand.
TTTGTACTTGAATATAGACCGGGCTGCAATAATATTGCCGACTCCCTTTCACGTCTAAGTGTGTCTAAGGATGACGTAGTTGAGTATCTGTGTGATGATTCATATATCTGCTCTGTGACTGAGGCTGCTATTCCAAATGCTATGAATCGGTCTGACATTCAAGAAGCAGCAAACTTTTGCCAGGAGACGCAGATGATTCATCAGGCTCTCAAGTCTGGAGATTGGAGCCTGTGCTCTGCTATAGTTAAGTCTCTGAGAAATGAGCTTAGTAGCTGTGATGGTGTCGTACTACGAGTAGATCGTATTTTTGTTCCTGCTAACCTTCGAGAGGATTTTGGGTTTAGCCCATGAGAGACATTAGAGCATACTCAAAACCAAAAAGAGATCATGTCTGAAGGTTTGGTGGCCTGAAATTGACAAGGATGCTGAGGTTTTGTGTCGCAAGTGTTTTTCATGTCAGATAGCTTGTAATAGTGATCATTCTACTCCTACTACCCCAACCAATTTGCCCCAGGGTCCTAGGAAATTCTGCAGCGTACCTTTCTTGGGTCCTTTGCCTGATGGTAGATCTGTACTGGTGATCATTGATTATTATGGTAGGCTATTTGAAGTTTGTTTTCTAAAAAGCCCCACGTCTAGAAAAGTTATATCCTTTCTTGAGAGAATGTTTGCTATATATGGCTACCCAGAGATGTTAAGGTCTGATAATGGACCACAATTTATCTTTCAGGAGTTTGACTTTTCCCTTGCTCAGTGTGGTATTCAGTGGATTTCTATGAAACCCATCTAGCCTCAAGGCCTCAAGCAAATGGTGAGGTGGAGAGGGCAAATCGCATTATTCTGAAGGTTCTTACGATTGCAAGGTCAGAAGGAAAAGACTTGGAAAGGGCTATGATGGAATTTTCTATGGCTTATAAGGCTACACCACATGTGGCGACAGGTAGAACCCCCTATTCTCTGATGTTTGGCCGGAAAATGAAGACCAAACTTCCTGTGGTTACCGATTGCATAAAGAGCACGGATGAAGAGGTATCGGACTCCGATGCCCTGTATAAGTATAAGATGAAAGAGTCTGCAGATAGAGGTACAAGAGATCACTTCATATCCCAAGGTGATACGGTACTTGTGAGGCAGGAGAATAGAGGCAAGCTGGACACTGCTTATAGTTCAGAGCCATTCCAGGTAGTCGATGTTCAAGGATCAAACATGGTATGTGCTAGTTCTTCTGGTAAGGTATTGAGACGTCATGTGTCAGTAGCTAAGAAGTTGAATTCTGGTTTTGAGAAATCTGAAGAGTTTCAGGCTGACTGCAATCCTAGCCCTAGTTGTAGTCCGATTCCACGTGAACGTAAATTACCAGTTCGATTTAAAGACTTTGTGATAGATTGAAGAATTTAATACATTCATTCTGGGTATCTTGGTTTTGGTATTTGTACAGTAGTCTAGCTGAGTTATTGTGCTAATTTGCATTTATTCAGTTCCACTTATTGCATAATATAGAAGGCTCAATTAGTACTCAAGTTTTGCATAGGGTCAAGTGGGGTAAGTACACCATCAAAAAAGGGTAATTCAATTTCGCAGTCTTACTGCTTTGCTTTAACTAAACATTTGAGTATAATATTGGTCATTGTGAAACTCCAGAATGTTCTGAGCAAGAATATCAGCACAAAAAACCTGTTAATTAAATATCATTGCTTTATATGAAGCGCTAAAAAATGTGTTTCTAGGTGGTGCATTTACCCCATATACAGGGGTAAGCGCACCACCTAGCCTTCTTTGCCATTGTTATGCATTGGTTGATAAACAGAGGCAAATGCACCAAATTGCTGATATTGAAATTATATAAAATTCAATAGAGATGAAAAAAAAAGTTTTTTTGAGCTTGTACCGCACCACTGAAATCTTGATCGTATTGAACATTAAAAACTTAAAAATTAGCAATTCTATACCATTGCAATTCAAGTGACCAGTTTTACTCAAGTGAACCACAAATTTGACATAGACTAACTCAAAAGTATACCAACAAAGACTATAGAGATTGGAGAACTTAAAATGAGATTGAACCGTCTCTTTTGATGGAGAACTACATGTTTGCTGGGTGGTGCACTTGCCCTGCTCTTGTTATATATTAAGGTGCACATAGGTTAATGTTAATGTGTACTACATAGGTGCACTTGCCCCTGTCTCTAAAATTATCAGGGGTAAGTGCACCACCCCATTTAAAATAATACAAAATTATTTGTTTGGATTAAAACAAGAAAAAAAGTATTCTATGGACAGACACCAGTTGCACTCAATAGTTAGCCAAAACAAATATCCACTAAAATGAAAGTTATAAAATTATCAGTGAACAGCTCTAAATTTAAAGCCAACTACTTAAATAGCGCATTTACGTTTTTGTTGCTCACTTCACAAAAAATTTGAAATCCAGAATGCAGGGACTATAGCTTCCTGTGGAGGATCATGGGTAATAGTCCTGCAACGCATAGACAGCTATGCAGGGATTGGCTGATAAAATATCAACAGCTGGTGCACTTGCCCCAATGGTGCACTTACCCCACTTGACTATACTCTGTGTTTGTATTGCTTACTATTATTTCATTTGGTTTCACACTTTATTCTTCATACTGTAGTGTTTGTTAATATTTTAGAACTAGTTCTGGAGGGATGTTGTGTTTACATTCTATGCTTTGTTTCCCGTCTAGTGATGCACGCATGAGCTGATATTACGTGTGTTGAGTGTTCTTCCTGTTAGAAATAAAATGCGAAATCGAGAACGATATAATTCGTCCAGTGAATACTAGTGGATCTAGTGAATAATAATTAACATCAATAGTGCTGTACATAAAAAGACTGTTGTCATTGAATTTATTTTTAGCTCCCGAGTCATTTATCAAATCGATGAGCTCTTCCTGCAAGTCACTTTCTAAGTCTAGTTCTTTAAGTCAGAAAGGATTTCGAACTAGCTTCACATCTAGTTCATCTAAATATGGGAAGTAATGCCGCATTTCTTGGGCCATTGCAATAAGGTGCTCCTCTAAGTCTTGTCTGCCAAGTTACTTCTTTGGTGCTCAGCAAAATCAAAAATAAGCATGCATATTGTTAGCAGAGACGCTTGATGCAAAGTAATTTGAGCATGAAGATGGTGCGTAAATTAACGAAAGAATCTTCTAAAAAGTTGTCAAGTTTATATGCGTTAAGCTGTACACTCAGTGAACACCTACCAACTTGCTATATAAATATAAAGCGTATGCTGCAATTTCGGATTCGTAAGCATTTGTATGCTGTATATCATTACTCCCGATGTAGCGTATCCAGAAGTAGCGTAATGGAATAGCTAGCGTGTATAGCCTTACGATTGTCGACCAGCCCGAACACGCTTTGAGTTTTTGATTCGAAAGAATAGACAAATCCAAAGTGAGTCAAAAATTACAAATCTTGCTGTCACTGAATGTCTTTGCAGGTTGGCATAATATGTGATGTGACAAATCAAAAGACAACAACTAATGTTTTAACAGCAACCAAAGGGTTGTGTAAACAATGGCACAACTTCCATTGCTTTCAGATTTAAATAAATGCACATAACATAGTTGTCTTTGCGCAATCAATAATGTGTTGGATCCTGCGACCAACACGTAGAGGCGACTAGGTCGGCTTACTCTACCGGTCTGCATTCACTCTTCACAGGGGCTGTGTAAGGGTTGCCCGTGACCAACACGCGGAGGCGACTAGGTCGACTTACACCACCGGTCCACATCAACCACCTTACAACAGGAATTGCTCCCTGAGTGGTACTATACTGGTTCGACAAGGTCGACGGGGTCGACAGTGTTTCTGTGGTTTTACTCCCAAAGTACAGTCCATAGACTGAGTCTTGGAGTAAAGTAAGTGCTCAGAGTGGTTCTGTTATTGCGCAAAGTAACAGAAGAGTGTGGGTTCAAATGCAAGGCATGTATTGAACAACGTAAATGAGCCGAGGCTCTGCCTTAAATACAGCTGAAAATGTAAATAAGGTAGCAAAGGCCAGCCTCCTTTAGGGGCGTGGTTATATAAATGAAAAAGAGAATACAACTCCAAATGATATACAGAAAGGGAGATGGCAACATACGTTTCCATCACAATAAGAACCTGAACGATTTAAAAATAAACACGCTTTTTAGGGTGTATGGAATAGCAAGAACTTGTAAAATCTAGATACTCTACATTATTTCTATCTTTATATAAATGCAACATTTTCAGCCATTTTTAGTAAAGTCTAATTGCAGAATGTTCGCAAGTTAGGCTGTATAGGCTGGGATGCAATCATGTGCCATCAATATGCATATAACATGTATATATGTTTCCTGCTCCTTCAGAACAAATAATTGACATTGAATTCAGATAAAGCGCCTATTTTCCATTTTTGCATGCAAAGCTATAGCGTCAGTTTAACTAGTTTTCTGTATTTTTATAGATGCTGACAAAATGAAAATACTTCTCACAGTGAGTCCGCAGTTGTATTACTTTGCAAATTTTAAGATTAGAGATTTCCACTCATGTCATGTATTATAATCTGTTTATTTATCCACAATGTCGATATATTTTAGTTAACTTCTACAATAACTAGAGATATACTGTACACTTTCTAGTTTGTGTATGTTTAAGACAGCTATACTTTTACAACCCAATTTTCTCGCAATAATTAACATATCACGATAAGATCGACATTCCAATCTTGGTTGTTTGGCCAGCCTCAATTAGGCCTCTCTTTTCATGCAGTCAAAATTGGGCAAACCCATATTAAATTCACTTTCTCTGTTTCAGCGACTATGCCATTCTCACTGACATTTTGGCCTAATAATTTGATCTTTGGTTGCAATAACTCACACTAAGATGGCTTCAGTTTGCTTCGTGTTTATATGTATGCTAGGATTTACATTTAGTTGTGGGTATCTAGTTACACGCAGTTGTGATGGCACATTGTTTAGACTTAGATACAATGTATGTAATATATGATATGTATAACAAATGAGACTTACTGTGCGTAGCACTCTACACATTGAGGAACTCAGTGTTTATATGGAACAGGTTTCCCCATCTTTATAATGCAGTGTTGCTCAAAGACCACTTGGTGTGTATTCAGTACCTTATACAAACACTCTGATGATATTACATTTACATATCTTCAGTAGAATGGCTACATTGGTAAACACTATTCAATAAAACTGGTTTCATAAATACATATGAAATATTTCTTTCTGATAAAAGAAAATTATTTTAAAACCTTGGAGGAAGCTACTAAACAAAAAATCCCCATTAAAACTCGGAGAGCCCTGAAAATGTTTGCGGAACAACTCTTCCACCACAAAAAAAAAACTAACCAATAGTGTGTGAGGCAATAATGGAGAAATAGATATAACCAATCAAAACACAAAAGTTTTGAAAAGATAAACCTTGTTTGGCAGAGCTTACACCAGTACAAAATTTCACCTTTTATATAATCACTGGCCTAATAGCTGACATACATGCATATGTAGATAAACAAAACACATCATCAATTAAACAACGGCTAACTGTCCATTAATGTGTGTAGCAAAATAGGGTTGTATATAAAAGTTTTTCAGGCTACTATCGACTATTGATAATAAATAGTCACTGCAAAAAAATGGTACTTGGCTATGATAGGAAACCCTAACAGTATGTTCTTCAGTATTTGAGCACCTTCCCCTCGTCCTAAGATTTTTGACCAACCACCTGTAAAGAGTGCAAACTATTATGTTATCACACTAGAATGGTGAAACCATCTTTCATCCCAACTGACTAGACCGGTTTTTAGACATCAGTCCTTGATGGCGAATGACGCTCCACAAGAACATCCCATTTCAGCCTGAGGATTATCAATCAGCCGGAATGCAGAGCGAATTAATTCAGTATTGTAATCGAGAGTAGAACCGCGGACGTATTCCAGTGAATCTGAGTCTATAACTACTCCAAGACTTCCATGAGTAATCAACCTGAAAGTATATAAAACAATGAATATAATATAATACTAACTGCTAAACAGACTTCTGCAGAATGGAGTTATCTGAATATTACGAATGGTTTTACAGAATAATGAATCATCAAATGCTGTATGACTCAAATAGTGATGACAATAATTGTGTTTCTATGCTTTAAATGGATTTGGAATTGCCTGCTGCTGACGAATTCGCACTCTACCGTTTCAATGAGTTGCATAGAATATATAAATATCACCAAGATTCATGATGTATCCCACAGCGAATGACTTTGCAACTCCAAGCCCATTTGAAGCAATGAAGCACAGTGAATAGAATTCATTTTTGCGGTAAGTTATGCTGCTACACAGCATATGTTCATAAACTAGGGTTTTTAAGATGTTAGACATTTTCCTTTTATGCATTACATACGGTGTGAATATGCTGCTTTATTCATATGATAATGACAATACATGTTGTACAATTTTTGTCGACTGCTAGAAATGCTGTGCTTTGTTCAGATGATAATGATGGTAGCAACAATTTTTCCCATTACCAGCCAATGGTGAGTAATAAAAACCATATGAACTCCAAACAGCACCAGACCATACAAATGCTATGACAGCCATTTTCACTTAGCATTCTGTATTATCATTGGCTGTTGTCTGCTCGCTTTTTCTGTCATAAAGAACATGGAAAAAAGATTGTCACAATTATTCCGGCAAAGAATGATGAGGCTGATTAGCTTGTTAATTAGAGTCAGCGTAATAAGCTGAAAGTTATGAGGTTGAGCCCCATATCGACCAACATTTTAATCAACTCGTTAATTGAATGTACAGAATTTTCTGATTACTTGAAAATTGGCATATTAAAAACAACTGCAAGACTTTGAAATCCATACTGCGTTTATTATTTCTGGCAATTTAACATTAATTCAAACGTCATATTTTGTTGATAAGAAGTCTGTGAGTCCTTCTTCTTAAATAAATCTCAAATTAAGCAGATTTCAAATAGAAGGAATTACAATGAAAATTGTGATCTGTCCAATGTGGACTAATAATTTTAATGAATAAAATATACATGAATTATTTCTCACTCACTGATTACGAAGGCAACACATTATATATTCCAACACCATGGTTGTGCCGTTATATCGTGCAGTCTGTGATGTAAAAGTGTATGGCAACATTGACAATTGATAACTTGGGTTTCACTAACTCGGCTATCTTTTGATACTCTTCAATTTAGTTAACTTCATGGACTTAGTCAAGCCTAAAAAGAAACTTACCAAATTTGAAATACAAACATTAAAAAGTGTAAAAGGAGAATGTAGTAACATCTAGTAACAATATCTGTACTGTAAATTAGTCGCAAATTAAATTTGAATTTACTTTGCGTCTTCTGCGTAAGTGCGATGAAAAACATTGTACAGTCAAATATTGACATAACATACAAATTTTATGACATCGTCTTACATTTGGAGCAAACATGATTTTGTATCGGCTTACAATGTAAGTTTCAACATGAGAAATTTGAAGTTTTTTGAAAGACTAGTTTGCCAACAAATCTAGTCGTTTAATGATTTCTTGACTAGTCAAAGACCAGCCAAGAAATCATAAGTAAACTAATAATTAACATAATTTGGTTCAAAATAATTCAAGTGGGGGCGAACAACACTTCATTCCTTACTTTTTTAGTTTTAAAATAGTGGATATCACGAAAGCCAGTACGAGTGATAAAGAAACACAAAGTTCTTGTTTTTGAGACAAAGCCAAATGTTATAACAGAATATGAGCAAGTATCTTAGCATCAATTCTTTCAAAAATATTGTGGGTACCATGCGGGGAATATTGTAGGTATCACAGGGAAAATATTGTAAGTATCATTGGGAGAATATTGTGGGTATGACTGGGAGAATATTGTAGGTATCACAGGGAGAATATTGTAGGTATCATTGGGAGAATATTGTAGGTATCATATCATTATTGAATATATCAAATACCAAGTATAAAATATTGAACCTAGGTGCCATAGGGAGAATATTCTAACACAGAGAGAATATTGTAGCTACCATGAAGCAAGTATTGTAGGCATACCAGGGAAAACTTTGTAGGTATTGCAGAGAGAATATTGTAAACTTGTATTACAAATGTAAGAAACTAATGAAATTGCATTTGTAATCTATTTTTTTCTTTTCGAGACTCAACATGCTGTTTGTTTTAAAAACATCTGAGTAGGTATGTATTGATTTTCGTTGTTAATGTTTGTTTGGGGCATACAAGGATCTCAAATGAAACCTTGTATATTGGAGGCATATTTGTTAGATAGCTTAAATAGAAACATGACTCACACGTCATCTTCGCCCATATCAGTTTCAGATCCATCAAGTGAAAACAGATACTGAAAGCCTGAACAGCCTCCACCCTCTACCGTGATTCTCAGTCTGCTGTTGTCTGTGCAAACCTTCTTCATTTGCTGACAAAACAAGCTACTAGTGAAATACAAATCTTGAAGCAGAAAAAAAATCTGTAAGCAATTATAAGCAGGGAATATGTCGGTTTCCCAAGTTTTAGGTGCTAAATTTTATTACGGAGTTATTTGCGGTAACAAAAACATTTTATGATAGCCATTTCATGAGCCCTTTGACACAGTTTAAAAATTTTATTAGAGACATTGTAAAAGATTTTGCCATAGCTGATATCTGCAAAACTGCGAGTTGTCACAGGCTTGATCTTATGATTCGCAGAGTTATGAAAAACCTGTTCCTTGAAAGACCAACTGCATTAAGTTAAACGCAAATACACTTACACATAACCTTTGTAATCAAAATCAATCAGAAAGCAGCAGCTTGAACACTTAACTGGGCCTTTATAGCAAGCTATCGGGATATTAGAACAAAACACAGAAATAAAAAGAAAACAATCAGCAAAAGAAAAATGTATGTCAACAGTTTCCCCAAATTTAATAAAAGGACATTACGCTCCATGTCTTGTTGAACTTATGAGTAGGAATATGTTAAAATGTATGTACTTATTTCAATTATTAGTTTTAAGCATATAAAACTTTGATAATTCACCTGTATAGCTTTTTTGTTGATAATAATATTATCAGGAGCAGAGAGGACTTGAGTGAAATATCTTGACGGCCTCGAAGATCCACGCTGAACCAAAATATTCCTTGCTTTGGATACAATTCTGTAAATGAAAAGTTGTCAAGTGATAACTTTTGATTTATCAAATAGCATAAATAAACATTAAAAACGTGCAGTGATGAGCGCTGCAAATTTGTATATTACATTATGCAACATTAAATACTGCAACCAGCATAGCTCATCTACTTTCAACATACATGCATGCCCGAAAAAACTACATTGCTGTAGGCCTATGTATTTAAATCTGTCCAATAATTTGTCCGATATGCTCAAAGGGATTACGTGGACATAAAATAAAAAACTTATAGGTCTTATAAGTTAGAAGTAGTAGGAATCTCAGGATGCGTAATGTCTCCTGCCATTCTATAGAAAATAATAGTATTGGTATTGATCTACATGTGTTCTAAAATTTGGGTTTGATATGCCATGATGGGTCTGGCACGAGGGGTTAGAAAGGCTTATACAGTTGGAAAAGTTTAACGCATATAGACCAAACGCTATTATCTTCAAATTTCTGGATTTTAGTTTTTCATATAATCCGTAACACTATCTATGAGACCGATATCTTTAAATGGTTTCTAACTTGTCTGTCAGGCTATTAAAGAGGGTCACCATACCATGCTGGCATACTTGAGTAATGGTCAAACAATTGTGTTCGATCATTAAATTCTTACACAACATAAAAATCAAATACTTTCAATATTAGGCAATTTGCATTTCGAAAGGCAATAATGAGCAATATTGCTATGTTATTTGGCTATTTTCTCTAATCTACTAAATGTACTAAATCTCTAAACTACTGAAATTTTTTTCCTTATAGCTGCTAAAAAGCGAGTGTATCAAGCCTCCGATGCCAGAATATCGCATATAAGACTCCGAACGATGATAGTAGTACAAAATTAATGACGTTGGTTTACGAAAGAGATGTTCCGTTTCAGCAGACATCATTACTAATAGAAACAAACTATAATAGAACAATAAGAAAACATAGGCTAAGTGATATGCAAGTGGCTATCAATAATTGTTACTCCTTACTCTTTCGGACACACTAAAGCATGAACAAGTGATACGCCTCATAAATTAAAGTCATTAGCCAGTGTGATGAATGCGTTTTGATGATGAGCCTTCTCTCATCATATCGTTATTATCATCTCGCATTTATCAAGGTTGTCTTAATCTTCATTCCATAATCATCATGAATCACTAAAGTTGTCTTCTCCTATTTTTTTACCTAATCGCACCTATCTTCACCGCCTAATCACTCACTACCCGTAGGGCATAACGTTCAACCTTTTTGGATTTTTAACATTACTAATAGGTAAAAGAAGTCAGGAAGTAAAGTGATTGTGTGCCTTTAAAAGAACCATATTGGTAAGAATTTGTTATACAGTTTTAATGTTTGTTTTTTATTTACCCCCTTTGCTTGCGTATTAATAAATTTCGTTGAAAGTGTAATTTATTGCAGTGACTGCAAATAAGCAATTACTTTTTTAGATTGTTTTTTGTTTCTTTGTAGTTTCACTAGTTAGTTTATTTAAATACAGTATAACCAAAAGCTATTGATGAGACCACAGTCACAGCCAGCATTTAACAGTATGTGTTACATTGCATTGCAATTAGGCTTCGTAGGCTTGTTAGAAGTGTCGTGTAAGAAGTGTTGGGTTACAAGTGTTGTGTTAGAAGTTGTGCTAGAAGTGTTGTCATAGAAGTGTTATATATGCAGTTAGTGCGCAATCTTTGACTTAAGTGCTCTGTTAGTTCATGGAAGGAAGCTGTTATGGTACACTGATTTGTTGGTGTATAATGTTGGAGGGTTCTCCTCTTCTTATGGTTCGAGTAAAGACCATATCTATAGGTAGGGTTTGTATAAGTTCATCATAAGAGCTTGACGGTGTAGTGTAGTTCTCTTCATAAGATGGAATGCGATGTAAGAGTGCAGGTCTTATTTTTGTGCGTTTATCAGCAAGTGTGTCAATCTGAAGTTTGTCATGTGCAGCAGTAATACTTTCTCTTCCTTTTATGTTAGATATATATTTTACAGCTCTATTTTGTACATCTCAATGTCTTGAACCAGTTCTTTTATTTGCGTGTCCCATACTGAGCTTGCATATTCAACATGAGGCCTGCACAGACTTGTATATAATGCTAACAGTTGAGACTTCCCTGGAGCATGATAGAGAGCGCACTTGACCATACCAAGTTGGTCATTGACTTTTGATATTTTATGCTGAATATGCAAGTAGAGCTTTAGGTCTACTTGCAATATCACACCAAGGTATTTGGTCACTACAGCTATGGTAAGAGAAAAGTTACCTAGACAATTCTTGCGACAGAGACGATACATGTATTACCACTGAGCACCATTATCGAGCATTTGCTTACATTAAATGATATACACCACCTAGATGACCAGACCTGCAAGGCATCTATGTTACGATGGAAGCCAATTTTTTAAAATTGTATTGACTGCTTGATATATTAACGTATCGTTGGCAAACAGGCTAGGACTGCACCTGACAGCATCCTCTAGTTTTGGTTGTCAGGATAAATAGCGAGCAGCATTCGTTTGAGAACAAAAAATACAAAACTAATAAAAGTTTACTGTGAAAAAATATTTCATAATGATGCTAGACTATTACCTATTCATTGTTGTGAATGTACCAAAAAGAAAAGAAAAAGCTATTAAATTCTACAATAAAGCAATGATTGCGTGAACTTCTCCAACGGCGACGGTGGTCGACGAAATATATTGTGGCACCGTCTCTGAATTTATTGACGGGCCGCTCGCAAACCTATCGTAAAAAGACTAACTTAATAAAACCTTTTTTTAACGTACCGAAACTCTTTCGTTCTATGAAGCGTGTACATATCGCCAAAGAGGTCAAGAGATGAACGTTTAGGAAATAAATGTATTCCCTGCAGCGCATGCGCACGTTCAGCCCACAGGATATTTCTCTACGGCTTCATAACATACCGAGTAACGGTTACCACCTTGGTGCGAGATTTTCCACAAGCCACTATTGAAGGGCATACTAGACAGCTGATCACAACCGAGGGATTTTATTCATTGTACGTATTTAAAAATCGCTCTATTATTTTCCGCTGTATTATAAATAGTATCCTTTACAAATACACGCAGTGTAGATGTTGTGATCATGTTTCTATTCTCAGTGTCAGCCTTCACACTCAGTATCAGTGTTTTTCGGAGCTTATGCTAACTGATGATGTATTTATCGTTAACAATGTGATGGCATGTTTAAACACAGAAACTAAACTTACTAAGCAAACTGCTGAAACATTGCTTTATTCGTGTACCAAATTTGATATATATGCTAAATACTCTAAATAACTTTGTCATATAGGTCTACAGTATTGTTGTAGGAAATTTAGACAGTGATAAACGCCGTTGCTTTACGCAGTAATAGTACACCTGTCTATTATGTAGCAGTTTGAAGACGCCAAAGGTCGTGGGTAGTAATAATTTGAAACGATAGCATTATTATTGCTCAGTTCAAAAACGCTAGCTCTCAGTTCTAGTGAGACGATGTACATGGTTTGTGCAAACGCTCATGAATGTTAAAAATGTATATGAACTAAATTATTTTAAGCATTTATAAAGCTTTCAATTATAGAAGAATATAATTTATTAACTTATCCGTCTGCATATATATAATTTTGAATTCCATGTGTTGTCTTAATGGTTGATTTGTGACAATGTGCTCACATTGTTTGCTTTGCCCCCCCCCCCCTCCCTACATCGGCTATAACATACTTGTCGTTTTTATTTATATACATATAAAAGCCATGTCTTACAAAAGCCATTACAACTAGGCTACTGTTTGGTTGCTATGTATTAAAGTATAGGCCTGAATGCTTGTTATATTCATCCCATATTTAGAACTAGGTCTTCGCCCTTAATAAATATTGCAGCTTTTTGTGATAAAAGACCAACTGTTGTAAAAGTTGATTTGCGTCATGACATTCAAATAGTTTTAGTTATGACAATATTACTTGAGGTAGGAAAGGTATCTAACCTTCAATTGCTACCTCTATCTCATGGTCAATGTCACTTGAATGCAGCACCAGGGTTGTCTAGGAGAAATATTGCTTCCCTGAACTGTGCGTTATATTCATTCAACAATGACGACAAGCTATTTTACTATTAAATAACTTTTCAGAAATGCAATTTTAATATTTAGCAAGCTATCACAAAACAGAAATTGTAAAACAGTTTCTGCCATGTCATTAGATTGTTTGCTATCATTGCTGAATAGATGCATTTATTACGCATATTACAAAGGGCCAATTAGTCTATTAAAAATTGTGTTTGAACTTTATTTGGTTCATCAACAGTTGTCAAAGTTTTGAATTACGGACATATGTATTTGTCATACCAAGATAAAGTTTATTGACTTTACATTTAGCCTATCTTAAAGGTGCCCAATCATGGGCATGAATTACAAATAGTTTTTAAAAGGGAAAGTGACTTTCTTTTGAACAAAGTTTGTGAGAGAAGTAAAGATTACACAGGTTTCATAATGTGAACTCTCAAGTGTTATACAGATTACGCTGGTCTGGTTATTCTCTCGAAGGTTACTTTTTTTATAGCATCTACTCTTTTATAAACTCATGTTTTTATTTTTGATCAAATAGTGAATATTGCTTCATCATAGATAGCATTGAATTCAAACTAGATATTTATAAGATGAGTAAAGGCCTGGCTAGACACATTGGTGACACATTGTCGTTTGTTTAGTACATGTAAATGCATTGCTGACGTTTTGTAAATTCGTTGTTTCAATTGGTAGAGCTAGAACTGGCGCATCTGTGATTGGCTGTAGTAGGTAATCATTATGTTCTTGCTTCAATTTTATTCATTTTTCAAACATGCTAGGTTGGCTTTCGAACGCAATGACAACAGGGCTTCACACAAACAGCAATTTATAGGACAGAGACATTCTCACTAGTGACATATATGCGGAAGTCATTAATATAAAGTTGAATTGTTTGAAAACGTCAGATAATTCTTTTAAGTAATTAACGAGGTTAAAATCCTTTTTCCTGTAGTTCCATTGATGTTGTAACGTTAAACTTTTTCAAATTTTTTTTCATCAATGACACCTAGCAGTTTTTTTTCAGTATTTTAACTAGATTTAAATTTTCTTTACCTACAGTTCCATTGATGTCATGACCGATTTAGGTCATGAAGTAATTTTGTACTTGTTTTTATTGCTGACAATTGGCGGTTATTGTAGCCAGGCCTTAAGTCAGGCAAGACTAATAACATCTTAAAAGAAATGGTAGTATGTGAGTTTTTATATAGTCGCAGAAAATGGGAAGTGGGCTTATGCACATTTCATTAATTGTCCCTGATTGTACCTAATTGTTTTTTAAAAATCGTAGGCATTTCACAAATTCATTCTCAAAAGCGAAATTTCACTAGTTCAAACTCATCAAGTGCTGAACATGGGGGACAATTGCTAACCAGTTCTTATTCCTTATCCCTTTTGATTTACACATCATCTCTGTGAAGGTTATTTGTATTTAAAATTTAGTAGATATCATTTTTTACAGTTTGATTGATTTAAAATTTGATTGAATTAGCATTTTGTTACACCCAACTGGTATAAATGGTCACAGCAGAGATCAAAACAACAGCGAGTGTTCAATAAACACAGGATGTCAGTCGTGGCACTTGAAATTTTGGAACATTACTATTTTCATCAATGGAAGGGTCCTTTGGAGAACCTGTATTCGAATGATTAAACCTTATTAGTTCAGCGAGTGTCCATGCTTTGAAGGATGTTATAAAAGACCTATTTTTGGGAAAAAATTACCCATACATACAAATATTTGTGTAAATCAGTGTCATGAGCTATAGTTGCCAGTCGTACCAGCACTCTTTCAATTTGTGCAGAGTGATGGCAGTTATAGCAAGTGACTGCAGTTGACACAGCTAGAGACATCCTTCGTCATCTTGATTTCTATGCATAGCAGGTCAAACATAACCAGATGAGACTGTATTTATAAGAAAAATAATGGAATAATATTTCTTACATACGCCTCATCAGATAGTGATGACTCAACTAGTCATTCAACATTGTATACTCTTGGCCTCATTATGCGTTGTGTTTAAACCTCTTGATTATTATAGGGTTTACGTGATCTTGTTATAATATATCTGATGAATTCTTCGAATCAATATTTTACTCCTATGCATTCTGTTTCTGTTCTACAGCAGATGACTCCATACAGGTTTTGCTAGAGGTCTAACATGGTATATTTTACTGGAAAAATTCAAATCAGAGTTCTAGAAGCTGCTAGCCTAAAGCCTACAAATTACGCAACCCGTCACTCTAGTCTAGTTGGATCATCACGTTCGAATCTAGACCCGTATATAGCGCTGGACATCGATGAACGACACTTTGCAAAGACCAAGGCGAAATTGAAGACCATAAATCCAGACTATTGTGAGGACTTTGAGACGGATGTAGAAAATGGACAGGTACTGAGTAGCCGGACATTTATAGTTTTTGTTTGCCCTGTTGCATGTGTATAGAAGGCCTGGTGAAGTATGTGCTGAAAATATTGCGTATGATAATAGTTGTATATACTCTGTAGCTCTTGAGTTTTGCTTGGTTTTTATAATTTAAAAACTCAGGTCCGTGAAGTTACATGCTGATGAATAGAAATGCGTGTTATATCTCTGAGATTATCCTATCAGTGATTTCATTAATAACCCTCATCACAACCTTCAAATTGTTGTCTAAAACTACAAGTAGGGAAAGAAGGATTGTGTAGTAGTACATATTAATCTCAATGACATGGACACGTAGCTTTTGCTTTGAAAACTCTGGATCTGTTGACAAAATGTGCTCATAGCAGTTATATCTACCAGCTACTCGGATATGATATTTAGAATTCTCCATACAAATGTAATCCTAAGGTTTCATCCAAATACAACTTTCTTTGAACACTTTCTTGTGAAATTCTTAGTTTTTGATGTCATGAGATTTTACAGGATTATGATGCATTGCGTAGTTGACGAATTTGTTTATATATGAAAGAAAGCTTATTTGCTAAAATAAATTACACGTTTATTGTATAAATTAATTTCATCTGGCTACAACTTCATCATCTACAAAGTGAGAATGTTCTTTCCTCAGATTGCCAATACATGTACATGTATTATCATTAGTACAGAATGCTGTCCCACCTGATTATCAGGATTTATGTGAGTTGATCAGATGCTTCAGTTTTATATGGTTATGAAGGTCTTGTACTATTTGCAACACATCTGCGGTTGACATCCAAATTCTCTCTATTACTGCATTAGATAGCTCTATGCTTTGCATTCATACCCATAGAGATTTTCACATGGTTAGTAAGGTGATTAATGGCGTTGCAGGTACTGGGAATTACAGTATTCGATGATGCCCCAATAGGAGATGACTTTGTGGCTAACTGTAGCATACCCTTTGAAGACATTTCAGATGATGGAGCCGATATATGGGTAAGCGGAACAGAATACAGGCCATGACTTGTCAGGCGTTTTTAGACATTTTTCAGGCAGCCCCAAAGTTCGCAATTACTTTCGCGTGTTTGTGTTGAAACCTCTTGGAAAATGGTGATTTTTCAAAGTTGGGAAACTGCCATTTTTAATCATGGGTGAATGGATCCTACAACAATCTTATGTCATTAATATTGTTGTTAATATTGTTGTTAATATTGTTGTTAATATTGTTGTTAATATTTTTGTTAATATTGTTGTTAATATTGCTGTTAATATTGTTGTTAATAATCACACAAATGAAGCATGAGCATAGTTAGGAAACTTCAAGAGCAATTTTAGTATCAGTTACTTTTCCCATTATGAGAGCTTGTGGAGTGAAGACCATTCAATAAAATATATACCCTAATGCATGCTTAATGGTCGTTTAAGCTGCAAGGGGAATATTCCCAGATAAAATATTGATGGAGCTGGGTGGTACTTGTTGCAACTTGTCAATATTACAGCTAATACAAGTTTCTAAGGTTAGATGAAGATCTGGCATTTATTGCTATAAGTTTTTGAAGACAATCTCATATGTAAAAAATCTTAAAACGCATTTACCTGACAGAAACAAAACATCATTGAGCAGAATACTACACAAAAACGATTTTCTTTACTTTGAATATGAAAATTTACATGGAATATTGAAAACTGCAATTTTGAGAATGCGTATAATTCCATGCTTGACTTTTATTGACTCTGCTTTGTTAGAGTGCACAGTTTACTTTGTGTCAGGGTAGTCATTTTGTCTGTGATTTCAAATACACGCATCCTCTGAACCATCTTATGCCCATTTTTTGCAAGTATTTACATTTTTAACTGTATCCATATGAATATCTTTGTAAATGGCAGAAGTGTGTATTTATCGTGTATATATATATATATATATCTATGTTATAGTAATGGGAAAAATGTGATATATATATATATATATGCTGTAATTGTGAGAAAAATGTAGGCACTCCTAAGTTCATGTATGTGGCAATTAATGCGGTCAGACTTAACATAGGGTGAGATATAGCCATTGATTACCAGAGGATACCCGGTTTTTAGTAGGCAAGTTCAGTGATGCCATTGATTATTGTTTGTAATAAGTAGATCAAGCTTACAGCTGATCCTAATTACTCCATGAGTGTATCTAGCGTGGCTTAATAATCAACTCTCTACCTATCTTCATCAACTTAATGTTACTGGAGTATTTAAAGTTTCATTATAAGAGACAGCTTCAATATCGGGTGATGAACTTAACTGCTAAGAATGTATTGAAGTCAGTCCTACAATGAATAAATAATTGGGTAAAGAGAACTTGATTGACGTTATTGTACTAGGTTGTTTAATTTTTCTTTTATATTTATACCATTGACTTGCATAACACAATTCGGAGTATGTATCCGTATTTTGCGTATCATTTTATATTAAGCATTTACAATTTCACTCCGTTTCTGTTTTTTTCCCTTATGTGACTCGACCAACAACCTCACTTATTTTCCAGGTCGATCTGGAGCCGTGTGGCAAAGTCCACCTCATTATAGATTTACTAGGATCCAAATCTACAGGTATGCATTATGTGTCTATCGAAGAGCAAATTTGCTGGGCTTTGTTAGCCAATATATTCGTAACCTAATAAACCTTTGTTAACTGTATTATGGAAAAGTTAATGATTTTCGTGTTCAGCCTCATCGGAATAATTAATTCCTTTTGGCCGTAAAGTATCACGCATACTCATTTTGATAAACCGTGTGTGTACTCTTGTAACATACCACAACGATAGATCGACACAACGTACTAGTGATGGTTATTAGACTGCCTACAGACACCCTTTACATATCCTAAAGGAGTATGCATGACAAAATATCAATAAATCCACCGTAGACTGGGGATAAGCACGAGGCTTCTATTTAGTTACATGTCAAGTTCTTATATCGTTTTCACTGAAATGTGACTAACACTGTTACTACTCTATTGATGACCTGCTAACGACTCCAATAAAACATTTTTAGCATACAAGGAATGCGTTTGTTGTAAATGAAGCATTCGCTTATCATAGCCTAACAACATTAGGTTATTTATAAAGATCTCAGTTGACGGCTTTTATCGATACTTCACATGCGCTCAGCCGCTGTCTACCCACCCTACCCGCTGAGGGAATTTAAAAAAACTATCAGTATCGGTAGTTCCTACCCACCTTTTATCATGAGTAATCGCAGCTACCATTCTTCTAAGAACTGTGGTAGTTGATAGTTGAGCTTCAACAGAATACAGCAAAGGAAGTAGTATACAGTGATTTCTTGTTACTTTCTGCCTCATTCTTTGTCGGAATTGTCAATAGCCTTAGTTCTTTCATACTTTATATGGAGGAAGGGGAGTCAACATTGTTTGTACAATAGTTCAAACAAATATAAAGTTAGCAATTAGCCTATGACACTCTTAGATTGATATCTTGAATTGAGGCACACAGCATTGCTGGAAAAGCTTACAAGCTTTTCTAGCCTTTGATAATCAACAAGTTGTTTACCAAAGGCTACATTGGTGAAGGTTGTTTGTAAGAATCTGTTTTGTTGCAAAATCTACTTTCAACATTTTTCTTAGCACTGAAATGATGAACAAGCCAGTCGAGATAAGGGTATCCTGTTATAGCAGCGCAGTAAACCAAATGTGTTATTTATTAACTTTGTTTGTGCTCAAACTGTCTTAAAACATAAACTGCAGTTGCTCTGATGTAAGTATAAATGGCTCTCATTAACCACAATCACCGATGGTTACTGTATTTACATCCAGGCCAAGATGGCTATGCCATTGTCATGAGAAAAATTTGATTAGTTTGGCTTTGAAAGGTCATTTAGTATGATACTGTTCGTCATCACTTCCTCATCTCAAATTCATGAACATTCAAGAACCAGACTTGAAACTAAATCTATAAATCAGGCATACTGTCATACTACGTCATGCCATGATGTAAATATGGTTGCGTTAGTGAAAGCCTCCAAGAGTCCTTTTAGTGGTACCATGAAAATAATTGATATGAGTGCATAATATAATGACAAACTGTACCAAAAGTACTTGCCTCTTCTTAGCTCATTTTTGTATGTTCACATTTTTTGTTATGAAATGGGTACACACGTGTTTCTTTCTTTTGGAGTTTTTTTACATTTTGTTGGAAGAGCAATAAGATTATTTCATACAACATTGTCAGGAAAAGGATAAAATCTTGTTTATGCATGATCATTGATAAGACATTTGATGTTCATGTTCTCTATGTGGGATGAGTTAGCACTTACTAATGATCTTTTTCAATATCTCGAAATCATGTTAGCTGTTTTTTATGTTTGCCAACAATATTAATAAAAAATGACGCACCATTATAATTTAGTGGTTAAGATTTAGTAGGCTAGTGAAATGGCATCCATAGCTTGATTTGATGGTACATTGCTATTGAATATTAATATAATACATGTAGCTGTCTTTTTAGCTGGATCAAAGGATTTTAACTTATTATTTAGCACAAAATGTTATTACATTAAAGCTGTAACCTAGAGATCTGTTGTTGTTTTGAAAAAATTTTGTTTTTGATCATATAACAAATTATTAGAATATTTTAGCAGTTTTGTTTTTTCACAAACTTTTTTCATCACTTATATTAATAATTCGTTACAATTTCTGTGATCATGTGTATATGATAAAAGGGATTGTAATTGATTATTACTATATTGTAATGGATTACTACTATATTGTAATGGATTATTACTATATTGTAATGGATTATTACTATATTGTAATGAATTACTACTATATTGTAATGGAGTATTACTATATAGTAATGGATTATTACTATACATGTATAGTAATAATCCATTACAATCACCATGATCATATATGCGGACAAAGTGATGTGTGTGCAATGCATGTTTGTTTTTGTTTGCAAACTTACAATTTTAGTGATATGTTTAGCAACTGTTGAAAGACCTAATATAGCATATATTTGTAATGGATCATGATGAGCTCACAGATCATATCATTTGACTACCTCTGATAGACTTGTTATATGTCATCGACTAGCTTGTACTTGTTAGTACGTCTTCTACTACAGCATGTTATGCGAGATGACACTGGTAATAGGCAGTAAAAATAGCATCTTGCTACGTTTATAATCAAGTCAAAAAGTTCTATCATATATTCATGCATTTTGATGACATGTCTTTTGGTTTGGTCGAGAGATTATTACTCAACACAGAGTCGTGGAAAATGCTATAAGCTGATCTGTATTTATTCTTATAATTGCGTATTTTTTGGGTTTCACAATGGGTTCTCCCATACACAAATGATCTAGCCATGGCTCAATAAAGGATTTTCATCCAATTCCGGAATCTTTTCAATTTCTGTGTGAATTTTACAAGCCAGACTCTTAGAATTTCTCAATTACGTCAATTTTAAAAGGATGCGTTCATTCTAAAAACCTCTTAACAATTATATTTCTTGCTTCATTCATTAGTTTTATGGAATTTGTCCTGAAAGGGAGATATAGATTTTTGTGACCAACAAACATAAGTAATGCAAATTAATGAAAATAATGAAATTCACACAGTATTTTGAGATGGTTAAATAAACATATTCAATATAGGAAGAATAAAAATGAGGTCATATTATTTGATATAAATCTTAATTAATGCACCGTATTCAATCTTTTTCTGTATTTTTCATTCACCAAGAATGTAATGACTTCAATCTCAGCCTTCACTTTTAGTTCTAGGTTGTGGCTGTAACTCCAAAACTTACTGTATTAACTGTCAAGGACAACTGCTATACCTTGTTATAAAAGTACACAAATTATGCTATGTGCAAGACATATCCGTCAACAGTTCACAAGTTTATATTACTGCAGATCTGTAATACTTCCAATTTATCTAAAATGTATCAAGACCAGTTTTTTTTGCTGTTTAATACACAAACTATCCTCAATCTGATATCATTCAGTGCTATCTTGTCATACGTCTATCATATCATTTACTTTTCAAACCTACATGTAGATGACTGATAGTATCAAGACGCCTGTCTGTTAATTGATTTATGTTTGCTCACCTTAGTTCTATGCCAAAGCACCATAGTTATCAATGCCTGTTGCACGCTGATTGTTTGTCATCACTGCTATACTGTTGTACACGCAGTTCATTTTTTTATACATTTCAGAGCAATTGTTAGTGATTCGACCACGGTCGGATTGTTTTGATCGATACGCCTCGCTGCCTTCCCTTTTGGGCAATGGTAAAACATTTGTTGCTCTTGATCAGTTTGTCAGGTTTGAAGAGCTTATTTCACAAACGGGAGGTTACGGGCTTATTGGTGGCTTCGCTATACTAATCTTTCTGCAACGCATCATAATCAGCATCGATTCTAAGGTGTCCCAATTGGAGGTTCTTTCTGCTGCTATGGTTATGTATTCCTTTTTTGTAAAAGGACTTGACTGACCGAAATAGTGACATTGTTTAGATTCTCACTTTGAAGGAAAACTTGTTTGAAAGCTAAGTTAAACTGGAGCTTAAAGGTTGACTTGCAACAGTATTCACATTACAGTTATTTGTTATCAAAAGATTCACCATGTTTTACTCTGTTGTGTTGTAGGTGCAAAATATGTGGAAATGTGATTACAAGCTCTTGAAAGCTCAAAAACGAACAGTTAATCGCCGCCATCACGAGACCGCCATAGGTTAGAATCTCTTTCCGAAATGGCTCAAATGGGACGTAGTTGTACAAAATGGCTTCGGTTTACGCTTTCGAGCAACCTCATTCATCGAAATATTTTCACAAATATACTTCACGCATTCAATAAAACCATGTCTACTGTTCTTACGCGTCTATTTTATCGTCATTGTAATGCTGTCACTTTCAGCGCTGATATCTTATAACCTACCATGAAAATTCATTTAATTTTTTAACCTTAGCTCGAAGGAGTACATATCATTGTCTGATAACCATGACGAGCCTGTTGATCACCTGTGATAATCGGAAAATGCTGCAGAAATTAATCACAAAGTATTGGGTCTTATGATCAGATTACGACTAGACGATTAGACCAAGCCGAAACAAAACTGTAAAGTAGCAAGTGTCTATATTTGATACTGGCTCTTCGGTAAAACCCAAAGTGTTTGTCATAAACTAGTACTACGAAAAGTTTTATATTGAGCCTTTTATTGGCCTTTCATTTCACGTGAGAACATCACGTGACAAAACAATAACCAAATGGAATGACTACGTCAGAGAAATAAACTGATTCCAATCTACAGCGGCTTTTCATTTTTGAGCTTTTAAGAGCTTGTAATCACATTTCCACATATTTTACACCTACAATACAACAGAGTAAGACATGGTGAATCTTTTGATACCGAAATAACCGTAGGATTTAGGAAAATAACATTAGGAACCTAATGCGAATTTTGTTGCAAGTCAACCTTTAAACTTGAGCTTAAGATGAGTTTTGTAGCCATCAGGCTATTTCATGGCTGATGATTCTATTTTCTACTTAACCATTGGTGTCCTCCAGTGAGTGAGGCTATGGTACAGTGGTGTATCAGACCAGAACAGTTTGTGTAAAAGTCCTAAATATTTATGATATGCATAAATTCCTAGAGAAATGATTAATAGATCAGTTTACTGTTATGATCTTTACTCATACTCAATATCAGTGCGTGCAGCTATAAACAATACTGTTTTATACTGTTCACTTGAGATGGCATTTTCTAGAATATTATCAGATATCAGCCTGTGAGCGCAATAACATTGTTCATAATGGTTTAGATTGTATAATGATTAAATAAATTTGTTCAATTTCAGAGCCCGTACGAGAGAAGGTATTCAAAGAGAAAGATGGGAGGTGGAAAAAAAGGCGGGGAGCCGTTCGTAGGAGGATCCACCAAGTAAACGGACACAAATTTATGTGCATTTATTTCAGACAACCAACCTTCTGCTCTCATTGTGGGGAATTCATATGGCAAGTTGAAATTTTCACTTTTCTACCAGTTTTGTGTAATTTGATAAGGAAACTATAAACAGAAGGGAGGTGGATGTTCCTTTGGCTGTAGTATATCTATTGTTTTTATGTTCTGGTTTTGGTGCTATTACATTGGGGCAGCAGCTGAAAGTATTGTATATAGTTACTTCGTTTTTTGATAACTGTGCACCATGAAGACCACATGACATTCAGGGAGCATCCACTATCTTGTTCTTTTGTATACTCTATTTTAGTTATACTAAAACGTTAAAATAACGACACTTTTATATAAATTATGTAAAACTTGAACAGTTTTTTAATATTCCGTAGCTACTTCCTTCATATGTTGGAGTTACTGACAGTTATCGCAAAACAGATAAATCATAGAACAGGTTCTTTTGCGGACATATGTGGTACCGATGCATCCTGTTGTCATACAGAAATCATGGAGTTAGCTTCATTTCATCAAGAAAGTACTGGCCAACTAAGGCAGTTTTTAAAGCTGAAAACTGTAGATTTTAGTTTATAACTAACAACCACCTGGTACAACGGCTGGCATCTATCCAGCTTCTGTCCAATAAATCCTCGTTGATGGCCTGAGCTTTTAGCGTTTCCTAAAACGTCTCACCAACAACACGGGAAAACTTTCCTTAATTTCTAGTATAAAAACTGCGCTGCAAATTTATTAACAAAAATACTTTTACAAAATTGTATAGCAGTTGTTGTGCATTGTCAATAATGTGTGTGATATGTTAAAGCCGCTCTGAAACAAAGAATATACTGCTAACTACTAACCTAACTATATATCCTTTCAACTACCAGATGTAGCCATTACTAGGTAGACCAGGAATAGCAGAAGTTGATTTGGGTCTGTTAATTTGTAACTGAACAATACGAAAGATTATAGAATACTGAAATCATTTTAACTGTTATTCGAGAATTATATGGGAAGAGATTACCTAATATGAGAAAATTAAAACAGCTTCAAAAATCTTGTTTCAACTTACACATTGACGGTGATATTGCAGGATAGTCGGCAATGGCAACATTTTAGAAAAGTAACAGCAGTGATAAATTTATAAAAATATAAAATATTGAAATATATGCAAAGTATATTAACATATATACTTGAGGGAGAAACACTATGCAAGAAGTGAATTATTCATGCGAAGGATGTACTCAATGTCCTTTTTATGGTTTCACAGAATACGCGAGTCAGCTACGTCAGAAAACTAGGCGAATGCCCGGCGTTGCATGCGTAATAAGATGATTACCTAACAATTTAAGTAACGTTAAAGCTAGTAACTTAAGCTAGTACTGTAATAGTACAGCTCTTACTATAATAAGACCTGTGAAACCAGATTGATGTTACAACGTCATGACGTTATGCGTCAGTTATCCTAGTATTTTCACAAATGCTTCAAAAGTATGTGCACAATTATTCATTAGTATTACCAGTTGGACGCGTAGTGTATTAGATAGTACGCCTGTCTGGAGAACTGGAGGTCCTGAGTTCAAATCCTGTGTCCAATGGATATTTAGTTTCTAACAGTTTATCGCTATAATTGGACATCCGGATGACAAACACTGAGATTTATATAGCTTGAGATAACAAACCTATGGTGCTATAAGCTGTTGTTGTAGACATAAAAATAACCTTTAGTGTTGTAGGCTATTGTAATGTCTCAACATTTTCACTTCTCGTGAGCAACATTACTCAACATTTTAAAATTTAATAAATAGTTTTAATTTGGAATTATTATTTTTATCGTGTTTCAAAATGCTTCAAGGTTCCTGGCAGTTATTATTTAGCCAGTTCTAATTTAGTAATTAATAACCAGGTTCATGTATACTTTCTAGTCAACATATAGAAATATATCCTGTGACAAAACATTTATTTTTTATGGTCTAGATATATTTTAACATAAATTGTGGTCATCGGTCACTTTTTTGGGTATAATCAGACGAAGTCGTGTCTTTTAAGTTATACGTAATATTTTTTAGTTGGTGCAAGACCAATACATTACTTTTGGTTAGCTCATCAAGTATCCATCCATATTGTTTTAGTTTTGTTGAAAATGATTTTTGTGAGGTTCAGAGACTGCATGCATCACACAAATATTCATTGATTCGGTAATGCTGTCCACCCCGTATTTGACATATCACATTGATGGAAATGCTTGTCATTGTGTACTGAAGCCGAGGTAAACATCACAGAACGCCGCTCATCACAGCTGATGGATAACGCTTTGAATAAATTTTTAGATTTTTTTCTAACTTAGTAATTTAAACAATACCCAAAGGAGGTATAAGTAGAATCTGTTGTAAACAATCTCGTATAGCACGATATAGGTATCCCTAGATTATTCATTGAAATAAAATGAACGGAATGAAAACTTTTCGAGCATTGGTGATATGTCGTTGTATATAAAAAGGATGGTTCACTTAGTACCCTGTGTCCGTATCAGCATCATGTTAGTTGATGTTTGGTACAACCTGTACATAGTAATATAACCTGTCCTTATAACCTAAGGTATAAGGTTATAACCTAAGGTATAACCTTATAACCTAAGGTATAAGGTTATAACCTAAGGTATAACCTTATAACCTAAGGTATAAGGTTATAACCTAAGGTATAACCTTATAACCTAAGGTATAAGGTTATAACCTAAGGTATAACCTTATAACCTAAGGTATAAGGTTATAACCTAAGGTGTAACCTTATAACCTAAGGTATAAGGTTATAACCTAAGGTGTAACCTTATAACCTAAGGTATAAGGTTATAACCTAAGGTATAACCTTATAACCTAAGGTATAAGGTTATAACCTTATAACCTAAGGTATAAGGTTATAACCTTATAACCTAAGGTATAAGGTTATAACCTTATAACCTAAGGTATAAGGTTATAACCTTATAACCTAAGGTATAAGGTTATAACCTTATAACCTAAGGTATAAGGTTATAACCTTATAACCTAAGGTATAAGGTTATAACCTTATAACCTAAGGTATAAGGTTATAACCTTATAACCTAAGGTATAAGGTTATAACCTTATAACCTAAGGTATAAGGTTATAACCTTATAACCTAAGGTATAGCCTTTCCTTAGTAATGTATGTCTATAATATTCTACAGAGCGAGTCATTAATATATACAGTTTCTTTAAATGTGTTTGGTCAGCGCAACAGATGAGTGGCACCCACATCTCCTTTTCAACTGTGGCTTAGTTACGTGATACATCACTCATTCTAATCACCTAGCATAAACAAACATATGTAATAGCTAATAGCAAAATCTAGCTATTTCACATCTGATCCATTTTAATTACACAACTAATCTGACAGTTCTGCATATGGGCTAGGTGCAATATGACTGGATTTATTCTTTCCTTATAAATAGACCTGTGCAGTGATGTCACCTTTTTTACACCAGCCAGCTTTCATTTGCCTTTTAGACAAGTTCATTGTTTATCATAGTAGGATATTTTTGAATTAAAGTCAAAGATTTGATTCCATTGCTTATTCAGGACTGACCGCACCCTTGTTATTAGTCAGAGATCAGTGAGGGGCACCAGCTCAATAAGACATCAGTGACTCGACCTTCGCATTAAAAATGATAGTTGGTCATCAGCCCATCACGGAACATAAAAAAATAAGTAGTCACCATCGGTGATGTGACTTTGTTTTATTGACCTTTGACATAAGAGGGTTGAGGAGTCATCGTTGATTGTTTCCTATTTGAATCTTTTGCTCCTTTTTCATACGTAATGAGAAGCAAATGAGGTCATGACTCATTCAAGTGCTGTTTTACTTCTTGTTTAGCTTTTAATGGTTGTAGAGCCAATCTTTTTGGAAGGAATAGTCGGTTTCTATCCTTCAAGTTTGTCCAAAATCAAGTTTTCTGGTTATTAGCTAAAGATTGTTAGTAAGGTTATATAGTGTATGGTGCTTTCTTCAACATGACCAGATAAGGATTTACCAGCTCAATTTCATGCTTTTGGATCCATATCGACAATGTAATATGTATATATGATACATTTGGTGATAGGCAACACGAATAGAAAAGGGGTTCTCTTTAGAGGTTTCTATATGACAACTTTTAGTTAGTTCTAGATTTCACCTTCACTCAACCTTAAATTTCAGTTTATATAATGTTTTTGAGCTCATTCACAAAATGCTTGTCACAGTATTCTTCATAATTTAAACTACTGATACTTTAAACATGTATTTTTAGTCGATCGCAGATTACGGCCTCATTTCCTGCAACAATTCACTGCAACAAACCCTCTTGTACTTCAATTTATTGCTAGCTTCAAATCCAAGTCATGGCCTGACCATCGCCTAATGGCTCAGATTTTATTCAGCTAGTTCTCAGCAGCTGGTGTTATGGGTTTGAAAAATATTTAACTCAGTCTTTTGTTTTATTTTAGGGGAGTCTTTAACAAGCAAGGCTATCAATGTCAAGGTTAGTGTGTTATCTCCTCAAATCTGTTCATGGTCTTTTTTAACTAGATCTAGTTTGGACTCAATAATATATTGCTGGTAATGTTTAAGGCTCGTACACACTATCGCTCAAATCAACCATTAGCTGTTTGTATGTCATCACCAACGATAAGGTGTACACACTATGAGCGATTAGATGTAGTTGATCCCTAGCCTGGGCATGGCTCTCTTGAGGGTGGGGGGGGGAGAAAGAGAGCCTGGGACACATAGCGAAAAAAAAGGTAAGATAACTTCTGCAAAACAAGGGACATATGTTACATATGACGCTCAGACTGATACTAATGGAAGCGTGTCGTTAGATTCAGATCTTATGATGTATTAGATGTGGCGCGTTTAAAAGCCTATCGTCATGGTCACGTGACTTGATCTAGTAAAAGGCCCTATGTTTTTGATAGGTTGGGTGGTTATGTAATACCCCGGTTGATAAGAAAACGATAGGAACCACAGGTTACTATTCACTTGCGTTTTCACGTTTGCAGATTCATTTCATATACTGATAAAAAAATGGAACGATTCAAAAATCATCTATCAAAGCTAGGCATAGTCACACTGAGACCAGAACAGTCTCAAGCTTTACAACATATTATCGCAGTTTCTGACCAATTTATAGTTCTTCTGACTGGCTTTGGAAAGACTATTTGCTTTCAGATGGCACCGTTTTGCAGTGGTAGGTCCGAGTTGTTCATAATAACTGTCGCGAGTAATCCTAATCCTCGCGAGTAAAATAAAACTGAGATTACTTTTTACTAGATAAACTTTTCTTTACTAGTAGCGTGCGATTCATTTTTGTTGTTCTATTGCTATTCGTTTGCTATGTTTGTATTGTTATTGTGAATTTTTTTTATTTAATTGATTTAATTTTTTATTATAATTAAATCAAAACAATTAAACATATGAAATAATGTATCTCCTGTGATTGATTTATTATGCAACCAACATTTCATACTTACCAACCAGCGTTTGTTTGCTGCCAATTCAGATTAAAAATAATACATAATAGTCGCGTAGATCATAAATAAGACCGTCACATGATACTCCTTCGGAAATAACGATTGTGATATTAGCGACTGCAGAAGTCGACTTTTAGAGTTGTCTTCCCCAGGTGTTGCTATGTGTCCCAGGCTCTCTTTCTCCTCCCCACCTTCAAGAGAGCCATGCCCAGGCTAGGTAATCGCTAACCAATTAGAAATTACGAAATTGCATTGATGATATCAAGACCTTTTGTTATCTTTTAATTATCTGATTATGCAATTCATCATGAGTGTAGTTCTTCGCCATGCTTGCGAATATGAATTGAGGCCAATCTTCACAACTGTTAAAATTGGATCAGATGCTGTCAACAAACAGCTAAACAAGACGCTAACAGTTGCGATCATCGGTGTCAAAGTTCAACATATTGAAAGTTCATCGCATCGTCACTAGCACCGATAACGTTGGCCTCTCCTCGCAAAATGACGTCAAAGCAGTCCATTGTTGTTAAATCCATTACGGATTTTGTGTGCTATCTCTTTAATTTTTGTCAGATTCTTTTTTCCAATTACCAAACTGTGTTGCTTTGAGAATCCTTAAAGGTTGACTTGCAACAAAATTAAAATTACAGTTATTTGGTATCAAAAGATTCACCATGTCTTACTCTGTTGTGTTGTAAGTGCCAAATATGTGAAATGTGATTACAAGCTCTTAAAAGCTCAAAAACGAAAAGCCGCTGTAGATTGGAAGCTCTTTATTTCGATGACGTAACCACGAAATTTGGTTATCGTCTTGTCACGTATGTTCTCACGTGAATTGAAAGGCCAATACAAAGCTCAATATAAAACTTATCGTAGTACTAGTTTATGACAAACACTTCGGGTTTCACCGAAGACCCGTATCAAATATAGATGCTCGCTACTTTACAATTTTGTTTCGGCATTATTCAATCGTCAAGTCGTAATCTGATCATGTGACCCAATACTTCGCAAATAATTTTTTGCAGCACTTTTCGATTATCACAAGTGACCAACAGGCTCGTCATGATTATCAGACAATAATATGTATTCCTTCGAGCTAAGGTTAACAAGTTTCACGATTGTTTACGGTAAGTTATAAAATATCAGTGCTAAAAGTGACAGCATTACAATGACGATAAAACAGACGCGTAAGAACAATAGACATGGTTTTATTGAATGCGTGAAGTATATTTGTGAAAATATTTCGACGAATAAGGTTGCAAGAAAGTGTAAACAGAAACCATCTCTCACAACTACATGACATTTGAGCCGTTTTGGAAAGGGAATCCAAACTACGGCGATTTCGTGTGGCTGCGATTTTCTGTTCGTTTTTGAGCTTTTAAGAGCTTGTAATCACTTTTCCACATATTTTACACCTACAACAACGCAGAGTAAGACATGGTGAATCTTTTGATATCAAATCACGGTAATGTGAAGTTTGTTGCAAGTCAACCTTTAAGCGGCGAATGTGGGAAATTACTTTCGAATGTTCAGTTGAATGTTTGTTGAAGATTTTAGTCGAAATTTGCGAAATTTTAATGTTAAAGGCCTGGTAAGGAGAACTTTGGTCGTAATCACGGTACCGACTAACCGCTTCTCTAAGGGATCAATAAAACGTTTTAGGTTTTTACTTTCGTACCTCAGAACATGGAACAAGGTAAATGCATCATTTAAAGGGTCTCTGAATACCCCCCTGAATTTACACGCGATGATCATTAAATTATCTGCTGATAATTTGGAGGATTGCTACAGAAACTGTGGTGTGAGTGATGGATTAGGAAACATTTGAGACTGCTCCCATTTCTTATCATAATCACATTTATTGAAAATATCTTTGATGATGGCATATCACTTGAAGCGCAGTTTTTATTAAAGATGTAGGTATCACTCCTGCACTAAAGTCACCGCGTGGTGATGGTATGTCACCAAAACAGTTGTGTAAAGGCGTGGTCACACAAACACTGAACCGACGTAGGATCGATTCGGCTTGGAGGCTGGTTCGGTTCGTGGCACATGTCACACGGCATCCGAAGTCACTTCGCTTCCTAGATACCATACGTATAGAGACAGGACACTGTTTCATTGGTAGTTTTTATGTATTTGAGTTGAATATTTCTATTGTAAACAAAAAACTTTGAGGAACAATTATAAATTATAATTACACAGCAGATTTATCAGAAGATCGTTCAGCTGCTCAAAATAAATCACTGGATACAAAGATTTTGCCAACCCTTCCCATCAACATAATTATATTTTTTATTAACACATGAATGTTTTTCTATGCTGATTACATAACAAACAAAAACAGTCTTTATCATAGTACTGTGGTTTTACATAAATAAATCAGTCAACAATACTTCATCAGGATGAATATGACACATTACTTATATTCTACACAAAAGAAAATCACAACCATTTCCTTACATTTATGCAAAACTTGAGTGCAACATCTTACATTTATGCAACACAATCACAAGTCTGGGTGAGCCATGTCGTAAATTGCTTCATGTTGTTTATATAACGAAATAAAAGTATCGTCCCATTTCTTTTTTAACTTTGCTCACACGCTCGTGAGGAGAAATGTGACGCGTGCTCGCTAGAATTCTAACCAGCCAATAAGAGCAAGGGTTCGGCCACGAAATTTCGAGCAGGACCGAAATGGTTCATTTCGGCCAGAAATGTCTTCGGCCGAACTTTTTACAGCTGACAGCGACGTCGTTTTGCGTCATTCAGTGCGGTTCGGCGCTCGTGTGACCACCCCTTTACTGTGTTGGCCTATGTTGATAGGCTTTGGATGCTCAAATGCTATTTGACATGTAGTAAGATTATATCTAATAACGTTGGGTATGATGATCTGAATGTCAAGAGCGTGTTGGAGAACCGTGCATATTTCAAAGGAAAAAAACAATATTGATGGCGTATCTTTAGTATTTTTCATGTCATTCACCAGAATGATAAAACTATACACTGTATGGAACAATGATGTATTGACCTTCACGGCTTTTCAGTCTCACTCGGTCAGCAAACTTCGAGTACATCGATGTATCCACTCATTTCCATTTGTTGATTGCCTGTTAGCGTACATTCAGGCGATACAGCAGTACCAGCAGGGCACATGATAGTGTACTGCTGGTGAATTTACAGGACTACCGTATCTTTCGGACTACGAGTATTTTTTTTCTGATGTTTTGAGCTATGCGGGTGCGGCAATATATAAGGGTGCGGCAATTCTGTGGTTTTTTCTTTCACCGCTAGGGCGCATCAATCGGAATCTCCGGTTAGTGCGCCTCTAGCGGTGAAAGAAAAAACAAAACAATGCCTAACCGGTACTGTTCCGTTAGGCACTAGGTTAAAAAGCGTCGATTAATATGGAACAGTGCCTAATGGCACTGTTCAATTTTAACTAGCAAAGTTGCTGCCGTGTTGAAAATCATCGTCCTGAGTTCTGCGGCCTATAAAAAGGCGCGGCCTACGTATAGTTTTATTATCACTTTTCTTCTAAATAAAGCAGATGTGGCTTATATAAGGGTGCGGTTAATAGTCCTAAAAGTACGGAAGACAAACACTAACAGTATATGACAATTTATCTTGTAGTCTGTACCGTAGTTGTTCACAAGAGATGTCATGAACAAATAGTTACTCGATGTCCTGGTATCAAAACGGACTACCCAGAAGATGATGTAAGTCCATCTGTTGTAAATCCATACTCTTCAAATATGCCGTATCATATCCTATCTCGTGACTATACTTTGGCACGTGGTTCAATGCTGGTTATGGTGTTAGATCTATTAATATATATGACAAGATAAATGTATTCACTGTCAGTCCATTCTCTTGTTCAGTCACTAGAAGTGTTCATGTTTTCAGTATTTGATGATTTAGAAAGCGCACTGGAAACTAGTTCAGAAAAAGGGCAGTCTTTGTGAAGGGACATCTCTATCAACACCAGAGCATGTCACACTTTCATTGAGTGTACTATTTATTTAAACTTGATTCATAACTCGAGCTTTTATTTGGGCAGTTGTGGTTTACCAGTGTACAATTTGGTGGGCTCCCTCAAAAGGTCCGCCATGTTTTTATGTTAAGAATTCTCGATTGCTTTGCTCTGCTCTGCTGACTTTTGTGTCAAATCGTTATGTAGTTGCAAAAGCCATAGTCTGGTTGATTTCAATTAATTGACAATCAGTGTGAGGAAGTTAGGAGAATGATGTGATGGCATGTAGCCGTACTGCTATATTAGAAAGTGAAAAGCAGAGACAGACTGGAGAGTAGTGACTGACTACTAGATGAGGTTGTTGAATGTAGAGTTAGTAGTTAACTTCAGCCTAGTCACTAACAGTACAATACATATTAGTGTCTGTCAGCAAAGTGATATTATAAAGCATTTTCATCACAGCGTATTCTCAATTATACAAGCAGTCATTGTATAATCATGTGCTGATATAGCCTTGTGCCGTTTCACCTCGGTATGAATAATAGCTTGAGCCCTGGCAAGTGAACTATGCCAGAACAACTATGCATGACACGCATCGAGGCCAAGTCACAACATGCATGGTAAAATAAATGGTTTGACAGCATTTAGAATGCCGTTCTCTGCTAAGAGTAGGGATATTAGGTGGAAGATTTATATAGAAATTCTCTTACAGCAAATATCAGAATTAATTAACTTTGAATGGCTAGGTGTTAATGAAGGTTATTCACGTTTCTAAAAACTAAAAAAGGAAATTATTATGAAAGCTGGCCGTTTGGTTCTGTATTATAGCGGTTTTCACAGAGCCGGTCAACTGTTTGAATAATGCACGGGTATAGAATCTTGGCGGATCTCATTGAGTGTATTTGCAAGCCTTCTCAGCAGCATCCTTATTGTCAATCCCTAGCAACATTCCTAGCAAAACCGTAGCTTTTATAAACGATATTTGTCACTGTTAACTATTACAAATTCTTCTAGGTACTTTTTTTAACTTCTGGTCAGTCAATTAGTCTCAGACATAGGCCTAGTAGACTATTGACTATTACTAATTATTACTAAAACTATTAACTATATAACTATGGAATATTAAGTATGGTTAATAGGTCTATGGTCTCAGATGGCGATGTGATTATGTGTAAACTGCTTCTACGTGTTGTAAAGAAGTTCTAAACGAGGTAAAAAGTTCTCGAGTAGGAAAAAGTCCGAAAAACCCAACCACTGTTGGTAGAACTTGTTCAATTACCCCATTACCCTTTCCTTGCCTTCCATGAAAGCGTATCTGCTTGGTATATTATGGTGAATATGTTTGCCACTAGTAAGAAGTCTTGTACACTCAAACCAAGTGTCAGTTATTTTTTAGGAATTTCAACATGGAGTTGTCTATGTGTGGGTGTGTTTCACCGGGACCATTATCTAAAGCATTAATAATTCCACCCAATTCCTCACATCTTATGCGTTGTGTTTGTTGGAAAATACTTTGAATGATAAACTATGCAAATTACCAATTGTAGCATATATTAGCTAGCTGTGTGGTCTATGCCGATTAGTGTAAGGTGCTGCACAAAAACTCACAGAGGTAGCATTCGTCTTCTCTGTGAAAACAATTATTTTGTGGTTAATAAATTTGTGAATACCACTAAATTACTGTTTTAAGATAATATTTTGACGAATAGTTCTCATTAGCAAACTTTTTCAAATTTTCCATTGGCATTGTGCCAGGCTAACAGTAAGTGGCAGACAACTCTCATTGTTTCTCATTGTTTATAAGCTGATTTTTAATACCCAAGCAATGCCGGGATGCGCAGCTAGTCTATATTAAATGGGTCGCGGTCACAGAAACCATGGTTAAGTCGCAAATCACGAATTTGAGTTATTCGACTTTAAAGTTGCACTAACTGAATTTATAATTTTGGTAAGGATTTTTGTAACAAGTGTTTCTGGACCAATCAAAGAGTGATCTTTCTGAATCTGAAGTCGGTTTAGATAATAAATGTCTTAAAACCTCAGAAAAAACCCTTAAAACCGCTGCTATGCTAAACAGGAAGTACTGAAAAATGGCGTCCGAAAAACGTAATCGTTTCTTTTTTGCCGATTTGAAGGATAATTCTGACATTTTGGACACTTATAATGAGTACTTTGGTATTCCAACTGATGCCAAAAGCAGTGTAAGTAAAGGGAATGACCATGATATATTCCTAACCATTCTTATAAGATTTTTACAATATTTAATTATAAGAATAATTATTCGATTTTATAAGATTTGATTATATGAAAAATTATTCGAATTTGCAAGATCAAAGTATAGAGTGACCGATAATGTGCAATATGTTACTGTTATTATTTTTTAAACATTTTGTTGATCATACTACGCTTGTGCTCAATATCGCGGCACTGCCAAGCCGTTTTTAATATCTGCAAAATTAGGTAATACATTTTCTTATAGATATACAGCCATTTTTATGACAACCAGCCAAAATCTGTTTAGATTTTTAAATTCAGCATAATGTTTTTAATATAAAGACAGAGATCTAGATAAATATCACAACCTCTTAATATTGGTTGCTATGACGTTTTGAAATGTAAACAAAACTATGCATCGGTTTTCGTTTCTCAGACTTTAACACTAGTTTTCTCGGAACTATGTTTTCGCACTGATGGTAAACATGCATTCAATTCAGTTTATTAACCATAAAATCTGCTGTAATTAAGCTAGAATCAAAATTTTTTTTGCAAAATAACAGATTTTTTTCCTTCTGTTAAGGCAGATAACGCTAAATTTAATAATCCTGACTTAACCATGGTTTCTGTGATCATGACATATATACAACTTTCATGACATTCTAGTTCGACGTGACAGATCGTCAAATGTGTCGACAAAACAGAATAGGGTAGCTGCGCAATTGTTTATAAATACTCATAGGCGATCGATTAGTTCAAGTGTTACAGCGTCGTTCTACTAGAGGTGGAACGAGACAGGTTTTTTAAGCTCGAGACGAGACTCGAGACACTGTCTTGTAAAAATTCGAGACTCGAGACACGAGACAGTAAAATAATGAGCATTTGGTGATGATTTCACTACACAAGTACTAACTACTTGGTATATATAAAATTAATAAAACTCTTTTTAAATTGAATTTTCACCTGGTGTATACGATTTAAATACAACATTTTAATAGTGATATGCATGTAGTTTTTGTAAACAAAAGTGACACAAACAGCTCTAAAATACCGAAGTTATATATTCTAAGAATTTTGAGCTTGATTGATCATAATAATTATAAACATATTGCTTTGTACATGTATATTTTTACCATCTATTGAATAGTTCTTACTTTTTAATGTAATGTGTAATGAAACCGATAGCCGTCGCTCTACAAAGAAATACCGCAACTAAAAGAACACACGATAACACTTTCATTCTTATCGTTTCATTAATGTTAAGTTTTGTTTGTGTATTAGCTGTAGTATGTGAATTATATTTAAATTGTACTCATGAGATTATATTAATTACTGTATACATGCACATGTATATTCTTATATTGAGCTAACAAAACGTCATTGTTAACCGAACGCGGACTATGGTCGACACGGCCTTTCGTTCGTTTCTCCGTGTCCGGGCAAGTTTTACCCGCGATTGGTAGTATATACGTAAAAGAGGCCCGAATTTTATGAAGGGCAGTTGGTGTTTAGACACGATACGATAAAATACAGACATTTTACCCGCAAAAGTCTTATTTATTAAATTGGATTATCCGAAGAGTAATTAGATACGACCTGGTATCTGTTTTAAGGACACAGAACCGAACTAAAAAATAACAGGGCCGTTGTCCGGACTACATGATTAGACTCAGTGGCCAACATAATCAGTAGCAACAGGTAGTAACGGACCGGGTATAACTTTAAAGGCAGTTGCCCGCAATCCATTACAATATATGGAGTTCTTGCTACCACAAGAAGCCATGTTTTAACAACCGTGCGCAGGTGCTTTAGTTCTATTTCCTGTCTCGAGTTTGGCAATAGTTAAGTCGAGACGAGACCGAGATGAGACAGGTCGATACTCGAGACGTCTCGTGTCTCGTTCCACCTCTACGTTCTACCTATCTGAATGTCTCGCGTTGGAGTATCGTCGAAAGTTATCTTTTATTCTAACCTTGACCCCTGGATACAAAAAAATGACAGCAGGTAGTACTGCTCTTTCATAGTAAAAGTATTTTTTCGTTTTGCTTTATTGCTTAATATTTGTTATAGTTTTACTCTGTTGTTTAAAAAAAATTAAGCCAATCGTTGTAATTGAACGTCAAAGATGTGCGCTCCCATCAACTTATTGTAAAATTACTTCAATGGTGGTCTATAAAACCAGTGGAATTGATCAGAAAAAGGAGCCAAGTCATCAATGCAAACCAATAATACTGCAGTTACTGTACAGCCTGCAAGACGCAAGTTAAAACGTTCGGTCTAGTTTTTTCTTGCTGTATGGCCAAAGGGTAGAGTTTGGAAATAATCTTAGAACGTATTAGACAATTTACATGTATTTCACTGTTCATCTATCGTGAAATCCCTATAATGTAAACGTTGTTGGAGCGGGCTATTTACATTGTAGGAGTGAATAGTTGATATGATTAATTCGGATAAAAAAAACAAATATTACCATTGAGCGTTTCATAGCACAGTCTACAGACATCTAAAGAAAAAAACTAGCTATAGGCCATTTGCAACGCAACACTTATTACAGACTTTTAAACAGATTTGAGGCAGAACTGACAATTCAAAATTTCAGTATAAATTTGTCTTTACAATTCTGATCATCAGGTGCTTGCTCCTGAATCACCCCAATCAGCCCCTGTGCACGAGTTTTTTTTAATGTCACTTTGGCAAACTAACAACAGTTGGTTTATTGCTATTATAGGCATTCAAAGAGTGCCAATTTGTCACATTGTAAAATTTATAATAAACGAACCCATGTTATTTGCCAATTTTCAACCCATAAATATTTATAGCTGTAAAATAATCAATGGCCTATAAAATTTAGCTCACTGAATGTTCAACTCAGTTGATTTGAAAGTAAAATTCTACTTTTTATTCTTTTTATTTTAGAACTATTTAAAATAAGTGAAAAATGTCCAATATATTGCTAATTATAAATTGATCCAGAGAACACTAACAAAAAGCCGAACTGTTTTTGAATGTCTGCATTCAATGTTTGAGAAAGCCTTTTTTCTTTTTTAATTTTTTTCAAGTTGTGGCAATGTAAATGTTGTAGTTAACTCGCTGTCGACTGTTATATGTGTGAGAAGAATATCTACAGTATGTCTATAGTCATATTAACGGCGAAACACAAAGTCTCATTCTTTACCATTCAATTTGCCATCACTAGGATTCTCTTCTGGAATAAGGTGTTTTCGAATTTAATGCTTTTTTTGTAGCCTACAAGACCATGCTTCAGTAATCCGTTTGGCACATTCACTATCATCCATCTATCCATCGTTTTTTGATGTCATCAAGCCGTTTGCACATGCGCTTGTTCACGAAAAAGCCGCCATATTTGTAGAAAACAATCATTATTCTTTTATTTAATAGTACTTTTTGGTGTTGTTTTGATACTATAATAAAAAAATTTCAAACAAAAGCATCGGCTTCAAAAATTCATTGCAGAAGTTTCGTGTTTTTAACAATAAAATTGTCTATAAAGATGGCTGACAACGATAAAATGACGTCACGAAAAACGAAGGATTCTTTATCTTGTGCATGAGTCGCGATTCCTGACAAACATCCGTCATTTTTTTCCGTAATTAATCCGTAATTGCTTTTCTGTTGAAAACTTACGTATTGTCAAATGTGGCAGTTCTGTTCTATTCGGGAGGCGGGCAAGGTGAACTATTGTTTTTCATGTCATGTGGTCTTCGCTAGGACTGTCGTCTCTCGTTCTTTTGTTACCGGTTGTACATATTGCCGATGACACAAAATAAACACAGGCGTGTTCGCTGATGCCGTTTTTGAATGACCTTTCTTTAGCTACGCATCGCCTGCCTCTGACGCCGACTGAACTATTCTGATCAAGCGATTTGAGCCTGAGAGGGTGGTTGGTTTATATGGCAGGTGCATGTCAAACCAGCCGCCCGTATAAGTGGAGGATGGATTTTTAAGCTTGAAATTTAGTGTCAAATTTTCACCTTAGATGCCGGAATATATAGTATTTATAATTTAAATAAACATGATAACTTCACACAAATACTAGATGCAGCATGACAACACCAGCACAAATAAATGCACTGAAAAGCCAAGTTTCAACGACCTTTAGTTATTGTAAATTACTGTAATATCTCCATTTGAACGCTCTATACGTGTTGCTCTATACGTATTTCAACCCTTTCCCTTTAGTGGCAGTCAAGAGGCTGGCATTGTATTTTTCAAATAGCTCGTCGGAATTTTGGGAAAATCAATTTAGGTAACCCTTTTATATTTCGCCTATATTTTGCATTCTCCTTCAGGCGGAGTGACATTATTCCTTTTGGATGCAATAAATCTGCTAACTTACCTACAACTTGTCAAAGATATCTAAGTGAATATGCATTAGGAAGCCAAGAAATATCTCTACCAGTTGATATCTATTGCTTGCAATTAACTTGCGATGATGTGCCTGTGCCCTTTGTTGGAGCATTCCTTTTTTTATTTCATTTTAAATTTAAAAGCATAATTTTATTTTATTACCGTATTGAACAATGTTGCATAAAAGCTCATTGCACTCATTGATATGTTTGCTACAGTTTGCAGCCATAACTGGGTTTTCGTGTGCAATAAAAGAGAAGTTATGAGCGACGATCAATTGTATGATCAGATCACCGCAATGATGCTATTAAATAATATGTTATAAATCTGCAAGTTTATAAGTTATATAATAATCTATCAAATGCTACAGGTATGTATTCAAGAACAATAAATAAACAGACCATATTATGATACATGCAGAAAAAAAAATTAAGGCTTGATACAAAAATATTTGCATCATTTGCTCGGCCAGTTATATTCTGGTTGTTGCTTTCGTTTGGAATAATTTCATCTTCTGGTTGTTCAATACCTTCCACAATGTCTTTTGAACTCTTCATCTGCACTGCTGACCTAGTCGATATTGGCGTCCAAACAAAGCTTTTACAGAGCAAAACATTTGCGCATTGCATTTTGCTCAAATGATAAACTTTTAGCCGCATGTGTGGTAAGCCCAACTTTTAGCTTAAAACTATTCGTACTGATACCATTGTAAAGGTAAACTGTTTTTCACATATGTCGAAGTATCGAAACTGTGTTAAACAAGGAACTA
Organism: Watersipora subatra; assembly: GCF_963576615.1. Classification (NCBI taxonomy): domain Eukaryota; kingdom Metazoa; phylum Bryozoa; class Gymnolaemata; order Cheilostomatida; family Watersiporidae; genus Watersipora; species Watersipora subatra. Next base: position 29,311,073 of record NC_088714.1, read on the forward strand.
TTATTAGCCTGATACAGCTCTTTATTATTTCTATCGTTTTACTTTCTAAGTTTTAATTAAAAAAAAGAAGCTTTTGTGTTGGAAAACGGACTTCGATACGAACAAAAACAACGAAAGAATTAATTGTTATTGATGTAACCGAGTTATTATTAGTTCAATTTTGTGGACACTTTTCTACTGATCACTTGCTATTACGGGTTCGTAAAGATCAAAGAACGTCAAAGTGGCGGTCAAATGGAGGTGGCATTCAATTAAAGGGTGGCGCTCTATTTTTCAACCCTTGTCCTATAGTGGCCAGTCAAATAGAGATGGCGGTAAAATAAAGGTGGCGTTCACTTAGAGGTTTTACGGTGTATGTATATATATTTATATTATATGTATTATATATACTAGAAATTCCACTGTCATACAGCCCACGACCAAAGAGATGGCCAGAGATATTGGCAAAAAAATAAAGGGTACTGATGGTTGAGAAATGCAATATTAGCAATCAAATGGCTCTGCAGTGCAATAGGATAACTGCAATGGTAGCTGTAATGTACTGGGTGTGGGTGTTATTATATACAACAATAAGCAATAATGAATGGAAAAGATGTTTATATTTTCCCCCTGCAATATTGGCCAATATTAGAAGTAAAATGCACTGATATTCTTAGAATAATCAATTTTATTAATATAGTAATAATAAAAAAACAATACAGTACACAATTTTGTTTACATTTCAAATCGTCATAGGTAGCAATATCGAGAAGTTGTGGTATTTATATAGGTTTTTAGAAAATTTATTTAAAAAGTGTTAGGTCATGACAAACAACAACAATGAAAGGAAAATATTACACGTTTATATCTCTCCCTTGCAATAGGAGAAATGCAATGTTGGCGAATATTATAAGTAAAATGCACTGATATTATTAAAATAACCAATATTGTTAATATAGTAATACAGCAATAATAGAAAACCTATGAGCGTTCATGCGTCTCGAAGATTTCTGCAAACTGCAGCAAAATAAAAGCTGTTATAAAAGTGTTATAAAGCTGTAGGCCTAATTTACTGTAATGTATGTAATTCAACAACAATAAAGAAATATGTTTATTATAACTCTGAAATGCAAAATTAGAAGTAAAATGGCAAGCTACTGTGTACTATACACAGTTTGAAAGTTGGTTGCGTTGAATGTAGAATGGTTTTGATAAGCGATCTTTAACAGAAAGCGAGTAAGAGCATTCACGCGTATAAAACTGTAGCAAAATAAAAAATTTTCTCGTCATGAAGGGGCGTTGTAGTTCGGCCCTAGCTTGTACATAAGTTGTAAAGAATTTCAGCTAACGTTTCAAATAGTGAAACCTTCGGTGATTGGACAAAAAACACAGGCTGATAAACTGTGTACCACAATTTCGTACCTGTAAATCGGTCTACGCCTCAAACGGTCTACGTTTATTACAGAAACCTTCGAACAAATTCGATTACAAGTAAAAATGCCATAGACTGATGAAATGAGCACGGTTTTCTCGTGAAATGCGCACTGCTAAATAGTTCTACAATCGGTCGCACGGCATTATTGGCGTTTCAATTTTCGGTCTTAACTTTTATTAAACCGAGCTTTTCAAGCTTTTTGTGGCAATTTTCGTTCAAATTAATCTGTCTATTTGTGTATAATCCGATCAGATGGGTAAGTTTTAAGATATTATCGTATGTTTACAAAGACTTGGTAACATATTTAAATAGGTTTAAATGTGTTTTGTATCGTTTTTATACTTTAACGACTTTAAATTCCGATGCTTAAATTTTTTGATGAAATTTCTTGACGAGGGTTCGTCTCATTGTTGATGAATAATTTTCGTAAGTTGTGTGCACATGCATTTATCATAAAACTCCCACTCTTCCGCTTCGCTCGTGTGGTCGTGGGATTTTATACCTTTATATTATATGTATGCAAAAAAGGTTTTGGATTAGCAGCTATGGCAGTTGGTTGCGGATGTGCGTGCAATTTTCCAACAGCTGTAGAGATTTTTCAGTCCTTCTGCCCAAGTGCAGAAGTATTGATCTACAAGCACTTACATCATATACCAAGGCCATTGACCTCTGCCAGCAGTTAATAGTTCTAGTGATTCCTAGCTTATAGGTCAGTTCTAGAGTTATGATTACACGCTGCCCTTGATTAAACTCCGATCCTGCCTTGTTCAGTTGCCTAACTAGCTTATTACACAGTAAGCCTCTTCGCGGTGTTCATGCATCACTAATCACCGTCTGCCGTAATCTTGGAGCTGGTTGATATTCTGTTGAGTAGCTCTTCACAGGATATGAACTCATACAATTATTTAGTCAGTTATCAAACATATCAAACATAAAAGTTTGTTTCACATAATTATAAAACAGCAATCTAGTAAAAAGTCTCTATTTTGATAACCTGTCAATGAGATTAGTTTATATATTAGATTTTATAGGAGATGAAATTAGTTGTTCTTGTATTCCTTTTTGGAACTGTTTTTGAAACAATTTGAATGGGCATTTATTACAAAGAGGATTGGGAAAAAAAACACACGCGCATACATAATTAATATGAGTTATGTCATTGAATATTACTCTGCAACTTCCTTCCCTTTTCAAGTCAACACAAATTGGCATAATCGCAGATTTCACCAATAATATTGTCCCTTTATATCCTCTAACAGATTGATTGCTCGCGATTAGCTAATAGGATATATTTTAGCACTTCTTTGTCGAAAGAGTTGTATGTATATTAAGGCGCACGTGTCCCGCAATATTTCTGATAAAATATTAGTTCATTAAATACATAGAATTTAGTATGTGGATTGAGTTTTGAAGTATTGTTCACTTGAACATTTACTAAAATATGATACGAAACTAGATATACTAGTTTCCCGGGCTATGTAGTTGGCCAAATATTGTACAGACTAGCAAGAAAGATGTACAGAACATCTTGCTAGTCTTTTCGTCTCAGTTTTATTGTAGGTCTTTGTCCTTTTTGTTCCATTTAGTGTTTGACTGTTTTAGCTTTGATCGTGTTGATTTCCATGAAAAATAGCGGCGAGGCAACCTTTAATAATTCCATGTTGAGATGATTTCTACCTAAAAGTTTATTTATTATTTTCAATAAGTTATTATTAATGTTATGATCATTATTTGAATTTGCCTTTTAAACCAAAGAGTAGCAGCTTGCTGTGTCAATTTACCTTTCTTCCACCAAGTTGTTCCTTAGCGCTGAGCTCCGATGGTCACACGCCAGTTTGTTGGCTTACAACATTAAGACAATTCTCCTTACATGGTGTTCCAGTAGTGGGTTGTGCTCTTTGATTCTTTCTCGAATGGCACCTATAACAATGGTAATGCACATGCTGTTGGTATATGAAGTGCTAATACTACTGTAATGACCAAACGTCTTGCTGGTTCACTTCAAGTGAGCACCCATCCATTATCCTAATATATCCGTTTCAAATTTTATTTGGTATACGTTGTTCATGTTAGGCATATGTGGTCAGAGTATACTGTGACAGCGCTTTATATGCGCAGGTAAAGGTTTGGCTTCTTTCATACAGTCAAACCTCTACTCAGAAGGGCTTTTAACCTACTACAAGTTTTTCAATGATTTCAAATTCTAGCAAATACTTCACTCTATTAGAACTAGTTTCCAACATAGGACTTGCAATGTTTCTGGTATCATCAGTTTGTTAAATGTTGTGAGACTCTAGGTGAAAACCATAAATATAGCGTCACATTTTTGAGGTAGCAAGGTATATGCTACAAAGATAGAATATTGTATATGTCAAAAATAGAGTAAAACGAAAATACATATACAGTCAAACTTGGATAACTCGGCCACGGATATTTCGAACACATTGTTAACTCGAACGGATTGTTTGGTCCGTTCATGCGCAATGATAAATTGCTTGAGATAACTCAAACTTAACATCATTAACTCGAACTGTTTTTTTGCCGAGGGAACAAACTTTGGTTGATATTTATGTAAATTCCTTCGGATTAAAACAAACTTTGGTTTGTTTCAATCCGAAGGAATTTACATTAGTCGCGGAGCTACGACTAATTTAGATATTTTTCTATCAGCTGAGATTTGTTTGTAGTTTCAGGTGATGTGACTGCCAGGATGTTTTAAGATTAAAATTGGCAAAATTGATCTCTGTTTAAACGCTCAGAAAAAAAGATGAGTCTTATTCTCTGAGTGTTTTAACGGCGATCAAGTTTTGCCAATTTTAATCTGAAAATCTCATGGCATTACATCACCTAAAACAACAAACAAATCTCAAGTGACAGAAAACTATCTATACTTCCTGATAAATAATTTTGAAACTTTACATGAGAGGCTCTATGACTTGCAACAAGCAATCTATGATTTTGCTTTATACATAGTTTGTATATGTACATGTTGTATCTTCTGTTAAATACATGCACTTGTGACAGTGCTCTGATAACTTGAACGCTCTGATAACTCGAACACTTTCACTCGGTCCCATGAAGTTCGAGTTATCCATGTTTGACTGTATATATATATTATAAGTGTGGTGTCTGTCTGTCTGTTTTTCCGAAGCCAGAGTTAGAGGTTTAGTTAAAAGATTGATTTCAATGAGACTCCAGTTCGTGACATTCAGATTGGTAGACTGACACTCTGACAAGTTGGTACGCTTTGTACGATTTCATTAATATATGTATGTATATTTGTATATGTATTTATATATATTTGTATATGTGTTTACCCTAGGACACTTATATTTCGCTAGTGTTTAGTTTCGTGAGTAGTATACAGAGTAAAATTTCGCTGCAACTTAATTTCGCAGCTCTGAGGGGTACGAAAATATAGTGATGTGAAAATAAATGCAGTGTAACAAACATAATTAGGTTCCTCAGGTTCGGTTCACCGGTAAAAAATTTTTTTTCAATTTGGGACTAGTTTGTAATTGTGAACCGCAGGTAGAATTGTGTGGCCGAAATCGATAATGCAATTTGATCACTCGCTGCCATTTGTTTCTTGGACTATCAATGAACGAAGTTATTTAATTCCGCATTTTCGCTCGTTCGTTATGATAGTTTAGTTTCGCACATGAAACTTTCGCGGGAGGATGACACCGCGAAAACACGAAAGTTAGATGAGGTGAATACATAGTGTCCTAGGGTATATATATTTGTATACGTATTTATATATATTTGTATATGTATTTATATATATTTGTATATGTATTTATATATATTTGTATATGTATTTGTATATATAACTAATTAGGGACTAAGCGGATTTTAACATTGGTATTATGTTATTGTTAAAAGTTATTGTATTGTTTACTTTGGTTGTGAAATAGCTTATGGTGTATTCTTATAGAAATATTTGCCACAACGTGTGGTGATTTTAATATTCAAAACAGGTCTTAGTAAACTAGCTTAGTATTTAGATGTTTAACTGTATTATTTCTCAATTCAGCAACCTTTTAAAAACATTTCGTAACTGGACTGGTTGGAGTTGTTTGCCTTCATCAGTTGCGTATAGTATTGCCGGTAATGTTGCTTCTGTGTTTCTCGGTCATGTGATTGTAGTTCATGTACATGGCCTTTTGTAATGCGAACAGACAGATTTATATGAGATACAAGTGAATGTATTTTTGCTCTTTACTCCCCTATGGAGCTCGTGCTGACTCGTATTTGTGATTGTGGATTATTGCAGCAACCGCAATTATTTCCTAATAACTATGATATTTTTTCACATGCTAACACAAATATGCTTCAAAGGCCTGGCTACGCACGCACAGGCAGATAAAGTGTGTCTTTTACTTTGCTGATGCTCTGTCGATGTGTCGCTTTCAAATAAACATTTTGGTCTACTTCGGTAGGGATCAGAACAAGACATCAGTGATTCACTGTTATATAATGCTACAACTATTTCAATTCAATTTTATTCATTTCATTTGTAAGTTAGTTGCATCCAAAATTGGCTTCACACGAACAACTATTCATTCGTATATGGGCAAAGGTATTGTTGTAATATGTGTACAATTATCCTGATGTACTTTCAATAATGGTGCTAAAATTCTAGTCATGGCCTTCACACGTCTGAGGCCAATTCTCATTGGTCTATTTATTTATTTATCAACATGACAGCATTAGTGTGCCTAGCAACAACCAATGTCTATTAGCGTTTTAACTACTATCAAGTTTTGTCGATTTTAATCTTGAAACATTTCTATCACCTCAAACACAAAAATACAGTCGCAAATAATAAAAAAACTACTGATACTTTGTGGTAAAACCTATTAAAATTTTATGTAAGTTCCTCTATAACAGAGCCAAGTTTCTGCTTTAAAGTTAGAGCAAATATATATATATAATACTGGTCACGATCCCGGTAAGTGGGGTGAAGCTGCATATATTATAATAGCATTATAGTGATAGCAAGTTAGTGAACTCGATGCCACAAGTATTTGTCGTGTTTTGAAAAGTTACAATTATGTAAACCAATCAAGTATGCTCTTTCAAAATTTGAACTCGGTTTAGTGATGGAAGCTTAAAACATTACAAATTTGCCTCGCAAAGCCACTGCTATAAAAACCGGAAAATATTACGGGACGGCGTCAGGCGAGTCTAATCATTGTTTTTCATTGCCTTCGCTTGATAATAAAGACATAGAAATACTTTCGAAGAATACATGGGCAGCGTACCAGTTGCAGAATCTTCTGATGAAGATGAAAGTTTAGAAGTAGATAATTTCTCATGTTCAATTGGTTCAATTGATGCCGAAGATTACTATGAAGCAATAATTACAAGGCTAGAAGAGCAGGAAGCCATTAGAGTAGAGACTGCATTAGGAAACTTCATTCATGAAAGTAACTTCAACAAGATAATCGAGAAGCCGACCTTCTAAACCGCTCTCTTCGTAGTATTGTTCTTGCAAATTGGGTCTCGGAGGATCTAAGTGTACTACGTGATTCAAAAATTATGAAATAAGTCACTGCAGGTATTCTTGCTCTGAACTATCCAGCACTGAGTTGGATATTATCATTGATTTGGATTTGATATTATGTATGGATCATCACAAATTGAAAGCTTCCCATTACCTATGTAGATTTAGCATTAAGTTTTATTGTATTTCCTTCAAACTAGTATGTATTTTTATACTATGTTTTACCATATACATGTACAGTGCAATAATAAATCAAATTTTTTAGCAGTCAATAACTTTGGTTATCAACCTTTAGTTGGTATTATACATGGACATGAAAGAATTAAAATTTTTCATTATAAACGTATAGGTTCAGCGTAAGTTTTGCTCCCAAGACCTATATATTTGTAGGGTTAGGGCTGAATTTAGAGATGGTTGCTATGGTGATTCTAACATTAATCAAATAATTACATCACTTAAAACTTCCAGCGCTATTTTCTCAATGTCGCGTTTCAGCCGATTTTAAAAGATATATATGTAAACTTTTGACTATAAAACCAGTTCTAACAAAAATAGAAATAAATCTTTTCGCTGTAAAGTTCCTAGGATTTCCTCTGTTTAGCTGAGCAACTGTCTAGATTTTAATAATTTTTGACTTGATCCCGTTTTCTGATATCATGGCCCACATACTGTAGCATATATTACGTCTAAAACATAAACGTACGTATCATATACTTATTACTCACTGAAGCTGCTCAAGAACTTTAAAATTTAGAAAGTTATAAATTAATGAATCTGTGCAGTCCTTGTTGAGTAGATTACTCATGTTTAGCAATCACCAATGATTTTATTTACAAAATACCGTAACTTCTATTCTTAATACTTTATTTGTCACACCTCTGAGAGTGACCATATAATCTTGTCAAAACTTATGTATAGTATTTGCAATGTATTTAAAATAGTAAGGTGTGAAAAGGTAATGAAAATTATTACTTGTGATAAAATGCGTCTGTGCGGCAGCGGTTGTTTTTATGGAGGCCAGTCTTCTAGTTAATTTTCCCTATTAGTCTATCTTAATTTAATTGACTATTATTACATATAAACTATGTTTTTATAAATAAGTAATTAAATTAGCATAGATTTACGTAAAGCCTTTGTTTTAATTTTATGATAAAAACATTCAGTATGCATTGTTTTCTTTTCAGCACCAGAACAAATTAACAAAATAGAGAGTGTTCGTGCACAAATGTTTACTGTTATTACATGAAAACTTTTACACAAGTAGTACATATGAAGTATTTCATTTGCGTGTCATATGGGGGTGATTACCTCTAGTCTAGAGTAGAATATTGTATCAAATTATATACTGTATTTTAGAAAGTTGATATGAAAAGTCCATTACAAGTGGAGGTTTAATTGTACATTGTTATTAATCTGCCAGTCACACATGGTTGCTATCTCTCCTTTCTCATATACTGACCTGAGACCATAAATCATTGTCAGGCATAGGCTCCTCTTTCAGCCCTCTGTCAACAGCCCTCTGTTGCTCTCTATTCAGAGCATTATTCTGTCTGTATTGTAGAGGAAGCAGAGGTTCAACATAAACGTCCCCCACAGATTTTGTGCTCACTCATATAAACGGTTCACATTTTGTGACCACTGCGGAAGCCTCCTCTATGGTCTCATTAGACAAGGGCTTCAGTGCGAATGTAAGCCAACCCTCTTTTCTCTCTCTCTTCTTTTTATGCGATTGCTATTATTAATTGCTAAATTCGCGTAAAATAAACTGGTGACATTGTGCATTAGTCAGATTCACAAATAAAGGGCTCATCAAAGTAGCGCCAAGGTAAAAACTCAATTTCCATTTCAACCAAAGTTTTGTGAAGTCGAAGGAATGTTATCATGCTCAGTACTATTATTTGGTTGCTGAAATTCAATTAAATAATTGCTTACGAAACCTAATACACATAGAACTAATGTTTTTGAAATTGTTAATTAGAAAAACTAGCCAAATATGCGTATTCCAAAAGTTAGGAATTGAAAATTAAACATTCGTTGTTCTACAGTCATGATGATTGTCTAGACTTGCATGTCAACCACAGCTGTTACTGACACATCACTGTACAATGAACAAGAAGTATATATATACACATGTACTTGCACTAATACACATCTCATTAAATGAGTTATGACAGCAGCAGAGTTGGGTTACTGAGGAAGACAACTTTATTCTGATCAAAAGTTATTTATAATGTGATATCCAATGTTTGCCATGCCCATGTGCTGGCATCATTGTTGCTGTTATAGTATAAAGTTAACTTGCTACCGTGTAACTGATGAACCAGCTATGACACCTTTTTATGTTTTTATATCCAATGTGTTTAATATGACTTAGTTTTTACTATAAAAACAAACTTTTCTGTCAAAATATTCATTGGCCCTCAAACCTATTGGTCCAGTGTCATCAAACCTATTGGTCCAGTGTCATCAAACCTATTGGTCCAGTGTCATCAAACCTATTGGTCCAGTGTCATCAAACCTATTGGTCCAGTGTCATCAAACCTATTGGTCCAGTGTCATCAAATTTAATTCTTAATGTATGCATTACCAAGGAATTTCAGCATGTTTTTTCAGTAATATTATTTCCTTATTGCTAGGTTTCAAAAACTGACACTTGATTATTTTAGTTCCATGTTTATCAAACTGGTTTTGATATTTATAGAAAGCATTCGCAGATTTGTCAATGTTTACTTTACTATATATAGTGAAATAGCCATCTTTGTTTAATTTTGCGGAATTAAATAGGTTATAAGTAGAGTAAACATTCGAATATACTATCGCGTGATAGACAGACACGAGGAGGCAAATCCGAGGTGTTAGCGTAAAACTAATTATGAAGAAGCTATCAATGCATACCCATTTTGTAATTTTAATATTATATTTCCATTTTCAAATTTTTTCCTAGTTAAAGCTAGATAGATAAGAAACAGCAGTTTGTTAATAAATCTGGTATCCTTTTTAGTAGAGACGCGCTTCATCCATTATTATCTAGTAAAAGGAAAAATAGTTTGAATTCTTTAGCATAAATTAGCATGAGTTCTTTATCACTGGTGACCTACATAGATCTATCAAAGGCAACTTTACTCAGCTTTGTACTCAACAATACCTTTCTCTGTCCTAAAAAGCCTCGGATCTATGATTAATTAATAAATGTAGCTGATGGTTGGCAGCCTCCCCAACAGTGCCCTATAAATAGATATGAACTATCGCCAGTGCCAAAATGTTACTTTTATACTTGCTATATATAACATTGAACTAGGCAGGCTATATCTAGAATTCCTCGGCCTTTGGCTTGGCATGCTTTGCTGATAGCCTTTGCAAGCAATTCTGCTAGTTTGTGTTGTTTCAATGGTTTCAAAGGTGTCACGCATGAAACCTTCTTGCTCATCCACTTGATGAATGTCTGGGACTAATATGTGTTTAACACTAACAACTGGTTTGTGCTCATTTTTCTTCGAGTACTTTCCTAGACTGACTAATAATTCATAGTTGATATATTTGAAGAAAAACTGTGGTAAGATGCTCACACCTCGCGCTTCGCTGCACGAGTGTTCATTCACATTATGTTTAACTAATAGCCTCACTGTTGAGTCTTCTCTATCCCTCATCAAAGTTATATTTAATATTCCAGTATTCAAAAGCGGAAAGCTAGCTTAGACCAGCCAATTCTGGTATAATTTGTTCCATCAGTGACTAGATATATGTTTTAGCACATGCTGCAAAGGTTTCTACTAATTGGGCAATGTTTATTTCTCACCATCTACTGCTATTGTCATTGCAATACAACTCAGTTGTGAATCGTCTTCTCTCATTGACCTGACAATTTGTAATAATGCAAATTTGTGTTGATTGCATTTTGATGATGTGATTGCATATTTTGAAAACTATAAACATTCACATCATGGGACTTAGCAAGCTTCTTTTTAGTTCTTAGTAAAGAAATACTGACCCATTTTTGTGCTATAGAAGAGCCTAGCAGCACTGTGTTGGTAATTATTAAATTTATGATGTTATGTTGTGATAAATTCTAATGCAGTAATGATACAGTCAAATCATGACATGCGATGTTAATCCTCTCCGATATTGTTTTCATAAGTCAAATAAATAGTTTTGTTGAGCTTCGTGGTATTTTGTTCAATTCATTTTCTAGCTCGAAAACAATGGAAAAATAATCAAAGTAATCACGTTTAGCGTCCAAACAAATTAAAAGATTAAATAAAATTATGTAAAAAAGTAAATGTGAAAGCCAGAGTTATGTCAGAACATTTTACTTAAGTGATAATCAGTAACAAGATGTTTAGGAAAAAATGCAAGCTTGGCAATACTGTGGTTCTGCTAGACTTGTACTAGATGTTGCTTATATTAAATTATCTTATATATTTTAGTAGTTTCATTTTTTATTTTTACTTTTTATCAGCTTCACTTATGAAACTGTAACAGTTCACTGAATTTTCCATCTGTGTATGTTGGAAATGACAAATATTCACTATAGTTTTACATTATCTGTCCAAAAAATTAATTTGGGGAGTCAAGGCTTCAGCGTCGTAGTATAAAAAAAGTAATGGTTCCTCAGAGGGATTTGCTTCCCTTGTAAATACTTGCTGAGACATGACAAGACAATTCTTATTTGTCATAAAAAATTGTACATTCTAAAATTGTTATAGTAAAAATGGTTTTGGTTGGTTAGCAGAGTGTCTCCCCTTATTCATTCATCGTTTGTCCAGGTTTGAAGTTTGTTTGATTGTCATTAATTTAATCTCTGTTTCTTCCAGCATGCAAGATGAATGTACATCATCGGTGCCATAAGAATGTGCCTAATAACTGCGGTCTGAACACAAAGGACATGGCCGCCATTTTAAAGGAAATAGGATTCACAACTAGTCCCGGTCGGAAAAAGGTAAGTTGGTATTACACAAATGATCATCCTGCTTGGCATTTCAGCAATAGAACATTCTTGATAAAATATGCAGGTTCTCATCACTGTGTTATATAATATATAATACAGTACTAGATTGGTTAAGGCTGGTTCACACTATATCGCTGGATGTCGGAGTTGCTCTCTCAACAATTATTCGTCCACCGTGTTCACTGTGAACCTATTACATTGTTGAGGCAACGTGATACATTGGATCAATTGGATAACATCAGAGATGACTATAATAAAATTGGAATCAACTCGATTAACAGTTCAACCTGTAAATAATTGAATACATCATCAATAAAGAGCACCATTTTAGTATTGCACACGAAATACTGCAATTTAGTTAAATGTAGACAATTGTCACACTCAAGTCTTCAGCCAGACATCCCCTCAGAGTTGTCCTCTCCGTGTACATTCATCGACTATGTTCACTGTAAACCTATGGCATCATTAAGGCGATGCTGATATTACGACAAAGACTGCTGCTGTCAAACCTCCAATAGTTTGCTGAGCATTTGCTACAACCTGTGCAATCTGCACCACTTCAGTGATTGTAATTGGCTGAGGCAGACTGCTTGATCCATGTTTTCATATATAACAGTTGCTGCGGGACTAACATTTCATCATTTCAGCAACCACATTTTGTAATGAGAACACAGAGCCGTTGGCTATTTGCTGATGCAAAAGTTATTGGGCTTGCTGTAGTGTAAATATTGTTATCACAGATGAACACCGATGTATTCTGTGAATTACGCAGACGTACAGTGGTATAGTGTGAGCTAACCTTTTGTACTGGTCTCTACAACTAGATACTGTTACTTACCCACCTTTGTCAACTCAGATATTATTGATTTTTTTTTATACATATTGGATTGAGGCTTGTTCTATTTTGTTATCTCACTCTTATTTAAAACATGATATTTTGATAAAACAGCTCATGTCAGAGTACATTATGACGTTTTGGAAAAATTATCATAGCTGGTTTAAACATGTTGTTTCTAAAACAAGACATGTTTAAATACATTATATTTCCGAAAATATCTCATAACTGGTTTGAATGTGATACGTTTATAAAAACCTATTTTCAATCTTATATATTTGTGCTTGATAGAGTTTTGCCATTGCAAAAAGAACATAAATATTTCACAAAATTCATATAGATTTTGTTGCTGTCATCCCAATCATTGCTGTTAAGTGGAAGCACTGTTTTTACTTCTCCAAACAAATAATATGCTTTTGTAAATATAAAATATGAAAGCTTTTGTATTATATTCTTTTTATCGAACAGCCATTGGCAGCCCTCAAGTCTCAGCAGGTAACTCTATTTTGGTACTTCTATTGGTTGATGGTGATTTGTTATGATTTATTTGGCTTATTTTGCTTCCTCCTTGGTTATGTATCATCTTGCTACAGTAGACACATGCATGGCAGTACATCGGTGAGTCACATAGAAGCATACTCGTAGTGCTGCCTGCGTCCCGCTTGATTGCGAAGTTAATAATCGCTGACCTCTCTACATGTAGCTTGCTAACTGCGGGATCGGTGCAAATGCAAATGTAGAAGCAATGCGTGTCTTGGACATATTTCTGCTCAATTTTCAAAAAGCCTAATCTAAAACCGAGCTTCCTATAAGCGATGCCATTTGAATATTCTTGTGAGTATGTGGAAGGTTCCTAGGCCTTCTCACTTACCTGCTCATAAATATGAAATTGATTGACGTTAAATAGACTACGTATTCCACTGCTACACGAATCAAAATGTCTAAACTTCACTTTACGAAGGGAGGTAAAGACCATATTCCTTTACATCGTGTATAAGTACAGTGATGATTGGAATTATGGGATCGCTTAAAATATACACATTAGTGATTAGTTAATGGTTTGTTAAGTATTTATTAGGTGAATTATGGCAATATGTGCATCAGTAGTAAGCTGAGGATGTTCTACTCACAAACAGTATTAAATAGCCGCTGATCTTTGTCATTTAGCCTGGTTTTGTCATAATGTGATATCTGCACATTATAACAAAAAATCCATTAAAACTTAAGTTTATAACCGTCAGCAGAATTGGTCAAATTGAATATGGTTTTTGAACAAAGGCATCCGTGTAACTATTATGGAACTTAATTGGCGGCCTCTGGAGTATTAGTAGCATCTTAGTATTTAGTTGGTCAGCCCATATTGTCAACCACAGAGTAGGATGAGAAGGTTGCTCATTAAATATTATATTTGTTGATAGTACTTTTGGTGGCAGACACAGTGTCTACAAAACTTGCTTCTCAAATTTGTACGGTATGTATAGTCTAAGATAATAAAGAAAGTGTGTTTACACCATAAATGATTAAAAAACATGAAAAAAATTACCAAGTGGGCCCACAATTGCGATCACCCCTGTAAAGCTGTCACCACATCTATGTACACTTACACTTAGGGGTTTGTGCGCTACATCTATATGTACCTAGTGGTTTTCATGTTGGTGTGACAACTATTAATTCCATATGTGTGTCTCTTTGTCACAACCCCCAGCTGCACCACATTCTTCGTTATCTTAATGTCATTGACTGTAACTAGGCTAGTCGAATGATGGTTCTGATGTTTTTGCAGGCCTCGTTTAGTGACTCAACCTCTTCTACTTCCACTATATCTACTAATCTATCTTCGTCCAAGTCCATTGACGCAAACAGTCCGACATCCAACTCGGTCGGTTTACCTGGTGAGTTTTGTTCTTCCATTCTACTTAGTTTGGGCGATACAGACAGCTTTCAATTGGAAAGGTTCTGGCATTGTTGTAGTATAACAATGAAGCTTAGAGGTTTTATGACTATGAATGTTTTTATTTTAATTTACACCGCTTTTAAATCAATGCCAGATTTTGAGGATAGTATCTTGTTAACAAGAATTAAGTCATGCTCTTGAGTAGATATAAGTGAGTCATGTTTTTGAGAATATATAAGTGAGTCATGTTTTTGAGTATAGATAAGTGAGTCATGCTTTTAAATATATATATAACTCAGCCTACTTATGGCTGCCTTGCAAATCTATTGCATTCTTTCAAACCTACAGGCATCAACAATGGCCGGGCTTTCAGGCAAGATGAAAACTCTAACAAACTGCATGAATACCACTTTCTCAAAGTCCTAGGCAAAGGCAGCTTTGGAAAGGTATTTTCATTACTGTTACATTGCTTCAGTTGCTGGGGTGACATGATCGTTGAGAAGACATCTAGAAGTATTACCTTTTACTTTTGTCGGTGGTCTGCGTATCATTTTATTACCAAAGTTGTGCGTCTGCTGTCCTCCCAAGTCTTTTAGACTTCTCAGTTTACATCTGACAGGACTAGCTTGCTAAGGAATGTAATCTTGCAACCGTTCAGCTTTTACAAGGGATGACAATTAACTGGATGTTTGAACTAATTTGTATGTGATGGGTTGTAAAATTGTGATATACTCTTTAGTACAGTACACTTGCAACCATTTGTGTTCCAACTTTACAGGTGATGCTGGCAGAGAAGAAATCTACTGGCGAAATCTTTGCAATCAAGATATTAAAGAAAGATGTCATCACCCGAGATGATGATGTGGAGTGCACTATGACAGAAAAGCGAATACTTGCTCTGTCGGCTAGACATCCTTTTTTAACCGGACTCAGCTGCACCTTTCAGACAAATGTAATCTTTGCTTATTCTTTATCAGCTCGTGTCACCCAAGTAGAAATCAGGTGCAACGACAGGCTTTAACAAATATATGCTGTTTCATCATGTAAGGAAAAATTGGAGTGGGCAGAGTTAGCTGGGTATTCATTTGCTAATTTCTGTATCTCGTATTCTGTAAGACAATGAACAAGCTATATAGATAGGTGAAGATTAGCGGTTCCACTGTCAGATAGTCTTTGAATGAGAAAATTGGCCAGATCGTGTAACATTCTGTGTTATTTTTACAACGATTGTTGATGTATATTTGGTCATTTTAGCTTTCATTGTCAAATGAATGGCAAAGTCAGCCAATCATAGTACACGATGAACAAATAATAAGGAGTTGTTTCCTCGTTACCACAATCTCGCTGCTCATGTGTGACTGTCGTTATAAATTACGTCTGCACATTAGTGAGTTTACAGTTTCAAATAGTTTTTGACAAAAAAGTTATGTCTGTAAACAGCAAACTGCTGAACGTTATCTGCAATATCTCCGTTCTATTTTGGAGCAATTTATCATAATCAATTAACTAATAACAATGTAGTGATCGTTTTTCTCTGGTCACACAATTTTCTATTAATACTGCTATTCTTTGACCATTTTGACTTGTTAATGATTTCTCTTTTTAATGGAAAATAGACTACCAATGGCTGCCTGTCCTATAATGAATTTTATTTGTTGATGTCAATGGTGGTAAATTGTGCAATATAAAGCACTGGTCTACCTAGGTGAAAAACATGGCAACTCTCATTCCTGTTTTAGAAAGATTTAGGATTTTAAAAATTCCATCTCTGAATTGTCTAGAGGACATTTGAACTACAGACGAAATACCTAATTGAGGCTTGAAGTTGTACAATCTCAATTTTTCCCATTCACGCTTTTGTTAAAAACAAAATTACCTGTATAGCTACTAGGATTACTTAGTGTAAAAACTGTAAATAGTTGACAGAGTAACATGAACTGTTTTAAGAATTACCATCTCCAGCACTCTTATGTATTTAAGTTGTGGAGTAGTTCAGGCTTTACATGCCTTGCATGCTTTTTGATCAGGAGTTCAGCTTTCTGTATGTTAAGCTTGCAAATTTCCAACAAACAGCAAGACACTGTGTAGCGATTAGCTTATGTCAACTACGGAAGCTGTTGTTTCTTCTATGCTCTAAGGAGAGATATGTTTATATCCTTTCTGTTCAGGACCGGCTGTATTTTGTGATGGAGTATGTGAATGGAGGTGATCTCATGTACCACATACAATATCAGCAGAAGTTCAGTGAAGTTAGGTCTCGATTCTATGCTGCAGAAGTCACTTTGGCGCTAATGTTTTTACATAAACATGGAATTATATACAGGTGAGTAGGTGTTTTACAGATAGCTGGTCTGATAGCAATTGTATAGCGATCAAAGAATGATAGGTACAGTTTTCATCTCACATATATTACTACAATCTTTTGGAACAACTTATGCTCCTTTTTACATTTCAAGCTGTGGCTACAGTCTTCTTTAAAATGCGTAACCATAGCGCGATGACGACATCTGCTGTGACTAAACGCAAAGATGCAGATCAATGCTGTTCACAAATACCACAATCAATGAAGAAGTTATACTGAATTGTATAAAGCATTATCAATGCTTTCAAAGTTTTGTTGTTCAATTCTCATTCACGAAACAAAAAACACCATTTTCTAATGCATATATTGCAAATATTATAGAATATGTTGCGACTCGTGAGTGAATGTCAAAAGACCGCATTTTTAGCCAGAAAAGAATAAAATGGAACCAGGATTGATTTTAAGAGGATGTATTTCCTCTGGTAGATTAGATATGTAGATGAGTGCTTCACTGACAAAGTATACCTGTCAGTGCACTTGAGCTTGCTCTCAAGTGTTAACTACACAAATAATGCGTTTGCTCAGTTTCGTAGCCACAGTTTTGCTGTTTTAATATCATTAAATTTCTGTGCTTATGTTGGCCTCGATGTACAGTACGATGTACAGAACAGTATTTGTTTTCCATTTCTGACCTTTCGCATCTTCATTGATCTCTTCGTGTCTCATACAGAGATTTAAAGCTAGACAATATTTTGTTGGATGCTGAGGGACACATAAAGGTTGCAGACTTTGGAATGTGCAAAGAAGGAATGCTGGAGCCTGACCAGCTCACGAGCACATTCTGCGGCACACCGGACTATATTGCACCCGAGGTGCGTAGTTTCTCGTTAATATGTGCTTGTTTTGGGTTGTTTGAAGTTGAAATTTTATTTCCATAATACTCTAAGGGTCTACGAGCTCATGGTATGCCCAAAATCCGATTCATTAGCATGCTATAACTCGTTGAAAGAGGTGCTTTGAGGAAATAGGTTAGCCCGCATGTTATTGATGTACTGTGCATCCAAAATCACCGCATTCTCTATTTGGAACTGATTTACTGTGAAGATAGGATAATTGCTTAAAGGTTGACTTGTAACAAAATTCATATTACAGTTATTTGGTATCAAAAGATTCACTATGTCTTACTCTGTTGGGATGTAGGTGCCAAATATGTGGGAATGTGATTACAAGCTCAGAAACGAAAAACTGCCGTAGGTTGGAATCTGTTTATTTCTCTGACGTAGTCATTACATTTGATAATTGTCTTGTCACTTGATGTTTTCACGTGAGTTGAAAGGCCAATAAAAAGCTCAATATAAAACTTATCGTAGTACTAGTTTATGACAAACACTTTGGGTTTTACCGAAGACCCCGTATCAAATATAGATGCTCGCTACTTTACAGTTTTTTTTCGGTTTGATGTAATCGTCAAGTCGTAATCTGATCATGTGACCCAATACTTCGCAAGTAATTTCTGCAGCACTTTCCGATTATCACAGGTGACCAACAGGCTCGTCTTGATTATCAGACAATGATATGTACTCCTTCGAAGTAAGGTTAAAAAATTAAACGAATTTTTACGGTAAGTTATAAGATATCACTGCTAAAAGTGACAGCATTACAATGACAATAAAACAGACTCGTAAGAACAATAGACATGGTTTTATTGAATGCGTGAAGTATATTTGTGAAAATATTTTGACGAATGAGGTTGCATGAAAGTGTAAACAGAAACCATCTTGTAACAACTACGTCCCATTTCAGCCATTTTGTAAAGAGAATCCAAACTACGGCGGTTTCGTGTAGCTGCGATTAACTGTTCGGTTTTTAGCTTTTAAGAGCTTGTAATCACATTCCCACATATTTTGCACCTACAACACAGCAGAGCAAGACATGGTGAATCTTTGATACCAAATAACTGTAATGTGAATTTTGTTGCAAGTCAACCTTTAACATGGAAATATTTGAACAAATTTTGTTCATGAAATTGTTGATTTTTTATTGCTGGTTAGATAGATTATGTTGGCATGGTCTTGTCACTAAAACTGTTATGCCATTGATTGTTAGTTAAGTTTCAATTTATTTAGTGATTGTGGCGTAGAGAGAATGTTTGGTTTGCGCTGATCCTGCCTGAAACGAAATTTGACGTCTTCATTTGATGCACTTTGTTATTTGTTGCCATTTTTGGTTATTCCTCTCGACTGGAGATTGGAACAAGCTCAGATCGTTCATTATTTGCTCTAATAATAATAGCCTGTGTTCCAATGCTTTTACCCGACATGAACTTTTCCTGGAAAGTTAATGTATATGTTTCTAGGATTTAAACTTTGAAAGTTGGTTTGTCATTTAGAATACATTCTTGAAAAGAGATATGTCATCTTGTAGGTTGTCCTCTATGAGTGCACCAGAATGTTATAGTTGCCCACTCACTGAAAAAAGTTTCACGTCACAGATTTCCGTCACTCGTATTTGCTAATATGTATTTTATTTGTTAATGGCTCTTTTTACTTACCAGTATGTGTCGATTTTTGAGTGTTCATGTCTCTTTAACCAGATTCTACAAGACTTGCCATATAATGAGTCTGTGGACTGGTGGGCACTAGGTGTCCTCATGTATGAAATGCTCGCTGGGCAACCCCCATTTGAGGCAGATAATGAGGAGGATCTTTTTGAGAATATACAGCATGATGACATTCTATACCCTGTGTGGCTAAGTAAAGATGCCATCTCCATGCTCAGTGGGGTGAGTCTGCTCATTATGCTGACTCTCGCTCAAATGCCAACCGGTTACATCTCCTGTCATGAATTTTAGCAAGACTTTACTTCTCATTCTTTGTGTTATGTTTTGTAGCGGTGCTAAAATTTAAAATCCTGAAAAATTTTCAAAGTCGCGTATTACATTTACAGGCATAGCTAAATTATATCCTTGTTAGTAACTTTGTCTTGGCTCCTATGTGCACCCCAGTTGCTACACACAGCTCTCCCTTCCTGTAGGCAGCAACACATTGCAGTTTCAGCCAAATGTAGATGTGTAGATGATGTAGATGTAATGTAGATATGTAGATGATTGAATCTAAATATTTTATTTCTATATATGTATTATGTGCATGTTGTAGAAGGTATACAAGCTGCATTTTAGTGATTATACAGTTGCTAACACTATAATAATGCTATACGATTCATTTCTGTCTTTGCTGTTTAGGCGTACACCGGGATGGGCAGTTTTAGGACTAAGTAAAAATTTTCAACAATTTTTTGAGACGACATTTTATATGTTATTACATATCGTATCAGTATGGTATTTTAATAGTTCATGACGAAGAATCCTGCCCGACGACTTGGCTGCGTAGCAGGTGTCAAAGCTCGGGCTGTGCTGGAGCACCCATTCTTTCATGAAAAAATAGACTGGGTAGCACTGGAAAGGCGAGAAATTAAACCCCCTTTTAGACCAAAAATAGTAAGTGATACACCCTTACTCATCTATATTTGTATATCTCAGAAGTTTGTGTAATTTCTGTACAGTTGCTGTGTTGTGGTGCTCCGCTCATTGTGAATTTTTCAATAATTAAACGGGCTGAATTTTAATATTGATAGTGTAATACGATTTCTATTTATAATCCTTCGAGTCAAAGTTGCAGCCTAAAGTATATAGTTCTAAAGTTGCTTTTGCATCAATTTGCAAGACATGAAAAACTATTATAAGTGTTTAACAAAACTTCTATAAAGAATTCCTGTCGCATTAATCAGACATTTGCCTTTCAATTAAATTCAAATCTTTTTTACTCTTTAAATGTTATGATTCCACTAGCAGCGTATCAACAAAACAGTCGTTGGTTCAAAGCTGCAATTGCTATACTCTCACTCTAACAGTTAGTCTGGGGTAAAATGCACAAAATACAGATTAATACTATACATCAGCACCCACACTTCCCAAGCCAACTCATGAATGTTATCGGAGAAAGTTGTGCAGCATTTACTAGTGAAATCAATTGAATATATTCAGCTTGGATAAACTATTCAAGCTCACAAATCAATGTAAATTAATGGTCGACTGTGTTTATAGAAATCTAAAGTTGATGCAGACAATTTTGATGAAGAGTTCACAAGAGAAAAGCCAGTTCTCACCCCTGCAGACCCTGGCTCGCTGCTCGGAATCAATCAAGAAGACTTCACTGGCTTTTCATATGTGAATCCTGATTTTGGAAAATGGACGGTTAGTGCTTTGGGCTATTATAACAAGTGGTCAATAATTACCCATTCTTAATTCATGGGGACTTTTGATGTGCTTGCCATCAATTTCAATTCTCAACAAAAATTGAGCTCTCCACCAATTGTAAAAAATGGTAGGATATTTGTAGCATAGGTGAGCGTAGTAATGACCCTGATGGACCTCTTATTCAGTCTGACACTGTTTTACTGTGAGTGAGTAGATCTTTAACGTTCAATGTAGTTATAGTTTTCCATTTAATTATGACTTTCTTAGATTACTCGAACGTGAAAAGGATTGGTTTGCTCATTAAAAGCTACATGAAATTGGAGGATTCGGATGCATGTGTCTTATTTAATACGTATGCATATACAGCCTGAGGTATTTTCTTACATTTCTCAAGATATGGTGCAATGTTTATTGCTCTTATCAAATAGTGAACCAGTTTATATCTTGAAGCATTTGGCTTTCTCTAAAGTGTGAGAAAAACTTCTAAAATTACCGAATTCGGGTTTTATGATGACATCTTTGAATTAAGCAATGCGTAAATAGTGAAAGTAATGCAACTGTGTGGATCGAGTAACAAAATGCCTTTGGCAACTAATCGGTGGATCACTGTGTGATGTCAGGCATTCTACACAGTCATGCCTAGCTTCCCTTGTTTATTCAATGTCCCTCGTGCTATTGGTGGTCTTTTTTGAGATGGTGCGTTTATGTATTTAGTTATTATTGATACAGTAATACTTCAACTTATGAGTGCTCCAACGTACGAGAAACTTGAGATACGAGCCAGTTTTCAAGCAAGTTTTAGCACTAACATACGAGCTATGTTTGAGATACGAGCACTTGAGTTAGTTGCCAAGTATGCCGGATGTGTTTTATGAGAACAGCATCACTCTGTATTTTTCAACTGCTCAGGTTATACTTTTGTAACATGTTTTTTGTGCGCGATTTTCAGTGCAGAAATATGCGAATTAAAAGTACTGTGCGTAGACCGAAAGTTTGCCAGTAAAATGAAAGATAATGCAAAGAAAAAGCAAATGATAACAATTGATATTAAACGGAAAATTATTGAAAAATATGCGAAATGTGTATGCGTGATTGAGCTAGCTCAGCAATATGACAGAAATACATCCAAATTATCAAACAGAAGGATTATATTCAGGGCATTTAGTTCGCAAAATGACTAACCATAGTTTCTAAACGGCGCAGCGATCTTTATGACCGCTGGTGGCATTGGATAAACAATTGGCCGATGACAACGTAACTGAAACGATGCTATGTGAAAGGGCCGGTGCTATCTATCAAAACTATAAAATAGACATTTGGACAAGTTGGCTAGTGGTCGTGCATTAACCCTTTGTGACGACACCTGTGTTCGTCCTAATCGCAACATGTTGAAAGGGCGACAAAGGCAAACGTCCTTAGGTTTATCTTAAAACGGCCAACTAGTCGTGAAAGCGAAACAAAGGAAATGTTAGCTAACCAACAAAAAACTTCAAACTATGAACGCCGAAGAAATTTTAATTACGTTAAGTTAAAAATGAAAGTTTGCTTTTAGGTTTGCTGATAAAATCCAAATTTATCAAAACAACTGTTGTAATGAAGGATAACTTATATCTCCCTCCCTGGCAAATGCTAGCGTTAGCTGCTATTGTATGTATTTAATTTTACATTTTAATTAATCCCAATTCCTTGCATTATTTTTTATTTGTTGCTTTTTGAAAGCATGTGGTAAGTTAAGACAATAACCAACATGTTCTTTCCGTTACAATATCTTGTTTTGAGTGTTTTATTTGCATTTTTATTGTATGGAAACCAATCAATATATATTTAATTGTTCTATATATAAATAAATTGCACCAACATGCGAGTAAATTGACATACATGCTCAGTCTCGGAACGCATTAAGCTCGTAAGTCGAAGTATGACTGTAGTTGGTTTAGTATTTCAGATCTACCATATAATAGGCTTATCTCTCTTGAGCATACCCATATTCTTTAAGTAGCGCGACAAGCCCGTGGGAATGGAGTCGCTGATTACTGTTACTGAAATTTTAGGTGCCCCTAGTGCAAGTTAGAGATGATCTTTCATCAAAAAACTGAAGGTGCTGGAATACTATTGCTATTTGTCTCGAGACTGTCAATCAACACTGGGCTTTGTTAGTTCAAATTCAATCAAGCAATAAGTTGAGTCGGTCAGTTTTCAGGTGGCTCCATAGCTTGAGGGCTTCATATTTATTGCCTTGCCTGGCTCATGAAGGCGGCAATTCAGTTTAATTATATTCACAAATTGTTTTGTGATAGTTAATTTGCATTGTACATTCTTTTTTCTCATCCCCTTTGGTGAATCAAGTGCAATAAGGAGAGATTTTGTTTGTGTTTTTATATTTATATGATTCTCCGGTTTCGTGTGTATTTTGCTATTTCTGTTTTAACTCATCTGGTGGCTTGAGTTGCCCTTCTTTATCTTGGGAACGTAGACAGCCTCTCCAACTATTCTTCATATATGGCATTTTAGGGCAGCATTTGAACTGTAGTGATTTATATTACACTTTCAAGTATAGTCCAAGTCTGTTCTATTGCACAACACTATTAATATCATGAATTTTTTAGATCTACCTACCTATTCAATTTCTAGGTCTTGCTCTATATTTCTTTAGCATTTTATGTGAAGTGTGTCACTGCTCCATTTTTCATATACATATTGAGCTGTACTTGTCTTATTTCATCGTTCTGTTCTGTATCTACCCATTTCAGGGTATCTTTATTTTTTGTATATTTATATTGTCTTTTTGTTTTAAAATTTTTATATCGTTTTTGCCTAATTTGACTATTGTACTCAAATGACTGGTATTTTCTTACTTTCAATGTTCTGTGCATTTATGTAGCAATGTATGCCATATTTCATGAGATAAAACAGTTTTCATTCGCCTGAATTCAACGCTATCAATGGTTTAGATCGCAAGTGTGATAAGTTATCAAGCAAAAACCAATTTGTAACAAATAATATTATATTACAACGTACACCATACAACAGTTATAAAATAATAAAAAGTTTACCTTCCAACTATCGCAGTTGTCAAATCACATCAATCTCTTTAATGTCATTGGTATATACAGACATCCCTATGGCTTTTCACTGGTTGATTATTATGTGAAATGTAAGTTATTAGTAATAAAAAATAAAACGTACTAGAAGAAAATAACAAATACAAAAATATTTGTGAATAGACTAGAATCTAAAGTGAACCACCGCAGTAGCGTACGAAACTAACATGAATTGTTTAGTAGACATCTAGAATCATCTTTCAAGATTTTACCACTGCTGATCCCGGTGTGGTCATTATTTACCAAAACTTACTGCCTTTTACCAACAATGTAAAGATAATTAGAAGAGTACTTGACAAAAAGAAACATCTGATATTGCGACATACATTAACAAATATAGCCATATAAGCGTGGCAATAAATCACAAATCATTCAACTTGGAAATGGAGTGTGGTGACTTGCATGAGTGCGGACACTACCTAACTACATGGGAGGAGGTTGAACATCTGCGCCAGGAGAATCTGTCTCACTGAGGCTTTGCAAATCACTCAGATGGTCCTTAGGGGTTATGATGTGTGTTGACCCTAACAACAACAGAAGCTATTTTAGGACAAGAAAAAAATATCAATGGCTTGTAACGATCGTTATAGGTAGCATGCCAAATTGCTTAGTCCAGTGGGACGAGTATAACTGGAGTGGCTCAGAACCTGGTCACTTGACAGGGAATTTTTTGTTTTTGTCACATGTTTTGCACATGCCCAGTTGCATTTAATCATGATAAATATTAGACACTGGCCACAATGCTATATTCTACCACAGCAATATTGCAACAACCCACTACTAATAACCCAATACTGTTAAGAAATATAAGAAGATATTATGCAAAAATGTGCATAAATAGTTGCAGAATCTTGCATAAGATTATTGTACGCAGAGAGGTATTTGGAAAATGTATAGAAAAATAGAGAAATGTATAAAGAAAATATAAATCTCGAAAAAATTGGTAAGATTTGGCATGAGATATTAAATATTAGACAAAAACAGAAAATTCCCCGTCACGTGACCAGGTTCTGAGCCACTCCAGTTATACTCGTCCTAGTCAGTGCATTAGACACTCCTATAATGTAAATTCCAGATAATGCAAATAATTTGCAAAGTTTTTGCTTTCAACTAATTAAAAAATTCAATATAACGTAAAGTGTCAAGTCGGGTGAGTCCTCAAATTTGGTTTGAATTTTACTCAATCTCACCGCGCTTGCGAGAGAAAAACGATGCACGAATAAAGCTATGTCGATTATATATGCAACTTTCGCGACATTCTAGTTCGTCGTGATAGATCGTCATATGTGTCGACAAAACAGAGAACAGCTGCTGCACAATTGTTCATAAATACAAAGGCAATTGATTAGTGTAGGTGTTACAGCGTCGGTCTACCAATCTGAATGTGACGAGTTGGAGCATCGTCGGAAGTTCTCTTTCTAACCTTGACCCCTGGATACAGGTAGACAACAAACATGTAGTACCGCTTTTATAGTAAAAATATTTTGTTGTTTTGCTTTATTGTATATGTATGAAATATTTGTTATTAGTTTTACTTAGCAAAATAGACTGCTGTGTAGACAAAAATAAGCAATTCGTTGTAAATGAACGTCAAAGATGCATGCACACCCCATCAACTTACTGTAAAAATTACCGCAACCATACCTGCAAGATGATCAGAAAAAGTAGAAAAGTTGTCGATGCAAACCAATAAAACTGCAGTTACGGTACAGCGCACCAATTAGAAGAGTTAAATCAAGCTTTTCCTTTTTGCATGACCAAAGGAGTGGGTTTGGAAAGATCTTGGAACGGATTTGGCACTTTACATGTATTTTACTGTTCTTATAAATGTATATTCCCTATAACATAAACATTCTTGGAATGAATTATTTATGTTGGTAGGAGCGTCTACTGTATTTAGATCTATCTAGGCATAGCTAGTAGCTTTACAAACACATGTCAGGGTCTAGACTCTAGATACATGAATAAGAAACATCGTACACTGTTTAACAAAAATTCGGGTTTACTTTTTCTTTAGAATTTGGTACATCAATCTGTATCACCACCGTCCTTGATAACTTAACTAAACTGATCATCAGGCCATGCTTCTAAATAACTTACAGACAACAGCAAGAAGATAACTACAAAGAAAAATTTCTAGGCTTACCAACTATTATATCCCAGTCTTTGTTATTCGCTGCAACCTCATAGGCAACCCTTGTCTCGCTGTATGTAATGCCACCAATAACAAAGAATATCAGCCGAGGTCCCGATCGTGTTTGCGTTCGCCCACTTGACCAGTTATATTGCGGCCTAGCACTACTGCAAAAAAAATGTGTAGCAAAATAAAGAACTTACATGAAGATAATTGTTACATAGTTTAAAAACCAAATCATTGCTTCTAAAAAGTTTAATGAGCGAAAAGCTGTAAGCTACGTTTGAAATATAACAAATGTCAAATTATTAGCTGGATTTTCAAAAACCTTTTCAAATCTACAATATCAAACAACGATAAACAGCACCTTGCTGGGGCTGCCCCTCTCCCTCCCCGAGCGCCTCCTCCAAGATATGGGAACTGTTTTTGGTCAAGTTTATCCTCACACGCATCTTCCAGGAGGTCCTTGAGATATGGCGTCCAGCGTGATTGCTGGAAAGTTTGCTCAGATATTCGCTCTCTTCTGTTGAGCGCCTGGTATGAGTTGTACGGAGACCGCCTGTTGCGCTACAACAGACTTATCTGTCAAATTGGGTTTTGCTTTTAAACAGAAAAGTCAGAAAGAGTAGTTAGTGCGACATGTATGGATGATGTTAGCGCCAGCAACAGTCAAAAGAGATCACATGGCAATGTAAACACTGATATTGAAGACTGCTCTTTACTAATCTAAACGCAAAGTGCCACTATTTGTGACGTCTGGTCATAACGTATTCTGTCAACCATCCCCACCATCAGCAACCATCAACCATAATGTGTATTTAATGCTACAAATCCAAAGTTTTAGAAAAATATATGATGAAAAATGATAAAAAGAGAAGACAATTCTTGCAGTAAAAGCTACGAAAGGTCACATGCGAATAAAATAGGATTCATATTTAATTTGAGCAAATTACAAAGTAAGATAATACTCCAGTTACTTTTCCCACAGTACAAAATGTTCACACTGAAGAGCATTATGTGGATGCCTATTACAAATGGCAAGCGCCTGCAAAGCACTCCGAGATGACGAGAGGTAAAATGAAATTTTTTTTGTTATTTTTTTACGCCCATTCATAATATGGATATGGATATGAATTACATTCTTTATCTAAAACTCTATATTTTGTTATTACTGATAGCTGTGATTTGTTATTACTGATATAATGATAAACAAATTCATTACTCACACAACAATTGTTAGTGTTCCTACAAGATTTCAACAGAAGATGTCCTCTTCACAGTAATGTTATAGTAAAATATAATTGTCAATAGTCGTGTTACCATGTACGCATTTGAACTTTAAATATAATTGTCAATAGTCGTGTTACCATGTACACATTTGAACTTAAAAAGTTACTAAAGCCAGCGCAAACAATATTAATGCATCACCAAGGTACAGAAATATAGTTTACATATTGGTACTCTTGTCCCCATCAACCTGCTGCAAGGGTCATCTAGTATCATTATTCAATATGATCATCTAGCATCTATCATCTTTATTTCAAAACTGACCATACTATTTATGCCAACGCTTTCCATATTTATTTTTTATTTTCTAATATTTTTACTAACAATGCCACACTGGTCTGAATTAATGTCACTTTGAGATGGTTACAGATACAGCATTCTTAATTCAGAATGCGGACAGCGACGGAAGTCAGCGAGGCAATGCAAAAACAAGACATTAGGAGGGAAAGATCACCCGTCACCTTGTCTAATGGAGTTTGTTACAAGTACCTGCCAACATTAACAAAGAGACCTACGGTAGATGGCCAAACTAAAGTAGAATTAGCAAAGTTGGTAACAAAGAGCCGTGACCAGGATATAATAAGTGGGTAAAGCTAGAATCGAACGTGAATACATAAATATAATAGATGCAGACATGGCCTTACACAATTGGATCCAATAAATGCTAGATTATCAGCAAATGGCAATGATTTCACCATTGTACCATTGTTGTTCCCATCAGCCTAAAAGACAATAGTTAACCACAAGTGCTAAATGGTAGAAAGGCGTTATTTTACCGAAAACCAAAGCAAATTGTGGTAAAAGTTTGTTTCGTTTCTGAAGCAAAAACCACAATTTAGCTTGCATCAGAATGGGATATGTCATGACAACAAATTGACAAACTTCAATTCTTCAAATTAACAGTGCTAATCGCCTTCATTATTCAGTGTGGGCTCATTCAAATTGTGTCCAAGATAATAAAAAATTGCCTCGACGGTGAAAGAGCAACTCCCAATATTAATATAATAAAGTGGAACTGCAAGTGTGGGTAAGCAAGTGTTAGTGGAGTGAGACATATTATCTTAAGATAAAAGCCATCACCAAGACAAGGAGTGTCCCAGGTGAAGTTTGGGGGGCACTCAAGGTGAGAATTAATGGAACAGCAGGGCAAACCATGTACTCACTTCCAATGGCACCATAGCTAGCGAATCGTTAACATTAACACTGCTGGAGCTCTGTATGTGAGGAATAATAGCAAAACCGTTTTACTACATACAGAGATAAGTAGCAGCCGATGAAATGGCAATTTCATCACCGGAGCAAGCAAACTCTTCACCGTGTTACAAGGACATAACATGTATTATCCAAAAATCTATTGGAGAGCTAGCTAAAGGGGTAGCTACACTAGCTAGGCATCAGCATTTTGCGATGCCTGATTACTATAGAAACCACCGCGGATCTACCATGTTGGCCTTTTTGTGGAGTGCTTAGTAACCTTCTCGGTTCAGAATGCAACAGTTCTGTCTCAAACGGAAAAATGATCATTGAAATGGCTTTGACCATATTTTTGTTCATATAGAACCAGTGTGGGTAGAAGTGGTGTGTTTGTATAAAAAGGCTTGACAATAAAACATGAGCATGCATGTTTATTTTTAAATGCCACAAACGCGCTGGTCCCTCTCTCAACATCTGTGCCCTGATACATAGTCTCACATAGCCACCCCTTAAGCCTACTATGTACATATCAACAAAGGCAAGTCTTCACAGACACGACAAAAGAAAGCTTGACAACCTAGCAGTAAGTAATCAATATCAGAATATTGAAACCAATAAAGATTTCCACAATCAGCATACAGCATTTACATTCCAAACAACACCATATAATACATTTATACGCATGCATAATGCCCTAAATTATGTCACCCTATGAGAAAATAATTCAACTCTGCAATAAACGATTAATAATTTGAACAAAACAGCTAGCGTTTAAATACCAGTGTTTATGAACATGCTTGGAAGGCTATGTAAAGAGAAAACAACTCCAAAACATTTGGAGTTATTAATGATAACAGTGCTGTAGTATGGTTAAGAAAAGAGAGGCTAGACACACATTTACCTTCTTCATAAGTGGTGATATTTCAGTGAGACCAGTTGCCACACGGCACTGGAATACGTCGTATTTGACCGAATTCTTTAAATAGCAATTAGATTAATCAGAATAAAAGCGAACAAGTACCTAGGGTACTACAAACACACATCACCTAGCATTCTGTTATGGTCAGTCCTCCTGCTGGGGCAAAAAATGCTCACTAAAGAAATATGCTCAAACCACTTTATAAAACATGAATAAAGAAGATAACCACCAACACAAAAATGCTGGAGTCGTGTGCCCTCTAATGTTAACAGTTTGAACAAATGCTGAATAGGTGCGGTTACCTGCCATGAAGCAGGCAACATACAGTAGAAAAGCGCTTATCCATGTAGACTCAAATTATAATTCCAAAGCCGATGCCATATTAATTCTAGATTACCTTGTCAATAAAATAATTTGCTAACAAAAATACTACTTCATCTGATTAGCGATTTTCAGTGATATTCTTTTGCATAGTGAATTTCTTGTCGTAAAACGTGATCTAACAGGCATCTAAAAATGCTACAATTTAGTCTGATAAAGAGTTGTCCACCTTCATGACTTAGGGTACCCAAATCAAGAAATGAATATATTCACATAACTTGGTGTAAAGATATTAGAAAACACTTTTAGAAACATGTCATGAGTTGTTGGTAACTTGTAGATCAAAACTTACTTTTTATTTTGTTAACTGTTTTAGTTTCTGATTTAATATCATTTGATGACAAACGCCAGGAAAATAATTTTACATACACGCACACTTCCGAGCAGACTTAAAATGAAGGTCTAATGGAAATTCCAACATACAAGATTTGTTAATAGTAAATGGTGAATTAACGATTCAATTGATGCTGTTAAAACTGATGACGAGCTTTCTTTAGTTTCATGATAACAAACATATACTGAGAGGGCTCGCTAGAAAAGTGCAAACATATTTAGTTTTCCGCTGTTTCTATCTTTCTACGCAAAGTGCGGCATAGACACCTCACTTTCCATCCTCTCTCAGACAGACCGCACCTTTACTAATACATGTAAAAGCTCTACCACTATTTCTACCCGATGAAGCCCACACCATGAGGTCAAGAGGTCATTGTGTACACATATAACATAGGCCGACAAGCAGCATCTGCCCTGAGCGAATGAGCAAAGCATAAGACAATGAGCCAGTCCCTACCTCTGCAATGACTGTCACTCCCATATGCTGCACATTGAATATCTTCATCTTGTGCTCTGCCGGTATGTTTCCGTGCTGCATGAGTTTGGAAAGATTTTCATCAGACAGACCTGCAGATAACATATGTTCCCATTATCGATCACTCGTGCTTCATCTTCATTCGAAAAATGTATTGACAGCTATGACCTATGATTTTGTTGAGAATCCGACATTCATGGTTATTCGTGCTCATCTACTAAAGGCACAAGACACCAGGATGCTGGAATGGCTAGATAAAAAATCTGCTAGAAACCATCGGTCTACACGCTGGATCTTACAATAAGATAACATGAACCACAAAGGGAACACAATTCTGAATATCATGCTGTAGTTAACCGAGTGTGTTTGACAGGCCATACTGATGGCTGCCTGTCATAATTACTGTAAAACAACAGCTGTCAGCGTATAAGAACATCCTGATACTATAATGAACAAGAAAAACGAATACAGTAGACACTCCTACAACATAATTAATTTGTTCCAGGAACGTCTCATTATAGGGAGTTTACGTTATGCGCAGTAAAATACAGGTAAATTGCCTAATCCATTCCAGGATATTTCCAAACTCAACCTTTTGGCCGTAAAAAGAAAAACTAGACTTCACTTTTCAATTTGTTAGCTGTAGTACCGTAACTGCAGTATTATTAGTTTGCATTGAAAACTGTTCTTCTTTTATCACTTACACTCATCTTATGGTTCATGGTTGCTTTAATTTCACAAGTACATTTTCGACATCATTTACAATTTTTTTACTTTTTCTAAACAGTCTACTCTGCAAACAAAAACTAACAACAAAGATTTTATATGTCTACAATAAAGTAAAACAAAAATACGTTTTCACTATAATAAGATTCTATAACAAAATAATAGTGACAATCAGATTGGTAGACTGACGTTGTAATTAACCGATCGTGTTTAAATATTTCTGACAATTGCGCAGCTACAGGTACTTGTTCTCTCTGTTTTGTCGACACGTCAGACTATCTATCGCAGCGAACTAGAATGTCATAGAACTTGTATATGTAATAGAGATAACGCTATACAGAACATCGCTTTGTCTCACAAGTGCGGTGAGACTTGATGAGACTAAACTACATAATTATCATTATTCAAATCGAATTTGAGAACTTGCAACAATTTGACACTTTACGTTATATGGAATTTTTTACGTAGTATGAAGCAAAAACTTTACATAACTTTTTTCCGTTATGGAGAATTTACTTCATAGGCGGTATACGTTATAGGAACATCTGCTGTAAATCAATATATAGTTACTCCCATATTACGACAGCTGAACTAATATTTTTATGTCTACTGAACATTATGTCTGTCAAACAACAAACTGCTGGTTTTTAACACACTGTGGTTTGAAATTCGGCAGCGCACTGTTTGACAGACATAATAATGTTCAAGCGTGTGAGGTTAAGATGCCTCTGTGCAGAAGGAATCCAAAAAAAACTAGTCAACATTTGACATGATATATGGAAACTAACTACAAATCTAATAGATACATTTTATGACGGATCAAAAGCTGTAGGAATACCAATCTACCAGCACTTTGTCAAATAAACGTAAAAGGATATTTTCAAATAAGCTTCACTGAACACCATTAACGAGCGAAGCAATGTTTACGCCACCTCTATATTTTGTGCTACCCCATGAACAGAATGGCATCATTGTCACCGATGTTAGCATATTTGTTCAAACAGTTTTTCCTTTAGGTGGGCCAAAATATCAGACCATGTTAAACACTAGACTACTTTGAGTAAAACGTGGTAGAATAATAGAATTATTACTCATTTCAATAATGTTACTTTAAAAGTTATGACAAAAAACAAAACATTTTGGAGTTTGAAGAGGACACGCCGCAGCAATGACATCTCCAGATGCTAGAATGTCGCACATCGCTCTTGAAGAGATTAGTAATCATCCATATAAATGTTTTAAAGTCATCAGATCAGATTGTAAATCACTTTATGGACAAATCTGAAAACAGTGGGCCGATTTAGGCCTTAATGACTTCAAATCAAAGTGTAGTTCTGACAATCAAATTTCTTAGGTAGACTCAGCACTGAAACCATGGCAACCACAACAACAATGAAAAAAATTACGTATGCTGATGAAAACTAGTCATTATTAGTATGATTTTGTAGAGTTGTCTACTGATCAATTTTATTATGGCTTCATTAAGAGCAAACAAACCATTTCTGAATTATGACCAAAATAATGAACATGAAACGTATTGACAAATATTTTGCAAAATTTGTTTGCTTACAAAAAATTGCCCTCTAAAGGGTCAAGTTTGAGATGCTAGCACTTCTTCAAAACAGCCATAAACCTAATCAATCAAATTTTCAAGGATCTTTTTTCCATATAAACCAAGACTCTCAGGCTAGACAGTCATTCCGCTAGTCAATAACAAACAAATAAAACAAGCCTTTCATCGTTATATACATTGATGAGTTTTGTCTAAAATTATTTTCATGAAAAGAAAGAACTGTTTTCGTGTTATAACTGTATACCCTAGGACACTTATGTATTCGCGTCATCTAACTTTCGCATTTTCGCGGTGTCGTCCTCTCGCGAAAATTTCATGAGCGAAACTGAACTATTATAACGAACGAACGAAAACGCGAAATTAAATAGCTTAGTTCATTGATATCCACAATAAAATCTTCATATTAGAAATGCAGGCAATTTTTGTCTGTGGTTGGGCTCAGTGGGAACTTTTTGGTAAACTCATTATATCTAATAAACTGACTGAGCAGCATGGAAACGCAAATTAAGATGATATCAGTTTAGTCACCGAGTTTGGAACTGATGAAGATGAAAGTCTGGTAGGTGAAGTCATAAAATTGAAGAATAATTATTGTAGTGATGAATTTTATTACGAACCAAAAAAAATATCAATCCTCACCAGGTCCAACCACATTATACAGTTTTGGTTGTAAACAGACACATTAAAGACAGTGCTGCTACTTTAATTATCTGTATAATCACGAAACTCTAAATATTGATTGGCTATACTGTCATCAACAACTAATTACCTGTTTTATGACTCGCGCGCGGTGGTTAATGAACTCACAGAAAAATGTTCGTTTATCGATTAGAAAATATCAAACAAAAGCTTGAAATTGCTTCGTTGTTTTAGGCTGATTTTATAGATAGATCTTCGGACAACACAGTCAATTTCATAAAACTCTTAAAGACCGTGGGTTATGTGGTCAACGAATAATAAAACCAGGTTACCACGCAATTGCTGAGAAAGTCCAAAATAGCGTTTATGGCAGTGGCCCCTAGAAAACGCATAAATGCGTTTATGACAGCGAAAGGGTAATACAGTTTTAGTTGTTATCTATCTATTTTCTTCTTGGAATTCGAGTGTGAAAGTCACGGCAGGAGGGACCTAGACGTCATTGATAGACTAAGAAACAAATGGCAGCAAGTGATCAAATTGAATTATCGATCTCACCCACACATTTCAACCTGCGGTTTACAAATACGAACTAGTCCCAAATTGAATTTTTTTTCTTATTAGCAAACTGGACCTGAGGAATGCAATCTGTTTTTTCCACTGCATTTATTTTCACATCACTATATTTTCGCACTCATCAGGGCTGCAAAATTAAGTTGCAGCGAAATTTTACTCTGTGTGCTACTCACGAAACTAAATACTAGCGAAATAAAAGTGTCCTAGGGTAGAGAGGAAATGTCTACTTTTTACCAATCTCCTTGTTGTTATGGCAATTAAAGCCACAAAAGTGGGTTAACATTCACTGAAAGCCATTTAAAGGATGTTGCAGTTTTTTTTAGAAAACACCCTTAGTCATAATGACTGCAATCACCACTTGAACACTTTTTAAATGACTTATTATACATGTACATTGTAAACATTAATAAACATGCCCTGGAATGTTTATTAAAGATAAAAACACTTTCATGCTGAAGCCATTTTCATTTTTAGGTCAGTAAAATTTACTTTTCAGCTTCACTGTTGCCGTATTGTCAACCTGGTCAACAACAACAACGGCAGCCCACTCGACTTTGATGATTTATAAGAAATGTCAATATGCTACAATTTGCAGACGTTTGTGATATTTTAAACATAAATTTCTGCCAAAATTTTAAAAATAAAATCCACAGAGATTGACAGATAAACCCACCTCCCTTATGCAAGATGTAGAGATGTATGACGCGTATCTTCTCGTCAACTGAGATGTTCTGATCGAGAAGAATGGGTACGATTGCTCGCATCGGATCTCTGATTCGCTCATTCTGGGGATCAGTGCCCATAGCCAGGTCCTGGAAACACATATTATATGATACCCATCCGTAGAGGTTTGCATTCTTGACATGATATATTGACTCACCACGTCACTTAATACTTTTGGCTGCTGGTCAGCCAGTACAGCCTCATATACGGCGATTAGTGCATTTAAAAAGTTGATAAAAAAGTTCTGTTTCAGAGGAATGAGGATAGCACCCATTCAAGCAGCACATATGAATAAATAAAAAGGACAGTTTTATTCACATTTATCATGCAAACAAAAATAAACTGTAGTATGAGGACACCCAGAATTGTAACCTTGACCGCTAACCTGTTCGACCTTACACAGGTTACTAATCTTAGCCTGGTACTCCTTCATGCAGTCTTCGGCTAGGTGCATGTGGGTTGCGTAGTTGTTCAGCTCCTTTTGGTACTGCGGCATCTGCTTTACCATCTGCGCAACGTCCTTCACTGACGCCTGGTCCTTGCTTCCAATTCTCTTTTCGTCTGCAAACTTCCTCAGGCCTTGAGTCACCTTCCTGGGGACCAATGCATCATATCAGTTTCATATGTGCATGTTACCAAGGAAAAGGTAGTCCTAAATAATATATGTTTTACATGTGCTGACGTTTCTAATGATAACTGCCGAACCACCAAGAATTAACCAATAGGCCAGTCATTTCTTAGCATCATAGGTATATTAGATATGCTGTTGTAGTTCACCTTATATAGTTTACATGACTCAGTAGTAGCCTATTTAAGTCACTAAGTGACTATTTAAGTGAGGCTTTTAGGGTGAATTTAAGCAGTGCTAGAACAGGTCTGCATGCAGTTTATTATCCTTAACGTTTTAGCTGTCACCAGTGTGCAAAAAGCCACTATCAATACAGCCTTTACTGCCATGGGCCCCCTTGAGCAACAAAACTAAAAAATAATTTAAACAGTTTATTAACAACATTTTGTGTATAAAACTAGATTTAGAATCGACATCTACCATCAGAGTACAGTTCTGTGTGCCGTTGGCTGAGAAACTGTTTAATCATTGATTCTGTAAGATATTGCCTATATTTCAGTTTGCTCAAAAAACCTTTGTAAAAGATGAAAACTGGGATGAAATATACAGTTTTACCTCGACATACGAGAAAGTGGAGATGCGAGCAGTATTTCGAGCAAGTTTCTGCCTTGAGATACGCGACAAACTTGAGATGCGAGCTGGTTACGAGTTACGCATAAGAGTCGATGCGGCCACTAAGTGGCCAAGTATGAGGAAAGCCAATTCCGAGAACAACATTGCTGGGTCATCCTCGTTGGATCAGTTTTAAAAAGACCAGTTAAATGTGATAGTTAAACAAAAAGCACCCAGCCGGAAAAAGATGATAAAAAGTGTAGTTTATAATACTAAGTCTAGTGAGTATTAAGTTTAGTGTAAGATTGAAGAGCTTATTTTTAGTGTGTCTTCAGTAAGCTAAATTCATTTATGTTAAATTCAGAGTTTACGTTACGTAGCGTCACAAGTGTAGCACACCGAATGTGTTCCTATCAAGTCTCTATCACACTGCTGTTAGCCTCTACATCTGTTTCAAAGGCAAGAACTCCATACAGTGTTGCACATAGTAATGTTACAACTCATTGCAGCCCATAACCACCTAATGTGTATTTGTTATTTTGTGAGCGTAGGGAGTGAGTAACAGCAATTTAAACACATTTTTCACCGTAATATCCTGTTTTAGGTAGTTTTTTCAGAGTATGGGCAGGAAATAATTTGTATTCAATTGTTTTATATAGCAAACTTTGATTTGAGATGCAAAGAAATTGGTATGCTAACTCAGTGCCAAAACACATTAAGCTCGTATGTCGAGGACGTCGAGGTATGACTGTACTACAGAACAGCTTTGCAAATATAAAAAAATTGGTAGGTTTTATATTACTGTAGACAAATACTTTCAGGTAAAATTTATTAGCGTCAAATAGAATTGGATTCTTAGCCAAAATGATGCAATGCTGAGTGGATGAAGACAAAAAAATCACATACACCAACAGCTTTCTC
Organism: Watersipora subatra; assembly: GCF_963576615.1. NCBI lineage: Eukaryota > Metazoa > Bryozoa > Gymnolaemata > Cheilostomatida > Watersiporidae > Watersipora > Watersipora subatra. Next base: position 29,348,386 of record NC_088714.1, read on the forward strand.
TTTTAACTGAACTAAAAGCACTTATTCACGCATAATAATTTTTGCTAATTAACAATTTTATCATGCACACTGCGAGGAAACCAAACTTGGCTCTTACACGCATCATTAATGTCAAGGAAACAAGATCAATCAGCACGACACATATTACCAATATAGCAGCTAGCAACTCACTGACTGACATCAGCGATGTGGCGATGCCTCATATCTACCCACAATATATCAGACTCATCCAGTATCACCTCTGCCTCTTTCTGAAACCACATGGTCACACATCATGTGATCGCATACAAAACAATGAGGAAGAATAAAGGGCTGTCAAAAGGACATAACTTGCAGTATTAAGTACAAAATATAAGTTATTTGCTGAGATAATCTGCTTTTTATAACCGGCCAGTAAAGCCAAAAGTGATCAAGATATGTGACAGGAGGGTTACAAAGGCAAGAGAGTTGAACTTCCTTTTAAACTTACATGGAGGATCAATCAAGCAATGCTAGCAAAGGAAGCTGCAAGCATAGCGAGAATATGCAATCATAAAAACTATTAACGGAGTCCTTACATTGCCAGTAGGTGTTTGTTTTGTATAACCATAGACATCATCCTTGATCGGCAGCAGGTCATAGGCCATAGCTTGAAAAGTGAGCTCATGTACAAAGAGTGAGATAGGATCAAAGCCTCTGTCTAATATAATAAGCTGTGATCGTTCCTTGTTGGTTCCCTGTAACATACAACCATCATATAATATACTGCGGATAACAGACTGGCTCGCTTCACCACGTTGTGCGTGTAACAAGTATCTTGGAGTATCTCAACCAAATAGACTTGTGATCACTGCTCTACGCTGCCCCGCTCTACATCGCTGCTCTATGCTGCCCCGCTCTACGCTGCCGCGCTCTACATCGCTGCTCTACGCTGCCCCGCTCTACATCGCTGCTCTATGCTGCCCCGCTCTACGCTGCCGCGCTCTACATCACTTAGGGAAATACTAGCAACTACGGAGACAAGCATGACTAGCCGTATGCATGTCATGTGATGCTACAATTACAAACCGAGAAATGAGAAATCATGCTTAGCTAAAACAAAACTTTATCTAATTATCTTAATTTCCTAAACCCCCAATCATCCAAGAGTCGAAAACAGGCATTCATATACTATCACACTCAATAAACCGATGAGTAATATTGATCTTGTTATCGTACAGGAAATAAAAGCTGATGTGGCACTTACATCACCCATCCTTGGATCATCGGCTTTGTAGGCAACGAGCTTCTGATGCAACAACTGTGCAAACTCATGGTTGTTATCAAACTGCGAGCGATACCTAAAAATATAATCACTATCTGAAACAGATTGCTAACTGCTGAAGGCTATGATAACACATTGGTTAGCATATAATAAACATGTTCTGTGTTGCTACAAAAAGTTTATTAGACTCAGCTGCAGGTCATCCTATGGTCGAAATAGTAATTCCTGGGTTGATGGCTTATCATTGAGAGCGGTGCAAAGAAATCAACTTCAAAAACTCCTCAATGAGGTGTATTGCTTGCCTCCAATCAGAAATATGTTTTTAGGCATACCTGAGTGAGGTATGTCCAAAAACTCTATAAGTACCATTTAGGACTGGCAAACCTATCCTTGGGAACTAGAGAACCTACCCTCGAGAAAAGGTAAGCCTCCCCTTGAGAACAGGCAAGCCTCCCCTTGAGAACAGGTAAACCTCCCCTTGAGCATTGATACACTTTCCCGTAAGCACGAGAAAACCTACCCTTGAGAACTGGTAAACCTCCCCTTGAGAACTGGTAAACTTACCGTTTGGAACTGGTAAACCTACTACCTCTAGTTGGAAAATCCAACAAGATGGTAGCATGCTGATCTCTAATGTAAACTAAAACACTATAAAGGAAAATTCACATAGAATATAGCGATTTGACCTTCAGACACCAAGCCCTTGAGTCAAGGCCAACTGAACTACTCCTTTATAGCAACTTGACGGTTGCACTGGCAACCATCAAGTACAAAACAGTACTTTATACATACTAATTGAATGTTACAGGGGATTTTGTCACTCAACCAGACCAACGCTGTTTTTCCTTATTGATGCCAACAGCTCTGAAAAATTTTTTTAGTACACAAGTCAAATTTATCAGTGTTTGCAAAGCAAATTCCTCTTCCAGATAATACCAAAGGGTAAATACATAGTCAGTCATTTGCAAACAATAACACAAGTTGATAGATCACAGTCACTATACAGTGGATATCGTCGTGCTAACCATATAGCAATATAACAACTTACAGAGTTACAGGAGCATAGATATCAGCAATAGCATTGGAGAGCAAAACAACATTCCTCATTTGTTGCATTTTTAAAATTGATCTGGTGTTGAAGAGAACTAACATAGAGATGAGGAATTACAAGAACTGTATAATGTTAATCAGGCCTACATAGCCGTCGAAGAGATGAAACGTAGGGTGAGGCCAGAGAGAGAGACACCAACCTGATAGAGGGAAACTCGCCAAGTGTAGCGCAGAGAGTAGCAATCTTCTCGGCTGCCTGCTCCAGCTTGGCTACACGATCGAGAGAAGGATAGTAGAAAGCCTTAAACATTCCTGGGTTGTCCAGAGTGAATACCTGGTTGTAAAACAAAGGCTAGCTTACATAACACATGGAGTACATAACCAGTGAGGTACAACTCTTCGGCCTACCCTATAATATAATGTCCTGTGTACAACGTGTAGTGATATGTGGAACCCAACTAAAATGCTGCAAAAGTCACAGTACTCGCACATCCAGTTTTACTCAACTGCAGTCATTCAGATAACCTAGAAATCTGTCGGAGCATAGTAATCTATCTGACTTAAAAGTTGATATCTCTTGAACTCAACAGAAAAAGCAATTGTGTGGAAACGAGGAGGCGTGAGGTCACCAGGATATAGCGACAAGTGTTTTTACTACTGGAATCAGTCAGACAAGCATATATACTGTATATTAATCCACTTGAATGCAGATGCTGTGCAATAATCAATAGAGCTGGGTGCTTGACAGTCATTACTGAAAGGTGGTTTTTGCCTGCATTCATAAGTTGAGCATGGTGCCTAGACTCCTTCAGTACTGTAATACCTAGGCACACTGGAATAATATACTCTGGTTGCTAAGTCTAGAACTAGCATCAGATTTGAGATGGCAACACTGCAAAAGTACAGTGAGACAAATAACTGAGCAAACACTGTCATTGAAGTCTATATATAAGAGTTTAATGATGAAGCTAGTTTTATATTTAATGTACGGCTTTTAATAATTGCTTTATTTATCATCGATGGTTACGTAACAGTTTAATTATTTCAGCTAGTTTTAAATTTTCATATCTGGTTTTTAATAATTGCTTAATTTGACTTAAATTGAACTGAGTTAATTATTTCAGCTCAACCAGTTTTCATCTTACATTGAATTACTTTTTTTTGTCTCAGGTTTCAGGGTAAAGAATACTTCGTCGGCAATCCACAAGTCAACCATGACAAAGCGAAGAGATGTATATACCAAGCACTAGTAACACACGAAAAATTGTTGCTATTTGTCATTATCCATTCCTGGGAACTCATCAGCAACTGCACGACATTCTTCCGGAGGGCTTCGGTCTTTCAACACTGAAGCATGATGTGAATTGCTATCAGCACACAACACGATTAGGACCGAATATCCAAAGAATAATATGTACGATATATACTAACTTAAATGTTCACTTAGCGCAATGAATTTATCACTTCCTGCATGACACAATAGATGCCACAACGCTAAAAGTATCCGTTGTTGATATGCAAACTCACTGACACAAATTTTAACAGATTGTACAAACTATCTGAGTAACTGAAAAGTTTACTTTATCTTTTTTGAGAAGTTTTCCAATAGAAACATTTGATAAACTATGGTAAACTAGACATGACCCTGATTAGTTTACACACCGCCAGCTTAGTATATATACTGTATATGCAAAACTTACATTATATGTTTTATAATCATGATAAATTAGAGTTCGCAAATGTGACTATGCGAAGATGTGCTAGTAAAGTGGCTAGTAAAGTGGGTAGTAGAGTGGGTAGTAGAGTGGGTAGTAAAGTGGGTAGTAGAGTGGGTAGTAGAGTGGGTAGTAGAGTGGGTAGTAGAGTGGGTAGTAGAGTGGGTAGTAGAGTGGGTAGTAAAGTGGGTAGTAGAGTGGGTAGTAGAGTGGGTAGTAGAGTGGGTAGTAGAGTGGGTAGTAGAGTGGGTAGTAGAGTGGGTAGTAGAGTGGGTAGTAGAGTGGGTAGTAGAGTGGGTAGTAGAGTGGGTAGTAGAGTGGGTAGTAGAGTGGGTAGTAGAGTGGGTAGTAGAGTGGGTAGTAGAGTGGGTAGTAGAGTGGCTAGTAGAGTGGGTAGTAGAGTGGGTAGTAGAGTGGGTAGTAGAGTGGGTAGTAGAGTGGGTAGTGGAAATTACATGGTGCTATTCACTGTATCTGACATTAGATATAAATTAAATTAGCTTCATATATATAAATATAATCTTAACTATGTTCATGCTGTATTTGTAAGTTTTATTTATCTTTCAATTGTACTTGGAAAAACCTAAGTACTATGAGAAACTTCGGACGTGAAATATTAAAAACACGAAACGCGTCATAACAAAGCTTCGCTCACATTTTTTGTTGTATTAAGAACGTATTGTAAGCAAAGGAGATTATTATATATGAGGGTTTGAGTGTACAGACAAAATTACATAATTGGAAAGAAGCAACTAAACACCGATTGAACTTATCATCAAGTCTGCCGGTGACACTGAAAAGGATACATTACATACCTTTCTCTCATAGGGCAAAAATGCACAGTTTATCTCTTTGAGAGTTTTGATGGCCTTGTATTTTGTGGCTGGGTGTCGACACATTTCCTTGAAGAGCTCGTCAGGACACGCTTCGGTGAAATAGACATGAGCCGCTCGATATGTCCACTTATTGTGCTCAGCGAAGTCTGCGAGCATCTGGTTGATACTCTAAAAACAAAAACCAAAACATATTCATAGCCAATAATTTGTGAGTGCTTGTCAAAACATTCGAAAGACACCTATTTGCCTGCAAAATAAAATTTCAAGTCAAAAAGCTAATGGTAAATAGTCAGGACAATGCGAGAGAATGAGTTTTCTATGTCAAATACAAGCAAAACTGCAAGTCTCACCATAGTTGTGAATTGCAAATAAAATACACTGGATCCCATCATACGACATAAACTTGTTTTGACGTTGGCATCGTAAGGCAAAAATGTCGCAAGAGGGGCATCGAAATCCATAGCCAATATCTAATGCAAATAATCGCTGGTGAAAAACATTAAAATTTTCTATACATGCTGTAGGCTTACAGATAAAAAAGCAGTTACCTACAGTAACTTTAGTGTATTTAGTGGTTACAATCTGCAGTAAAAACTTATTGCAATAAAATTGTTTAACTTCTTCCTTTAATGCTGCCATCGATCTTAGAACCCATTGTAAAACTCTTAGATCCCATATTTTTATATGTAGTTATATGAGTATAATGAATTAAAGTCTATATTTTAACATGCGCAATAAATTTTCACGTTGGCTTAATTTTCACCAATTTTCATTTCACTCATGCAATATCAAACAAAACACAGAGGAAAAAAGAGGAGAAGAGAGAGTGAGGAGAGAGGGGGAAAAAGGGGAGAGAGAGAGGGGGCAACGGTGAAAGAGGGAGCGAGAGAGAGGGTGGACAGAGAGAATGGGGGGGGAGAAAGAGGGGGGAGAAAGAGGGGGAAGAGAGAGAGGGAAGAGAGAGAGGGGGAGAGAGAGAGGGGGAGAGAGAGAGGGGGAAAGAGAGGGGGAGAGAGAGAGAGGGGAAAGAGAAGGGAGAGAGAGAGGGAGAGAAAGAGGGAGGGAGAGAGAAAAGAAAGGGGGAGGGAGAGAGAGAGAGGAGAGATAGGGGAGAGAAAGGAGGAAGAGAGAGAGAGAGAAAAGGGGGAGAGAGAGGAGGAAAGAGAGAAGAGGGGGAGAGAGAGGAGGGAGAGAGAGGGGAAAAGGGGGAGGAGAGAATGGGGAGGAGAAAGGGGAAGAGAAAGGGGAGAAAGGGGGAAGAGAGAGGGGAAGAGAGAGGGGAGGAGAGAGGGGGAGGAGAGAGGGGGAGGAGAGAGGGGGAGGAGAGAGGGGGAGGAGAGAGGGGGAGGAGAGAGGGGGGAGGAGAGAGAGAGATGGGGAGAGAGACAGCGAGCCTTGTATCTCTTTCACATGTCGTTTTCGGCGAATCGCAGATCAGCATCTCTATGACTCCAACAATTCAGCACAGCGACCGCCAAATTTAATCTTCTAGAGGCGATTTTGTTGATGTCGTATGACGAAACAAATGCCGCATTGAGAAGACGTAAAAAACCTCAAGGTTCCACATCAAAAGGCGAACGAAGCCGTAAATTGTGCTAGTGTGCTGAAGGGCACACTGTAGTCCAGGGGTGCACTTGACTCAGTTTCAGTGGCAAAAGATTAAATCAAATAGATAACCATATAACTATGACAGCCAGTCTACCAGTAAAGGATGAACTTTAGTTCATTGTTGACACTTAACCTTTCGACCTAGATTCAATGATTGCTAGTGAGACTAATTAGCATTAATTAATACAATGGAATAGAAGCCAAAGTCGAGAGTAACTTGCAAGTAAAAAACGTAACGAAGGACATTGGTGAATAATTCAAACTTTTGTCAATAAACAGGAGATGAGAATTCAACACTACATTTGATGTGGGTGTAATTAAATAGATTGCATCGAGCTGGGGTAAGGGCTCTCGAGTCATGGACAACTTCTCCACCAGAGTTATCCCTTCTGCCATAATCTGGTGCATCTTGCAGCATGCTGATATCATCCGAGTAGCTAATGAGTCGAGCACCAGTACCTGCAACATGTGCACCAGTAACATTAATATCATCTTTGTGATAATATACTCTTGATTATGGTAATTAATCAATGTTTAAAAGTTCATTGCTGAACCAATCCCAACCATAATTACATTATTCCAAACCTACATTAAAAGTTCATTGAGTTCATAACAAAATTTAGTCACAAACAAAAACAAAAGAACCTTTCTAGTTTAATCTATAAAAACTACTGACCAAAAATAAATCTGTTATTTTTTTGCAACTTTTGTATATATATATATATTTAAACACCAAACTATCCATCAAAACATTACAGTGACAACTAATTAATATCTTAATATGATTAGTTTTAGAATTTGTATTTTTAATAATTAATGCTTAATACCTTCCACTGGCTCTCCTTGTATGGTTGGCCAGGGCCGCCATTAGCTGTCGCTTCCCCTTTTCCTCTGTGTGGATATATTAATTCTTTGAATATTTCTGCAAGATGAACTTTTATGTCACAATAAATTGTGAAAAATTCCTTGATACCATAGTTACAACTCCCAAATCATGTTTCCTTTAGTGGGTGTTAAAGCAAGTAAACAAGATAATATACTATATAGAGTAGTAATTCATTCTGTTAGGCTAGGCTGTTAGGTTAGGCGGCTAGGCTAAAATGATCAAAATGGCTGAGAATGTTAATTCTACATATGGCTGCATTGGTTAAAAACAAATTATGCCTACAAAGACTAAAATATATTTAACTTTGAATGTATGGCGTAGAAAATCGTCGACGTATCGCAAAAATGTTACTAATGATTACTTGTGTAAAATTTAACCGTTGAAGTTACAAGGTAGCAACTACACCACTCCAAAATACCAATCTGGCTATTGCAACAACTGTGTAAAGCTTCAAATTTAACAAACAACATTTAAGTATATACAATACTTTAACATTCTAATAAATCGTACTGGAACAAGCCCTAGATCAGCTACCGCAAGACAAGATGGCAAACTGTAATTCATTAAATATTTCAAATAAAGCAATAAAAACGTATCATTTTTCAAATTAATTAAAAGAACTCAAACCAACACATATAGCAAACAAGATACAGTTCAAAAGCTAACGAAGTCTGATCATTAGGAAGAAAGATACTCACTCTCCCTCACACAATCCTGTAACGAAGCCATTCTTGATCGATTGAGTTTCCGGTTAAATTTGTAGACTATAAACAATGTATCTATATGAGCTTACTTTTTTGATCTTTAAGTAAATTTTAATATGAATACAACAATTTTTTTTTCAAAAATATTTGCTTAAAACAATGTTTTAATTATTATTATATTAGGTTTGAGATTTCCTAAAGTTTGTAGACTCAGAGTGTTCTTGAGTTATGCACCTTGATAGGGCAGGACGCGCAGGAATTTCAATCGATGGTCTAAGATTGCGGGCTTTCTCGTAAGAGGGTTAATTACGGAAACCCGTGATTTGCTCCTCCCGCTACGCTTGGCTGCAAATTCTAGATGTGCCTATTGAGCTTTATAGTATCGTTAGCTTTCCACTGCAAGTGTTGGCATATCAATGCAAGAAACATCAAGACGACGAAATATTGGATGGGTTGCTATCAACTCTCATGAATTATTTTGCTCTAATTTAGTTCCTAAAAGCTCGGCTGTCTGGTTAAAAAACTTTTTTGTTCTGCGTTGCAATTGTATTTTAAGGTGTCATCGTGTTTGTTTTAGCAGTTGTATCTAGGAGTTGGAATCAATTACTTTGTTTTAGGGTTTTTAAATTTAGTTTTAGGATGCATTATACTAGGTCTACTGCCAGATTCTTCATAATTGGTATTTTTCTTAATATTGTACTATATTTTTAGGAAGGTTTTGCATTTGACCCAATTGATATGGACGAATACAGGGTGGGATACTATTTCATTGCTTATATTTCTCTTTTCAGTTTTTTCAATATCAACTTTACAGGTCGCTGTCCGGGTTGGCATAGTATTTCCCTTTGCGGTTATTACCACCGGTTTTTAACCCCCGGGAAAAACTCATTATTTTCCAAAAGTGGCAAAAAGCGTGACAAACTAAAAAAACCTTTTTTTGACAAGTTGGCCAACGCTTAAGCAAGGAATAACAATATACTTATACCATTAGCTGTCATAGAGCTTCTTTATGACTCTTTAACAGTACACAGGCTAAGAAAGCGCATAACCTTTATAATTGGTTTATTTACTAAATATTAAATGAAAAGACCAAATCACAAAATAATATTTATTTATATTATCAATATTGAATAAAAAGCAAAATTGATATTGTAAAACATGACAGTAAGCATAATGCAACAATTAGAAAATAATTGAAAAATAAAAGCACATGAAGAAGTCATCGAGACCGGTGAACTGAACAAACGGATCAGAGTATTGAGAATTTATTGTCTAAGAAAAGTTTATCCTTGCATTCGGCCGAATCATACTCTAAAGAAATTGTTTTTAGGTTTTGGTATCAAGCTATCAGTTTGAATGCTTTCTCCACTCCAAACCTCTTGCGCAGCTTGGTCTCCACTAAGGAAAGAGTGCTAAACAATACACGTCAAAACAGTTCTATTATTGGACTGTAAAAGGCTCATCTTTATTTAACGTTGGCCCGTATCTTTGGTGTTGATTTTCTTAATTTTTTCCACTTTTAAACACTATTTTATTTTCATTGCTACTGATTGGTATAAGTCTGGAGTCACACAACTAATTGTTTAGTCCAATTTTCCTTTTTATTAAATTCCATTGTTTAGCAAAATATTTGGATAAAAATTCTAGCGTTATAATATTTCCCAGTTGTTCCCGGTTTTTACCAGTTGCTTCCGGTTTTTACCAGTTGTTTCCGGTTTTTACCAGTTTTTCCTTCTGCCCTGGGAGAAACAGTTTTTCCCGAGAAAAATGTCGACCGTGGTCGCTGTACGTGAGTCAGTCTTGAGGGAGCGTTACAAGAATTATTATCCGTAATCATTAACAATGATCAAGTTTTTCAGTGTTCCGTTCACATAGCCTAATAACTAATACAAATATGTAGACAAGACAGAGAATAATCTACCTACACATTATTAAATAAGAGCCTTGCAATAAATTTATAGCATAAATTGATTAAAGCTGTCCAATCAAACAAATTTCGTCTTTGTTCTTTTTTGCTGTTTTCAAGCAGTTAATAAACAAACATCAATGTGTTTGCTGCAACTCCACTACTTAGGCCAAATAACACGTAGTATTATGCATGCGTACATTTTAAGCCATGCCACTCGAGTGTTAGAGTTTTCGAAAGAAGGTGCTAATTTAATAACATTTATTACCATAATTTTGCCATGCAAACTAAGCCTGAAGACCATGAAAAGTCTCTCCACAACAAATCACACCATTGAAGAGTAAGGCCAACTAGGTCTACTTTGTTTAAATTTACATATCGCACAATTCTCCCTAAATTAGTTCACAAATCTATTTTAAGAAATGCAGTGTTTTAAGAAGTGTCATAAATGTTAAAGGTTGACTTGCAACAAAATTCACATTACAGTTATTTGATATCAAAAAATTCACCATGTCTTACTCTGTTGTGTTGTAGGTGCAAAATATGTGGGAATGTGATTACAAGCTCTTAAAAGCTCTAAAACGAACAGTTAATCGCAGCCACACAGGACCGCCGTAGTTTGGATTCTCTGTCCAAAATGGCTCAAATGTGACGTAGCTGTGGTAGATGGTTTCTGTTTACACTTTCATGCAACCTTGTTCATCGAAATATTTATACAAATAGACTTCGCGCATTCAATAAAACCATGTCTAATGTTCTTACGCGTCTATTTTATCATCATTGTAATTCTGTCACTTTTAGCAGTGATATCTTATAACTTACCGTAAAAATTCATTTAATTTTTTAACCTTACCTTGAAGGAGTACATATCATTGTGTGATAATCGTGACGAGCCTGTTGGTCACCTGTGATAATCAAAAAGTGGTGCAAAATTATTTGCGAAGTAATGGGTCACATGATCAGATTACGTCTTGACGATTAGATCAAGCCGAAATGAAACTGTAAAGTAGCGAGCAACTATATTTGATATGGGGTCTTTGGTAAAACCTGAAGTGTTTGTCATAAACTAGTGCTATGATAAGTTCATATTGAGCTTTTAATTGGCCTTTTAATTCACGTGAGAACATCACGTGACAAGACAATAACCAAACCATCATGACTACATCAGAGAAATAACGAGATTCCAATCAATGGCAGTTTTTCGTCTTCGAGTTTTTAAGAGCTTGTAATCACATTTCCACATATTAGGCACCTACAACGCAACAGAGTAAGACATGGTGAATCTTTTGATACCAAATAACTGCAATGTGAATTCTGTTGCAAGTCAACCTTTAAAGTAGTGGACGCCCAATATCATGTTCAGCAATGTGGTCTTTCTTTTTATTGCCATTCCTTTAAAATCTATGTTGGTTTTACTGAAATTTAATGCTGACTAGTGATATTCCAATGAAATCATTCGTTATTTTATTGAAAAAAAACAAAGCACCTGCTCTTCAGTGCACGGTTGAGTGTTCCAAATTTTAGAGACCTGAAAAAAACAATGCTGGTCTCAAGACTATCCAAGTCTTACACACAAAGTATAACAAGTTGGCCCAGAGAACAGATTGGTTTGACTAGAGGTTTTGTAGGAGAGATTTTGTACTAGAGGTTTGTTGTCTGAGAATTGTAGGGTTACTCTTTGCTCTTATTTTTATTCCATAATAATTCAGCGGTGTAGCAATTGTCTAGTGAATTGTTTATGCATCCTTGTTGGATTATTTTCCAATCAGTAAATAGGACACACTTCTAACTTAAGTAGTCCGCCTCAAAAGTTTTTTGTTTATAACAATTAAGGAAGCCTTTCGCTGCTGTCAGATAGGCAGTTGCTGCAAAACTCACAAGAAGTTATATGTTAATCCATTTTATGTTGTACAACTATCTGTTCACCTGTTAAAGTCTCACTTCTTTTTGGTGTAATTTGCCAGTACTATCACTGTGCAACCACTGATTGTATAAGAAAATGGTCCGCATTTTATATTTATGAGACCATCAATAGCAAACAATTATGCTTCGCACTTTCATAACATACTCAGTGCAATAATTAGAAATAAGGTTAGCTGTCAGTCTATCGCCAACCACCAAAGTTACTGCAATCTCCAATAAAAAATTCTTGCATTTTTATGAAATCATGACTGCCTTTTTTCATAATTATTAGTCAAGTTCTTTCTTCGATGTCAGGTTTGGAAGAGCTTACAAAATGATCCCTAGTGACTGTTCTTCAGCTGTTTAAGCTTCTGTTATAGATAAAACCTTACGACAAGAATATATGAAGGTAATGATATTCCACTAAACTGCTTACGCCATCTAGCCCAGGAGAACGATCACTATGGTCTTCGAGTCGCTAGTGGCTGACCTGCTGAACAAGTATCTTGGTGACTATGTAGAGAATTTAGATAAATCTCAGCTCAATATTGGAATATGGGGAGGTAAGCATGTATGAGCATAACTTAACATTGTTAAGAGTGCCTTGGCAGTAGACAATTTAAATATTTTATTTCGATTAGCAAATATCTTGTGAAAGTGGAACTACAGTTTTCGTCAGCGATGTGATTACGGTATGCAATGTGTTAATTTTTTTTGCGCTTCACTAAACAATTCTATATCAAGCAGCCAATGGGCAAAAATCTTACATTTGACTTATCAATTATCTGCTATACAAATCCCTTTAGTCTAGGTAGGTGGTACTACTACTGGTATTCACCCCAACAAAGGGACTCGTGGTGTCTAGGTTTTTGTAGGTTTGGTAATTTCTAGTGTTAAAATTGCTCGCACAGTTTCAAGTGTCTTCAGGTTTATCTATGGAGTATAACTATATAATATACAGTAGTTGACTCATATTGCCAAAGACAAACATTCCTGTCAACTATTAAAGTTGAACTACTCCTGAATCGACAGCTCTCGCTTTTTTTTAGTTGCAATGTTTTGGCTATCAGGAAACATCATTTTAATTCAACCATTTGGACTGTTTACGTTTTTACAGGGTTTTGAATCACACGTATTGCTTTTTGCACCACCATGATAATTTTCGTATATGAATGCAGTATGAGCTAGGAGACAAGTTTGGCATGGGCCGAGTGTATAGCTAGAACACTCTAGAGAGCAATCGTAAAGATGGACAGTGCAAACACTTTTCAATAGCTCTGAGCAGTTTGATTTGACGGTTCTATGCACTTAGCCATACTCTGTACTATATAAGGGACTATAAGGGACATACAAGTATGAAGACCTTTTACAGAGCTCGACTCTGTTTAAAATTGCATATAAATTTTATTAGTTGAATTACAGAGCTCAATGTCAGCATAGTTATGCTAATAGTGACTGGTGTCGTTGGTTTAGCCTTGACCTGAGATCGTGCAAAATTTGCTGTGACAAATGCATGAATTTGTAATACCCTGCTTATATGAAAGGTAGCTTGTTTCACCATCTTGAAATAGCTTTTGGATCTATTGGTTTTCTTTAAAAGAATAGGCATAAATGTTTTTCAAAGTTTAAATTAATATGCAAAAATTATGTCAATGCTCCTAGATTTTATAAATGTGACACTATTGTATTAGCTTCATATGACAACTGTGGTTGCCATATCGTTGAAACAGCTTGATCAATACACTACTCACTATCTTCCTTGTGTCCTACACTCAACAAACCCAACTCCCCGGTGTACTCCTGCAAGTTGCAAAATGTTTTGGGAATTGAAGTAGCATTCTGCTCTCATAAATTGCAGCATGAGCCATATAACTGAACCCACTTTGGAGATGCTGGAATATCTCTACCATTTATTGTTTGTAGCTCCATATTACCTTTATCAAAGTATATGGACATTACAAAATGGATAATTGTTTTGAAAGCTTAAATTCTGACAAAATATGTCTATAAAACGTTTTTTGTAAATTGTGCAACATTTACTTCACATTGTATTTTCTAATGACTTTCTAATATCTTTTGTGCTGTCATGACTATTTTGTGCTGGTTTAATGGAAATTCTATTTAAGATGACCATTTTTCATGTTATCAGGAATCAGATAATGTATGAGTTTTAAATATTCATAAGTTAGTCTCTGCGTGTATTTACTAAGGTATATGTATATATGTAACCTTCACATTTATGTTTTGTTACAACCACCCTTTTTCTAGTTGTGCTCATTTAACACCAGCAGTAGTATTTCTAGTACTGGTCTGCACTCATCGAAATCTTTCATGGCAGCCGCAACTTTACTTCTGTTGATATTTATAATTCTAATACCACAGACATTAAACTGATCAGAGAACCCATCCAGCTACCAGTATTGTTGGCTTAACCTTGTACTTTTTTTCTTATTAGTTACCTAATCTGACCTGCATTGTTGTCTTTTTATTCAGGAGATGTTGTATTGAAAAATTTGGAGCTAAAGGCAAGCGCTCTAGATGACCTCGACCTTCCTGTCAAGGTCGTATCTGGCCATCTCGGTAAGAATTGTTCAAATTTTATCTTGCATTGTTGATGAGAGGGCAGATTTCTGGCTCCAGATAATTTCAGTTATCTAAAGAGTTAGTAACTAGAGCATCGGTGTAGTTAATATAATAGTCGTTAGGGTTTTACACTTGATCCGATGGTGATTGATTAAAATTTTCTTTGGATGAGAATTCTCAACCAACTTATTACAACAGCTTATAACGATTTTCAAAATATTCAATTGTAATTCAACCTATAATTAATGGTTTTGAAACTATTTAATTTTACACAACCCAATTACTGTGGCTCTTTGACAATGAAGAAAAGATTGTGGTCACGATATCGTTTCATATTCTTCATAATAATCATCCAAGAGACGTCTATGAAATATAATGACAGGAATTTTTATATTGTAAATATATCAGTCAAAATTGTTTATTACTATTTACTTATTGCCTATAAGTTTAATGCTTAAAGGCTGGTTCACACTATGTCGGCATTGTCTTCTCAATGATTATTTCGTCGACCATCATGTGCGTAATAACCGATGGCATCGTCAAGAATGTCGGGGAAGTTTGCAGCTGTCACACTTTCCTAATAGTTCACTGAACATCCACGACAGCCTATGCAATGTGCACCGCTTGGGTGATATTGATTGACCGTCCTTGTTGGATTGATCTATACTTTTTTTCATGAAAGTTGCTGAGTGGCTAGTATTTTATCGTATCCATGACCATATATGAGAATGTATAATGAGAATGTTATACCACAGATGATTTACGGATGTATACGGGGATGGTTTGTGGTTGTGTTAACATTGTTATTGCAGACGATTGCCGAAGTATTGTATGATTAGTCCGACATGTGGCGATATATTGTGAGCCAACCTTTAATCAGTTTTAGAAACCTTCAAGAAGTTTTAGTGTATTATCTACAGCTTATAATAGTCAGGTACTTCCATCTTTGTTAAGGACGCAGCCTACTAATAACATTATAGCTGCAGTATCTGTTCTGATCAGTTATATATGCTGTATTTGTTCTGTGTATGTAGTACACATACAGAACAAATACATTCCAGTTAAACTAGCACATATTATGTACTAGTTTAAAGGGAATGTACAGTAAATAGGGTGTGAGTGATGTACTGGGTATTACTGACACCCTATTTATGGGTCTCTTCCGGAAGCGTGAGGCATTAGACCCTGAGTTGCAAAATGATCAATAGCTACACAAGTTCAAGAAATATTGGGCTGAATCGAAGCAAAATTGCAAACCCAAAGTTCAGTCCACAAAAAGGACTTCTTGGAATTTTGTGTTCATCTACAGTTGAAGAAAATGTAGGAGCGTAGTGTTGCTATTCTAGGCATCCGATAACCTAATCAGGTCACTTGCTCATCAAGATATACAAGTATTTTTTCATCTAGTCCAAAGATGTTTAGGAAGCAGTAGTCAGGTTAAGTGTCAGCTACTGCTAACCACAACTGCCGTGTAGTCTACTGATGTGTTCATACAAAGATACAACACCAATGTGCGTGATCAGCTTACCTAATGCCACTCAGTGCAACTATCCTAGTAAATTAAACTCCAACAAATCCATTATAATTTTCTAACAGTTGTTGCTCTTCTTGGTCTTGTCAGTTTTATGAGTATTTACTACTGTATAGGTTTGACCTGTTAGACAGCTTATGAAGGTACTGTAGCTTTATCGCATATGCAGCGGATGTGTAGAGACATAAAATATTCAGTTCATGCTGTTATGTGACACTTCATATATTAGCTAGTGGCTTAGGTTGCATTTTTTATTTGCAACTGGTGTCTTGATAGTCTGGTGTGCTGTGACAGATCATCAGGTGTAATAATTAACTGCACAATTATTCTAAAATACATGCATAGTTGTTTCACCAAGGTGGTCGATTGGCGCAGGTAGTAGTGTTGGTCTAACAAGCTGAAAATCATGAGTTTGAATACTGTTGCAAGCAATCCTTTTCCTAAACTTTGAGCGTCGCTTTGGACCACAGCTCTTATTATAGTAAAGATTATTATAGATCCGCAACAATCTAACTAATAGTTGGATGATTACAATATTTAAACAGGTGTTATGATGCGAGGTTGAGCAACGGTTCTATGTAGATGATATAGATTTTAATTTAGCTAAATGTTTGATGTATGTATTTGGGGTTTGAATCATTTACAGATCGTAATACAAGATAAGCTGGACTTTTATGCATGTTAACTTATTAAATTACTCTTCAAAATCTTTGATTCTGTGCTAAATTTTGACCTCGTGTTCTGCAATAGTTCAATCCATTTGGCTACTTTCTCTGTTTTGGTACTTGATAGCGTAAAACTATGCCACAGATGAATGTGTTACCTAGAATTAACCTAAGCTGTATTTTAGTTTGTCTTTTAGGTTTTGAATGTGTGGCTAGTAGTATAGTACACTAGTAATGTGACTTAATATCCTAAAACTGGGACCACTTGCTTGTTCCTAAGATAAACCATTCCTCTCAATGAAGGTAGTAAACTTGGTTACTAACATCACAGCTGATTTTCCAAGAAATGATTGTGAAGATGCGAATCAATATTCAATGCATTATTAAGTACTTACTGCTGCATATTTTAGCGCAGGGGTGAGAATTGCATTGTTGGGAAAAATTTTATTATTTGAAGACGTGTCGCAGTTTCAAATTCTGTCTCTGTGGTTATAATTTGAGCATTCAGCTACTGTGTGCTACTCTACTCTTCGTTGCTCAAATTAACCTAGGAATGTTGAAGTTTAACTTGCAACTCTTTGCTCAAGTGATTGCATTTGTTAGTTTGTATCCCATGCTACATGTAGATCCAATTTCACTTACTCTACTTTTCCATGCTTCAAACATTAGCCTTTGCTCCTATTTTTCAATACATACGATAGTATTAAGGTATACAATTTTGAACATTTGAAAAAAAAACATTTTTATGACACCACCTTAAAAGTAATGGATTCTCTGATAACTCATCTTGAGTTATCAGATAACGCATTGAGTCTGCAATCTTACAAGGTTGCCTTCATCTGTTGGTAATTACATCTGGTCTGTGTTTCAACATGAGTGTTGCAAATGCCAAGCTGCCGTATATACATGTATGTAGTAGTGTGTTACAATTTATTTATGTATAACGTTTTACTTTTACTGTCTTTCATTACATTACAAAACAACATGCGAAGACGGAAATTAGGAATCATTGAGTGAGTTGAACAAAAGCGCTTCAAAAGTTGATAATCTAATAGTATTGTGGAGGAGTAGAGAGGAGAGTAGAAGTACACAAACTGAACGAGCGATGGCGGATGCAGTACGTTGGTGTCACAGAATAAAAAACAATGTTTGTCATATGTGTGAAAGAATAAATACAAATATTCTGGTCATACGTTACGCCAGATTTTGAAACTCGTAACACAAATACAGAAGCAAGAAAGTTTGGCAAAAACAATATGTTCAGAGATTTTAAAATAAACATTTATTCAATATATAATTAGAACTTGGAGGGTTTATGCAAGGCTATTACAGTAGAAACAGATGCATAATAACTCGATTTAAAGAGATACTGTGTGCATAAACTTGACACCATCTATGCACATAAACATAACAACATATGCCCATTGCGGTAGATGATCCCGTTCAGTGATGTGTAACTATCACATGATTTGCACAACTCGTATCATCACGTGTCTAGAGTAAGATCCCTAATTGATGGGTGGTAGGGGTGGTTTGTTTATTAGTTCCTTCATCGATGTAAGCGAACTAAAGAATTGTAATAAATTGATTTTAATCAGGATCTATTGCACTCAGAAATCAGTAAATTTAGGGGTTGGACATCAAAAGTGTCATTTCAATGCATTTCCAGATTCTGCAAGTATTACTAAAACTGCAGTTTGAGAATAACCACACAGGGGTCTTTCGTTTCAAAGAAACTGTAAACATGTTTTCAGAAAATCGGAAAAGATTGCATTTAACAAAATGTCTCGACTTAAATAAGTTTGCATGTAATGCAATAGCGGATTCTGTATTACATGCATGCTGTTATTTACATTTAATAACTCACTAGTGATCTGTGATCTCAAATATGTGTTTGATGGAAGCTTTATAAACTAGTTCAGGCTTTGTTATCATGATCAGACCAACCTTGCACAGTAGTACGAAAAGTCATTAAAACATGAGAGTTGAAAAATTGTAAGAGAACTTATGAGACAGTTCTGTTATTCTGTTGGCATAAGATTATTGTAGTCATTCATCGCAGTTCTTTGGGTGGCGAGTGTTACCATGTTACTCTAGGATGCAATGATGCAGCTATGCTTTTCGGGATGATAGACTAAAAACAGTAGAACCAAAAAAACTAATTGTCACCTTATTCCCGTTGCTTATACATAAACTTTATAAAAATATCATTTTATTACACTTCTTCATCTTATTAAAAGTTGTGAATAAGATATTGAAAAGGAATTAGCTAACAACACCAACAATCGTTAGTAATGTGCTTTAGCTTTTGACATGGTTATAGTGCTGATCTATTTTTTACTGCTATCAAGTTATTAGTAATGATCAAACTGTATACTTTGGCCGAGCATACAAATCGTTGTTTTTTTAAATATAAACCACGGGTGAATGTTCAATATAAAATGGAGTTTCGAAAAGATCCAGGATAGAAAGTAGTAGATAGTTGAAATGTCAACAAACTTGCGCCTATCAAAGGAGAAAAACTTTTAATTGCAAACTATTAAATGGTACCACGATTAATTTCCTATAGGTTCCTAAATTGCAAAGTGATAATAATAATATTATAATCAACCTGCTTGTAATAGAAACAAATTTTTAATAATAGCACCATCAAATGTGGTTGCGATATTTAGCTAGACTCCGTAGTCCTGTAATTTTACGAGTATGGTTGCTCTAAGAGTAGTATACCTGTCTTTTTGAATGCATCTTAAAAGCATTTTTTAACAGTTTATAAATAATTAAATTGTAAACAGTAAATGTTCTGCTAGTAATTGGTCAGCTAGTAAATGGTCTGCTAGTAAATGGTCAGCTTGTAAATGGTCAGCTAGCAAATGGTTAGCTAGTAAATGATCTGCTAGTAAATAATCAGTTAGTAAATGGTCTGCTAGTACATGGTCTGCTAGTAATTTGTCAGCTAGTAAATGGTCTGCTAGTAAATGGTCTGCTAGCAAATGGTCTGCTAGTAAATGGTCTGCTAGTAAATGATCAGCTAGTAAATGGTCTGCTAGTAATTGGTCTACTAGTAAATGGTCTGCTAATAAATGGTCTGCTAGTAAATGGTCTGCTAGTAAATGGCCAGCTAATGAATGGTTTGCTAGTAAATGGTCTGCTAGTATATGTAGTAAATGGTCTGCTAGTAAATGGTCTGCTAGTAAATGGTTAGCTAGTAAATGATCTGCTAGTAAATAATCAGTTAGTAAATGGTCTGCTAGTAAATGGTCTGCTAGTAAATGGTCTGTTAGTCAATGATCAGCTAGTAATTAGTCTACTAGTAATTGGTCTACTAGTAAATGGTCTGCTAATAAATGGTCTGCTAGTAAATGGTCTGCTAGTAAATGGCCAGCTAATAAATGGTTTGCTAGTATATGGTCTGCTAGTAAATGGTCTGCTAGTAAATGGTCTGCTAGTAAATGGTCTGCTAGTATATGGTCTGCTAGTAAATGGTCTGCTAGTAAATGGTCTGCTAGTAAATGGTCAGCTAGTAAATGGTCTACTAGTAAATTGTCGGAGAAAAATGGGCTGATGGTAATACTAGGCTGGACATGTAGGCCTATACAACAAATAAAGTGTGTGCAATGTTGGATTGCCACATGTATCCACACTACTTTAAACCTAGGGGAATCGGCAAGAGAAGTATGCTTCAAGCTTGATTGTTTAGCCTCAGCAATAATGATGTGAAATCTGTGACTTTTACATCCTTTCAGGTTTTAAGTTTATCGCTGACTGTCAAACGCTTAGAAAGTATTTTCTCCTATTTTACCATATTTTGCTATATAAATAATTTGTTTTGTTGAAGAGCAACGTTTGGTTGTGAATTTTTGTAATACACACATTTCAGTACCTTTTTTTAACTGCTTCATCAAGTCATGAAGGTACATGATGAAGCAGTTTTCGCAGTAGACTTTACTGATTGTTAGCTTCATCAACTATGCTGCCATCTCTGCCTAACTGAGTATGCGTTAGTAATCTATGAAGATATTATTGATGTGATGATAATACCCTTATTATGCAGGTAGAATGACTATGCAAAGGAAATGCTATCAAATGCAGCCTGTATATACATGTAGATGGAGTCAATGATAAACTACTGCCAATTTATTGGTATTCATCATCACAGTCATGCCCCCGGAATTCTTATTGCAATGCTCATTAAATATTATTCTAGATATCAATTGTGAGATCCTATCTATCAACTTTACTTAATAACCAAACAGAGATTACCAAATAAAACAAATCACCTAGCCTAGTGTGTCCGTGTGTCCGCAATATTAAACTGTTAATTGGATAACTTTATCTCTAAATTATTTGGTTAATTATGCAGACATGTTCATTTAAGTATATTGTTTACTGTTGGTTACAAAGATTCTGTTATCCTAACACATGCAATAAACCATGTGTTTCTTGCATTAGTTCAAAGGCTTGCCCAACGAATAGCTTGCAGTAGTTTTCAGTTGCAACCAATGGTACAGAGTGTACAGTTGTAGGTCCTCAACTGTGCAAATTTGCATACATGATCTATGTAGGACAGGGACATGTGGAGTTTCTGATTAGGTATTGTATCACCATGACAAAGAATTAAGAGACCAATTTTTGTACTAGTGAGGTATCATACATAATTAATGTTTTTTTTTCATTTCCCTTATAAGCACCAATTTGTTTGCCTGAGAGGGAATGTTCCCTAGTTTCTGCATATGCTCCAGTATGTTCAGTCGTTCTTTGGTCTTTTGCAGGAACACTCATCCTGAAGATTCCATGGAAGAAGCTCTATACGGCTCCGCTAGAAGTCGTTATAGAAGATTTATTTGCCATAGCAGCCCCCAACGCAGGTAGGCTATTTCCATGTTGCTACGGGTCGTTTTTGTAGGGCTAGCTTCAGCCAATCATATGTAGATATCGTGAAGGCTTGATTGCAGACAAATTCGACATCAATTACTAAAAACCAAGAGTCTTTTAGGCTTGATTAGTGTGTCAGCTGCTGCAGTGCCCTAACTTTGTCACCACGAATTGTCCACGTTTTTCTATGTTCCTACTATGCCATGCCAAGGTTCAATTCTTGGTATTTGAATCTGTGATAGCAAGCAGATTGATACAAATATTTTAATATTAGCGAAACTAAATGCTCCGTTGTAATGCGGAACTAACTAAAATAGTTTTTTAGTTATTTTAGTCATTATTGGAGGGTGGTTTCATTTTTAATGAAGAAAGACAAGAATATAGTTGAATAATCTATGCTTCAGAGTGCTGTTAGGAAGATATTTCTAAGATAGATGCAGTTTTTTCGTGTCTTCAGTTAAACTTAACGGTAACATGTAACCAGAGTATAACCTGTATCGTTAAACGATACTTTGTCAAAGTATGTATTTACTTCTAAAATGGAAACTTCCATGACCTTTTTAGGACATCTTTGTTTTTGCCATCATGACATCACGTGCCAATACATTTTTATTGTCATTTCAAAGAAATAAAGTTTAAACAGATAATTCTAAACTGTGCGAGTTTAGTATATTAATTAAATTTAAACGGTTTTCGACTAAAATTTCTCGTGGCAGCTACAAAGTTGTTTTACGTTTGGCGCTCGGTAGGCTGTGACTCGTCACACAGCGCTCGTAACGCTGCAATATAGTCGCATAGGCCGCAACATTGTTGCAGCGAGATAGTCACTGTCTGGCTATTCGCGACTTAATTGTCAGGCTGCAACATAGTTGCAGCCTGGCGAGCACCAAGCATGAAACGGCATTGTAGCTGCCTCAAGAAATTTTAGTCAAAGATCATTTAGTTATATATATATATATATATATGACTCTTGTGAAAACTGTGAGGAAATATTTTCACATTCCGTGATAAGCATTGTCCAAATCATTGCATGATGAATACAAAAGGTTATGGGATCAGAGGCCTCTTGTTCAAAGTATTTGCATTTCTGCAATTGTTTCAAAACTTAACTACTTATTTTCATCCAGAAATAGTCAGGGTTACTCACTTACAGGTGACAAGTTTTTACGGCTTCGATTTTTGCCTGCATATAAATCTCAATGTTTGTATGTCTGTTCGTCCATCCAGTTATAGCAATATAGTTTTAGGAATGAAAAATCTGCAGCACACTGGATTTGAACTCGAATCTTCCAGCTCTGCAGACGGGCATTTATCCAATACTCTACACTGTCCAACTGGATATACTATGGAATAAATTGGACACATACTTATTATACATACCAATATTTCATGGCTTCACGCTCAACACTGCAGTTGGCGTTATGCATGAAGTCATGTCAGAAAGAAAATGTCCATATGGGCAGGAAAATGCTTAAACTTACATGGCCAACAAAACTTGCAATCGATATAGAGCTGTAGTAAGCACAGCAGTCAGTACAGTATGAATTACACAGAAATAAACACAGTACATAGAAATAAACACAGTACACAAAAATAAACAAAACATATTTATTTAAAAATTAAAATGATAAATTTTGCAGTTATATACTTGGCATATGTTGTAATAATAAATATTTTTCTGACTAATAAGTATTTTTATTACCTGTGTAACTCCGGGCATTCATCTAGTCAATCATGAGGACAACATAAATAACACCTTAAGGAACACACTGTCAGCTTACCATGTTTCTGTTTAATATATTCAGTTTGCAACGTATACTTTCTTATGTAGTTCTATTTTGAGGTTGCCTATGAACTACTAGTTGAAGGAATATATGTCACTGAGTATGACAGTATATTTTAACTAAACTACGACCCAAATAGTAAGCTTTATCGCACGTCTATTTTAAAAAAATGAAGAATATGTTAATTTATACATTATCACAGGCCAAATCACTTCAAAACTCACTGGAGTTCAAATGTACGGCTAGTTGAACTGTTTTTGAAGCTTTCTCCTTAATACCTTCAAAACTCATTTATGAAATTGACAGTTTTGGCTTATGCAATTAGCCTTGATTTATTTATTCGCATAATCTTGATGAATCAAGCGCGTCATTTTTAGTGCCATGAATTTCTGGCACTAAAAATGTTGATATGATTTGCCTCATTTTATTGCTCAAAGGCTAAACAGCCTTTGAGCAATAAAATGCTGATAATTCTTTATTATCGGCATTTTATTCTATTTAGATTTTATCAGCATTATTATCAGCATTATATCGATAATGCTGATAAAATCTAAAATTTTTGATGAAAAGATTTCATGACAAGATCCTGCGAAAAGGGTATGGTACAAAGTCAACAATTAACTATTAATCGTCATGGTTTCAATGATTCATTCAAGGGACTACTTACTGTTTACTAAATACTAGTTAGCTATTTTGCTGATACAGGTGCCACCATATTTTGTGCAGTATTTTTTCAGCTGGATGAAGCTTGCTTTTTTAATGCTCTGCCGAAAGTTCAAAATTCTTTTAGCAAAGGTTTTCTGCTTGTATACATAACCATATCCACATAACATATCCATACCGTAACCGTACATAATCATATCCACATATAACATAAAAACTTAGCACTTTTCTTTGCTGCATTTGCTAATTATTGTAACTAGTATTGGTTCATTCATCAGCTTCATTTGAGCAATCCATCACTCTAACAAATATTAGTGTGTTTATATCATTGTATGAAAGTGTGTTTCTCTCAATATATATCGATCATATGTAGTAAAATTGAATTATTAGAGGAAAAAAATTAGTTGCTCATCTATAATATTTTGTTTTTATTCATTAATAACACCAACACTGCCATTATGTCACGCGTTGATGGTATTTAGCGTTTTACTAGTACTAGTATGTTTGGCAGTTTTGCGCACCATAAGAAATTGTCGTGAGTAGTCAGTATGCGCATAATTAATGAAGTGATAAGGCGGCTGAGTAGTGTAGTACCCTACAGGGTGAAAATGTTCGTTGGTCATAATGATTCGCGATTTCGCGAACAGTCAATCCCTCAAATTATTAAATTCAGTGAATAATTAGTTCTATTTTTAATCACAAGAGAGAATAACTACTGCATCAAATTGAAAACTAGTCGCTAGCCTAGTTTTTAATGTAAATACTAAACGTAATTGAGTTCCAAAACGTTTTTAAAATCATTGCCTGAGCTTTGAGCTAACACCATTGGCAATGCATCACATTTATTTACAAAATTATTCGAGGTTGTCACAAGATATGCAGAATGGCGTCATCGCGAAAATAGCCACGAGGCAGAAGTACTAAACGTAGCCGAGTTCCAAAACTTCTTTAAAATCATCGCCAGGCTTCGAGCTTTATTGCCATTGAATCAAACTTTGCAAAATTATTAAAGGTCTTTACAAGTTATTCGGCATGGCTTCAGCATCGCAAAAAAGCTCTCCTAGTCTTTTTACATTAGAATCAACTCCATCAATCTTTAATACCGAAGTCAAGGACGATCATGATTCTGATCTGGACATTATGGTATGTATTTGATTTGCAGTGTAGATACGTTTTTCCATAATTAACTGCATTAGTTAATTCTTTTGTTTAAAAACTGATCGCTTTCATCAAATACTTCAGCTATTGTTTTTGTACTTCCTCAACACTCGTTAATATTTTTCTTTTTTGTGTTTACTGCAGATTGAAAATGAAACAACCTACTCCGATTACGAAAACTAGAGACTAGTAGTAATATTCATCAAGGCAGGAATATTGGCAGAGAGGCAACCAGTCAATCTAGACCCTTCATCGACAACAACTCCTTGATATCGCTGTAGCAAACATGATTAAATTATATATTTTATTTCATGTATAGATATATTATAATTTATTACAAACTTGAGTGTACAAATAAAATATTTCAAATACACTGTACAAATAAAATTTTACAAACGATGAATGGAGTAAATGTAAACAGTTTAGTCCATATGGCGGTTGTCTAGCAATAAAATTAAACTGGTACTCTTGATATGTGAATACTAGCTTGTAATGGTGCTTTCTGACTAGTTATTTTGGTAATAGCAGCTCTGTCGCTGTCACTGTCTTGGGTAGGTGTTGAAGGCGATTCTTTCGCTACTACGTGGCTGGTAAGCAAGTTATCATCAGAACTCTTCTCGTGGCTTACTATTGCAAAGTTCTGCCAGTTGGCCAAAGATTCATGCTCGTAAAGGCGTTTTTGTTCCTTTTTAAAAAGATATATTCTTCTTGTAAGTAGCTGCGGTCACTTCAACCTCAATTTCCAGACCTCCCTGAATGATTTGTGATCTTCTAAGAATGACATCTACCACCCTTGCAATCATTGTTCTTCGGTGTATGATGAAAAATCTCTCTCTCACACTAAAACAAATAATGAAGCAGTAGGGATGGAAAAAATTAGTATTGCGTTTTACCGAAGAACCAAAGTAAAATTCAACTAATTTAGTAAATGTAAAAACTCAACACTTACCACAAGTTGTTGGCTTGTCAAATGCCTCCAAAGCTGAATATTCGTGTAAATCTCTGAACGCAGCAAAAATTGTTTACCGTAGAATAGCATGATCGCCTCGCAGTTGTAAGCTAAATATAAACCGGAACACGTGGTGTGTGCTTGCGTAGGAATAACTATTACTAGCCGCAATAGAGTTAACTTTTCCTAGAGAGCGGCAGTTTTCAGCCGCGAATAAATTCATCCGCGAATATACATGAAAAGACAATTTTCGCGAAATATAACTCCGCGAATAAATTCATCCTGTAGGGTAGCTAGTGCTCCAGTTTGTAAAATGGAAGGTCCAAGTTCAATTCCTGTGCGCGGCAATGTTTTTGTCTTAACGCTCCTAGCTTGATTTTGGACGGACGAATAAACATTGTTCCTACTAAGTAAAGATTTCGTCGTAGTGTCTCACCCACAGGGATGACAATTAACAGTGCCCGCATTGTATTCATGATGGACAAGTTGTTTATATACAGTATGTATTTATGCACCTCATTAGTATAGGTTGAATTTGTTTCTGATCCGTAGTTTTCACTAAATGTGTTGAAGAAGCACAATATTCATAAGCTTATTTACATTATTTAAACAGCCTAGTTTTTATAAAATAAGTGGAGAAATATGGCTTTACACTCACTAGATTAAAGTGTCAACTTGCTCTCTACTACAAGGTACTTTGCAATTCCATGTTCTACCATTTCACAAATACAATAAATGTCCTACTTTTGTTTTTTGCAAAAGCACATCCTTGCTTCAACGTTTATATTTTTCAACCAGTCATTTGTTATTAATAAGCCTTTTTTAGTAGTTTAGCCATGTCTCACTAGTCAAAGTATGCCACTGGGCACGGTTTGTACATGTATATTGTAGGTATGATAACAATCTCAAGATGATTATATGACAAATATAAAGTTGGCATGCAAAAATTTTATAAAAACTTAGATTCTTCTCGTCACAAGTGGTGAGAAAAATGTAACTGTTTTTTAGAAAAACATAGCATAGCTTTTACTTAGAAAAAGTAACGTACTCAGAAGAAAAAGTATTCAGTTCAAGTTAGAAACATGTAACATAGCAATTTACGAGAGCTGAATGCTACTTCAATTCTCAAAACACTTTTCAACGTGCTACACCAGGGAGTACACCAGGGACACGAGGTGGTGTACATTAATGAACTGTTATCTTTTTCATCATATACATCGATAACCGATTAGTTACCTTGTATCTTGTGTATGTCGATAAACAGTTACCTTTTTCCTTACCATATATCAATAAACAGCTATCTTGTTCCTAGTGTATGTTATGGTAATAAGCACTTGCCTTCTTCCTAGTGTATATTGATAAGCAGTTACCTTTCGCTAGCATATATTGATAAACGGTAGTTTCTTTATTAGTAGGTCTATATATCAATAAACACTTACCTGTTTCCTAGGGTGTATAGATAAACAGTAACCTTGTTTTAGCGCATATTGATACAGTAATAATTTTTTTAGCATAGATTGAGGAACGGTTACCTTTTTCTTACTGTATATTAATAAACAGCGAGCTTATTCCTAGCGTATATCGATAAACAGTTACTTTTTTCCTAGTATATATTGATAAACAGTAACTTTTTTCGTAGTGTATATCGATAAACTGATGGTTTAACAGTATCAATGCCATAGTGAGCTATGGCTGTATCACTGGGAGCCATGCGTGTATCATTTTCAGTATATTGCTTTGTGTTGTTGTCCTGGTAAGGAAATGCACATGGATGCCAATCTATATATGACTATTCTTATTACGACCAAATTGGCTCACAACTTACAGTAAGTCACTTTCACTGTTAAAACAGGGGTCTTCTTCAAATGGAGATGCTATATGATTGCTGAATATTGTTAGGGAAAGTACTGCTTTATCAAATACTTCAGGTGAATTGATATTGTAAGATGAATACACCTTCAAAGTGGTTTTATTTTTAACTACATAGATTTTGTTTTATTATGAATATTGGCTAACTGCCAACAAAATTGATCTAATATGTTCATCAAGTTGGCTTGCTATGAGAAGTCATATTTTAGTGAAATATATTATAGTCAGGATGGTTTTATAAAACTGGTTTTACTGGATTGTTTCATAAAAAATTTGGGCCACTTTTTCAATTGATGCACTTATTCTGAACTGAACAGATCACTTAAGTGGCATGTAAGCTTTTATGAGTACTCTACATAAATATATTTGCACATGGCAGTATGAATAATTTGCTGTGGTAAGGGCTCTTAGTAATGATTTGTTATGTAACCTTTATAGTTGTCTAGTTTATCTGTTCTTCAATTTATTTAGATTGGGTTCAATTATAATGCTATAAGAATCGATGTTTTTTGTTAATTCAGTTTTGCTGTTAAGTTGTTTTCGCTCTTTTAAGCTATAATCTTCTGGGTGAATGAAGGAGTTTCGAATTGGAATAGTTTTTCATTAGCTGAAGATCTTTCTTTTATACAAAAAACTTGGAAAGATGATAGTATAGTTTTTAGGTATGTACGTGCTTAATAAATAATACATAAATATGCATGGTTTGTAAATTATTGTCACACGCATTAGTAGTCCTTATATCATAGCGTATGGATGGTCCGCAATGTGCCAATGGTTTTATGACGCTGATGTAGAAATGTAGGAAAGTTTTTCTTTTAGGACAAAAGTATGATCAAGAGAAAGAAGAGCAAGCTGCAATGGACAAAAAGAATAAACAGCTGAACAGAGTTGAAAGTTTGAAACTTGCTGAGGAAGCCAATGGTAAGAAATCTGTACTTTACGGTTATGGTCTTGCGTGTAGTTCATTTTAACCTTTAGAACTACGATAGGTAAGGGAAAGTATGGAATTTTGAACATGTAGGTGATATAAGTACCTTATTTACTGGTATATTTAAAAATGTAACTGCTAGTCTGTCACGTTTTATTATATAAACATTTATTTAGTATTTTTGTGCCAAACGCATCGTTTAAATAATCTTTACTTGTTTAAAGTTCAATGAGTAAGTATTGTTTTAATATCTACCAATGAAGTAAATTCTGTTGATGCGGTATTTAAAGAGTAGACGGTAAAAATTATGTACTATTATAGTAGATTTTGTTGTAGAGTCATACTTCGACTTACGAGCTTAATGCGTTCTGAGACTGAGCTCGTCGGGCTTATGTCAATTTACTCGCATGTTGGTGCAATTTATTTATATATGGAACAATTAAATATGTATTGATTGGTTTCCATACTTTAAAAAAACGCAAGCAGAAACACTTAAAACAAGATATTGTAACAGAAATACATGTTGGTTATTGTCCTAACTTACCACATGCTTTCAAAAAACAACAAATAAAATATAATGCAAGGAAATGTGATTAATTAAAATGTAAAATTAAATACATACAATAGCAGCTAACGCTATCATTTGCTAGGGAGGGAGAAATAAGATATCCTTCATTACAACAGTTGACTTTGATAAATTGGGATTCTGGTGCACAGACTTGAAAGCAAACTTTATTTTTAAACTTAACGTAATTAAAATTTCTTCAGCATTCATATTTTTAAGTTTCTCGTGGCTTAGCTAATTTTTCCTTTTTTTTCGCCCTCACGATCAGCCGGTCATTTTAAGAGAAACCTATCTAAGGACGTTTGCCTTTGTCACCCTTTCAACATGTTGTGATAAGGACGAACCCAGGTGTGGTCACAAAGGGCAAATGCACGACCACTAGCCAACTTGTCCGAATGTCTATTTTTATAGTTTTGAAAGATAGCACCGGCCTTTTCACATAGTATCGTTTCAGTTATGCTGTCGCCGGTCAATTGTTTGTCTTTTATCCCAAGCCTGAACAGGCTCTCCATCAGCGATCATGAAAATCGCTGCGCCGTTTAGAAACTATGGTTAGTCCTTTTGCAAACTAAATGCCCGTAATATAATCCTTCTGTTTGATAATTGTGGACAGGGTTGGAAAAAAATCATGATTTTTTTAAATCAAAAAGATCGGATTTGTTTGATTTAAATCAGATTTTTTTGAAAACATCATTTACCAGCTCTCTTTCCATAATCGCTAACATAATATTATTTTATTTTGTTGAAGTGTGCCACATGAAAACATTAGCAACATACCATAACAACTTTGCATCACTTTAATTTATTAAAAATTGTTTTTATTTTAATTTTGACCAAGTTGTGCAGTTCATATTCACAGTAGACCCTCTATGAGTCCCATTTTTGGGGTCAGTCTTTGAGATAGGAAAGTTCTGAAAAAAATTAATCAAACATGATATTTTACGATGATTTAAATCACAGCCTTTGACATGGAAAAATCCAAAAAATCATCAAACATGCTTTTTTTAGGATGATTCAAATCATGATTTAAATCATTTGATTTTAACCAGCCCCTGATTGGTGTATTTCTGTCATTTTGCAGAGCTAGCTCAATCATGCCTACACATTTCGCATATTTTTCAATAATTTCACATTAAATATCAATTGTTATCATTCGCTTTTTCTTTGCATTATCCTTCATTGTACCGGTTAACTTTAATTCCTATAATTCTGCACTGAAAAACGCGCACAAAAAACACAGCGCAAAAGTATAACCTGAGCAGTTGAAAAATATAGAGTGATGCTGCTTTCATAAAACACCTCTTGGACATACTTGGATACTGACTCGCGGGCTCATATTTCAAGCATGGCTCATATGTTAGCGCTACAATTTGCTTAAAAGATGGCTCATACCTCAAGTTTCTCGTATGTTGGGGCTCTCGTAAGTTAAAGTATGACTGGTTTGCATAATTGGGACAAATAATAACTGGGGCTAAAAATAATTAGGAGGTAAGTGTTGGTAAGTAATAGAGAAAATTTTTAACTAGGTTATCAACTACATGATGGAATAAAGCTGACACGTAGTAAGTTACAATAATGTGAACTGTAAAGACCATCACTTGCAACCAGTAGCTCTAATATCTGCCTTCAAGTGAACCACACAAAATAGCACTTTTATGGATACGAATACTTTGGAGAGATTGTTGAAACTTTAAAAACTTACATTAACTTACTTTAATAGCTGTACTTACATCAAAGATTCAAAGCTTGCATTGTTGAAGCATTAAATTGTGACGCCCTATTACTTATCTTACTATAATAAAACATTTTGCTTAATAACCAGTCAGCACCCTTACCTGTAGTATTCATGATTCAATGTCTATCATGCTAGTCTGATTGCTTAATAACCAGTCAGCACCCTTACCTGTAGTATTCATGATTCAATGTCTATCATGCTAGTCTGATTGCTTAATAACCAGTCAGCACCCTTACCTGTAGTATTCATGATTCAATGTCTATCATGCTAGTCTGATTGCTTAATAACCAGTCAGCACCATTACCTGTAGTATTCATGATTCAATGTCTATCATGCTAGTCTGATTGCTTAATAACCAGTCAGCACCCTTACCTGTAGTATTCATGATTCAATGTCTATCATGCTAGTCTGATTGCTTAATAACCAGTCAGCACCATTACCTGTAGTATTCATGATTCAATGTCTATCATGCTAGTCTGATTGCTTAATAACCAGTCAGCACCCTTACCTGTAGTATTCATGATTCAATGTCTATCATGCTAGTCTGATTGCTTAATAACCAGTCAGCACCATTACCTGTAGTATTCATGATTCAATGTCTGTCATGCTAGTCTGATTGTTTAATAACCAGTCAGCACCATTACCTGTAGTATTCATGATTCAATGTCTATCATGCTAATCTGATTGTTTAGATGTATAGCAAATTAACTTAACAAATTAAGTTTTATGGTTTGTGTTTTTCTCAGCCAAAGAGTCGGATAAAAAAGGTGATTCCTTTGGTGAGAAACTCGCGACCCAGATAGTGAAAAACTTGCAGGTGAAGATCAGGAATATCCATATAAGATATGAGGATTTTTACAGTACTCCTAGTTCTCCATTCTCTGTTGGTATCACACTGGACAGTCTCTCCTTTCAGGTAACTAGTGCAGTATATAACAGTTATGACTATATTGAAAGTCTGAGAGCCGTTAATGTGAAGTTACTCAACTGAAAAGAAATGGTCTTGTGATCTTTTATTTGATTAACCGTATTGCCAAGCCTTTCATATAATTTAAGTAGCTACGTTAACATTTTTACCAGAATATAAAAGGGTGTGATGGTCAGAATTTCACGCACCGACACAATCGTGTGGCAATAACATACATACATATATGTATATATATAACATAAGTTAATATAACATATAGCATAAGTTATATGTATGCATATACATATATGCATACATATAACTTTTCCGTGGGAGCTAGGTGCTTTATCTAGTTTATCCATCTCTATGCTAGCTGTTATAATTAGTTGATGTAGTAGGACCAACCACACTGGACGTCTTACTTCATGGCTAATCAGTCTGTCATTTTCTTTTTTTACTCAGTTCAAGTATATGCAAAGGGTGACCTGGCAATCTATATTACATTTCATAGTTGGTAGTATAGTGAGGTTATTGAAAAACCACCTGAATCTATCTTGTACATATATGATGTGTACTTAACTTAATTCTGTTCACATTCACCGATGTCACTACTCTTATTTCTTCATGACAGATGGATCCTGTTGTGGAAGGCACTGAGGTACATTTTATCAAGCTAATCTTGCACCGCCATTCTTTGTTAGAATTTGTGGGTTACACTTCAGCACCGTATTTGTAACAGATTTTTTTTGTTGCCATTAATTCAAACACTGCTTCAATTGTTACTGGCCTAGATTTGCAAGTCATCACAGAAGTTTACCAAAGGCTTGGCAGCGCTGCCTTGTAGAATTAAACACTACATAGACGATGTTGTTTGCATGTGTTTTAAAATGAGGAATAAATTCAAGTGGTGTTATTGCTTTGTAGCGTGGTTAAACCAAAAGTGTGACACGGAAACATCTGCTTATGGTTTGCTGATAGTTTTTACCCAGCCTTTCTCACTCTTTAAGCAATTTGTAATAATTGATGCGCAATCATGGATGTCTTTTATATTCTTTGTTTCAAAAAACCATGTGTTTCTGATATGACTGCAAGCATCTTCTTTGATACTTTTTGATCCAACATCTAAAATTGATTATTCACTATCCAGATTTATATATATTTATAAATATGTTTATATATATTTATATATATTCTTGTGTATATTTATGTGTATATATTTATGTGTATATATTTATGTGTATATATACACATAATAATAATGTTGTTATATATTAAAATTATTATATATTAATATTATTATATATTAATATTATTATTTTATTTCACTGAAATCAGCTTAGAGGGCTCTCTAGCTAGCGTTTAGTAATACTGTGTATATATATCCATATACCGTATATTTATATATAAATCTGTCTATAAAGTGTGCTATTGCTGGAGCTGGTGATCAGATAAATTATATCCTGAGTTCAACTACTGAGTGCTTGCAGAAATGCACTATGGTGTGGTATAATTAAACATATGATGCATGCTGTTTAGATTGTAAGTTTATATATTATTTATTAGCAATAATTTCATTTCAAATAGAAATGTTTTTTTCAAATTATGCCATACAACAATAACAAAACAATGTAAAACAAAATAATTAAACTCGCTAACATAAATCCTCATATTCTTAAATAAAAGTGTCTTCTCTTCTGTGCTCAATAATATATTGCAATATTTTTTGCAGTTTCATTGCAGCTGTAAGCTACTATAGTTGCCATATGTCCTCTTTTACAATTATCAAAACAAAGAGCCATTAGGCCTTCACATACTGGTCCAAGTTTCAAGTATTGTATTTCTTAAATTTACTAGTTTTTATAATGGTAACCAACTCTGGGTATTCATTCATTGGCCTCTTCAGCAGATTATGCTGGGCTTATATTATTAATAAGTTTTGGGAAGCTCACATGTGTTGCAATTATATTATATTTATTATTTTTCTTTTTATAATCATGGCACCTAATTTAGCTCACCCTAAATTTTCAAGGTCGAATTATGTTTTGGCATCTTTATACCAATGTTATGTGAATTTTGCAGACGGTTGATGAAGGAGGTAATCCTAGTGTAGTCAAAGAAACTGTTCAGAAGCTCTTTAAGGTATAACAAAATACTACATTTTACTTCCCGTTTGGTAAAGGACACTGATAAATTTGATCGTTCTTGCTATTTATTTTTGTCGAGATTTTCACTTTTGGCAAGTGTGGCTTGCAAATGATTATCACTTAGGCGTTGTTAGTATTGCATCCAAATTACTTATTTGGTCGCTAGTGTCTGTCGACTATTATCGTTACATATAGTTGGTATGCCATCTTATTTAGACAGCTCAGTTGAACAATCTCGCCCTCTACTGGAACAGCAACACCAGTTCGTACGTAAAGGGCGCTAAGGAAAGTA
The DNA here is from genome assembly GCF_963576615.1 of Watersipora subatra. NCBI lineage: Eukaryota > Metazoa > Bryozoa > Gymnolaemata > Cheilostomatida > Watersiporidae > Watersipora > Watersipora subatra. Next base: position 29,382,881 of record NC_088714.1, read on the forward strand.
TCTATCTCGTCATGAAAGACAAGATTGCTACAAGCAGCCGACGAGTTAAGGAGAATCAGTTTGGTAGGTTTAGTTTGGTTCTCTCCGCACTTTGTGTCAGTGACTGCGACTTGTTTACAGATGCGTTTACACCTGCGTACATTATGCCAAACTTCTCAGCGTTTGTCTGTGACAAGGAAATTTTTTAGATGACAATGTTCTTAGGCGACAAGGAAGTTCTTTTGCTTTCACATTACTGCCATGTGTAGGGCTGTAGTATCTACTTGTTAGCAATAAAGGGCTGTGTTACTAACTACTAATGGCGTGTCACTCATCTAAGTTTTACAAGTAGTTTTTACCATCTTCATCAATGCTCACTGCTTGTAATTCATGGATCATGCGCGTAGCCGTTTAGTTAAGGCTAAATAAATCATTGTAAATTATTTTTATCATTAATTATAAAAGCTAAGGCTGTTCTAGATTGAAATATTCCCTGTAGGCTTAGTGTAGGTCATGTAGGCTTAGTGGTCAAGTTATCGGTAGGCTGATTGAACAAAACACATATAATGCTGCAAGCGAAGCAAAAAGTATATGCACTCCTAAAAATACTTGAACAAATGGCAAAGCTGTATGGCCTGTATGGCATATTGTCGTATACTACCAAAGCTGTATGGCCTATTGTCGTATACTACCAATGAGCAGATTTGTATGTACAGAGTTTTAGTCTCACATGAATAAATTTACAAACTTTTCCATAGTCTGTTCTACAATGATTGTGCCGAACCTATCCACTTTTTTTATAAAAACATTGAATTAGAGAATGAACTAGGATTTTTAATGTGAGATTGGGAGTCTGTAGAAATGGCAGGAAATAGCCACTCGTAGGTTTGTTTGTTTGTTGTCATACAGAATAGAATGGATTAGTATTATTGATAAGAGTCTTGAACATTGGCAATTGGAAATACTTAGTTTGCTATTACTGTAGTATCAATTGCTATTACTGTCTTAGCTTACTTGATCATAGGTGTCAAAGCTACCTCAAAAGGTTCAGCAGTGTTCAAGTTGCTTGAAATATTTTTTATCGCCCATTTAGTCCATTTACGTTAATTATTTATTTCACTTGTTTAATTATTTTGCAGTTCACGTCTCCTAATTCCGAAATTAGTAAAAATGAAGTGAAGTTTCTTTTGTACAATCTAGACATCCGATTGCTATAAATGTAGCCTTTTATCGCATGTATTTCAGTAGCATTGCTCTATGAACAATGTTTTAGCTCAAATTAGTTAATGCATTCCTATATATGTAGCTAAGGCAAAGCATAAAATATAAATTTGGAAAATGACCTGTTTCACTCAATTTTAGTGATCAGACCGATCAACTGCACTATCAACATGGTGCTCGACACTCATCCTGAGAGATCAGGTTTCAAAAACCCACAACTAAAAATGGGTTTAGTTCTGCAGGAGATAGGATTGCAGGTATCCAAAACTCAGTACTATGATGTTATGGAAATGCTAGAATCCTTTGAGAGAATGGTTCTAGCCGACAAGTACAGGAAGTATCGTCAATATCTGCCGCCGAAACCAACTGTTAAGCAAATGTACGTAAAGCTGTATTTTTATGCATTTTTTGCGATAAATAGACGAAAACGGTAAGATAACTTGAAAAATTAAGGTTCATGGCTTTATATTTTGTCTCAGCCAAAGACTCGAGTTGGAATATCTAGTAACTAGTAGACTAATAAATGAATCTGGTAAATGATTCTAGACCCTCTTTGTTATTGGTAATTTCTGTAATTTAGATCATAAAGTTCACCTTGATCAGTTGACTTGTGGGTTTTACTGTACATGTTTAATGTCATACAAGACCAAGAATTTTCGCATTTTATTTATCAATATTGTTGTCGAAATGTAAATAGAGACCCAGAAAGGAAGATCACCTATGTTATATGTTGTAAAAAGTTTTAAGGTTTATTTTATTATATGTTAATTTTAGTTGCTGCTTTATTTCACTTTGGGCGAATACTAACTCACATGCCCATCACCTGAAAGTGTAGATGACGTTACACATGATTGCATGTTGTAGTGGTTCTGTTTTTACTATACACGTACAAACAATCTTTGTGAAATTCTACGAAAACCTGCATTAGTCGGCAATTATATATGACTGAATTAGTGATTCTTTATTATAGATTTTCTCACACCACATGAGTATACTTGTTTTAGCTCAGCTGGTAGTAACGCTGGTAATAGTTAGCACAGCTCGTAGTATCGCTGGTAATAGTTGGCATGTTCTGCAGGTGGATGTACGCGTACAAATGTGTGCTGGAAGAAGATGTAAAGAGGCGAAAGAGAATGTGGTCATGGCTGCACATGAAACGACACAGAGAGCTGATGAAGATCTACAAGGAGGCCTATAAAAAGAAATTAGAGTCAGCGAAGAAACAGAGTGAAGTTCAAAAAGTGATTGAAGTAAGCTAGATCCAGTTCAGTTGGAGTGTTTGGTTTTTTAAAGAGTTTTGTTAATAGCTTAACAATCCTATATTTAGTTTGGTAGTTATCAATTGTTGTGTTATCGTAATAAAAATGAAAAGTAGTATTCAAATTGGTTGAACTACATGCTGCGCTGTAACACGTCAAAGTGTTAGTATTAGTTTTTATTTAAAAATACAATCTATGAAAATTTGAGTAACTGCATGGTCAAAGTGTTATTTAGGACCATAAACTAGAAAAATTTTCAAAGTAAAATTTAAATAACTGTATTTGTACAATATCCTTCCTTACAGCTTTTCCTTGTTTGATCTTCAACTTATAGTTTCTGTTAGTCGCTGTACATAGTATCCTGAAAGTGTGACTTGTTTTAATTTTTCTCGATTATTTTATACCGTTTTGGGTAATTTATAGACGTGTGCTGTCTAATATAGTTTTAGGACCACCGGAAATGAACTTCATGACTTTCACCCCAAAAGCTTGAAAACAATTTTATCACAACTACTACATAATACTTTTACTATAAATGTGCTTACATCACTTCCTACTGTTACTACTACTACTACTGTTACTACTGTCCCGCTATCACTGCCCCTACCCACTACTATTAGTATTATTAACATTGCTTCCCTAACACCACTAAGGCTATTACTGCAGTTAATTCTGCTACTATCGTGATTACCACAGTCGCCATTATTATCACTCCCATTATGCTATGATTAGGATGGTTGCCACTACTATGGCCGTACAAAAACTCAGCTCATTTGTGGTTGGTAATAAAACCATTTTACTGCTGGTAGGTTTAATACTGCTTATGTGTTGTATCGATAACAGCCTGTGTCGTTAGAGCTTTATATGATGTGTTGCAGTCATACTACTGGACAGATCCTAATATTGCAAAAACTGAGGAAGTTGTTATGGTACAGTGTCACCTGTTACCTCTTTGGTTGCTTTTAACACTTTGGCTGCTGTTTTGGCTTTTTTGTGCCCATCAGATTCTATACGCTCTCTGCCGTATAGCTCAGAATCACCCTGGGTTCATTGATAAATATCTATCAAAAATTTTAGCATGGAATCTTAGATAATATATCAATTACTGCTGCAAATCTTTAAAATATACTATTAGATAATATATCAGTTATTGCTGCAAATTTTTTATAGTTTGGCTCAGATTAGTTTCAATTTTTACAGTCTTTAGTGAAATAAAGCCTTATCAGCTATTTTTGTCATCAGCCGTAACAAAAAGATTACATATACCTAACCGTAATAAAAAGGTTTTGCTGTTGAAAGTCACATTTTGAGTTATAATTGACCTTGAAGTGATAATTAAAAGTTTAAAAAACTCCAGTTCATTAGAAAAGTTTGTTTAGTTAGTTTTGTAGTAACTACACTCATAGATGTTAGGAAGGCTGTAAATTATGTCAGCCTTTTTCAAAGTGCTTCTATTGGTGACTTTATTGTTTCTAAACTATTTCTTTAATATTTAAAACCGTTTTTCGTATTTAGTGCAGTTAACAAGTCATAGGTGAACATGTCGTTCAACTATATTTAGTGCAGTTAACAAGTCATAGGTGAACATGTCGTTCAACTATATTTAGTGCAGTTAACAAGTCATAGGTGAACATGTCATTCAACTTTATTTAGTGCAGTTAACAAGTCATAGGTGAACATGTCATTCAACTATATTTAGTGCAGTTAACAAGTCATAGGTGAACATGTCGTTCAACTATATTTAGTGCAGTTAACAAGTCATAGGTGAACATGTCATTCAACTATATTTAGTGCAGTTAACAAGTCATAGGTGAACATGTCGTTCAACTATATTTAGTGCAGTTAACAAGTCATAGGTGAACATGTCATTCAACTTTATTTAGTGCAGTTAACAAGTCATAGGTGAACATGTCATTCAACTATATTTAGTGCAGTTAACAAGTCATAGGTGAACATGTCGTTCAACTATATTTAGTGCAGTTAACAAGTCATAGGTGAACATGTCGTTCAACTATATTTAGTGCAGTTAACAAGTCATAGGTGAACATGTCCTTCAACTATATTTAGTGCAGTTAACAAGTCATAGGTGAACATGTCGTTCAACTATATTTAGTGCAGTTAACAAGTCATAGGTGAACATGTCCTTCAACTATATTTAGTGCAGTTAACAAGTCATAGGTGAACATGTCCTTCAACTTTATTTAGTGCAGTTAACAAGTCATAGGTGAACACGTCGTTCAACTATATTTAGTGCAGTTAACAAGTCATAGGTGAACATGTCGTTCAACTATATTTAGTGCAGTTAACAAGTCATAGGTGAACATGTCGTTCAACTATATTTAGTGCAGTTAACAAGTCATAGGTGAACATGTCGTTCAACTTTATTTAGTGCAGTTAACAAGTCATAGGTGAACATGTCGTTCAACTATATTTAGTGCAGTTAACAAGTCATAGGGGAACAGGTCGTTCAACTATATTTAGTGCAGTTAACAAGTCATAGGTGAACATGTCGTACAACTATATTTCTTGTTTACTATTAGGTTTTTATAGCGATAAATTAAACTGACAAATAGATATAAATGAATGTTATTGCTGTATGGTTTGAAATTGCCGCATGGTTTGCAATCCTGTAGCCATTTTAATGCATAAATAATTCACCTGGACAATGCAATGTCTTCTGTGGTAAAAAGGTTTTGCAGTGGAGCTCCTTGTGAATCACGTGGTCATCACAGCCAAAGTGTTAAATTCTTGTTTGCTAGCCTAGCTTAACGCTTTGCAAATCGGTTCTGCACCAGGCAACATAGCCACGTATCATTATTATTTCTAGTTGGTCTCAGAAAACAGTGATTTAGGTCTTTCCTAATTCTTTCAGAGTGTTGGTTGAAGGTGAAAACTTGTTTGATCGACGAGATTAGTAGTTGAGCACCGAATGAGTAGAAACAGATTTCGCTTGGATTTTACTCTCTGTTACAGGCAACAGTTGCATTTGAGACATTCCGAATAATTATTTTATAATCAAAGACATTCGTTCTATCTGTTCACAATGGCTAAATCTTTAGGTGTTTTGATTGGCTCTTACATACGCGTAAATGGTATGATATCCAGTATTTTCTAAAGATTTTCTGTTATTCAATGTCTTATTTTAAGACTTCCTTTGTCATTTAAGGTGAATACCCTAGGACACTTATATTTCGCTAGTATTTAGTTTCGTGAGTAGCATACAGAGTAAACTTTCGCAGCAACTTAATTTCGCAGCTCTGATGAGTGCGAAAATATAGTGATGTGAAAATAAATGCAGTGGAACAAACATAATTAGATTCCTCAGGTTCAGTTCACCGACAAAAAAAGTTTCAATTTGCGACTAGTTTGTAATTGTGAACCTCAGGTAGAATGGTGTGGGCAAGGTCGATAATGCAATTTGATCGCTTGCTGCCATTTGTTTCTTGGACTATCAACAGGCCTGTATTCCCTGGGGTGGCTGGCTGGCTGAGCCGCCCCAACTTTTTGGGAATTTTTCATGGCTAAGTACAGTCAAACTCGGATAACTCGCCCTCGGATAAGATGTAACATTTCATCTCAAACACAAGGTTAACTCGAACGGATTTGTTTGGTCAGTTCCAACGCAATGATAAATTGCTTCAGGTAACTCGGCTTCAACATCATTTATTCCAAAAGTTATTTGCCCAACGGCCATGGACACGGTTTTTATCGCTGTAGAATATCACTTCATTCCAAGCCTTAGAGACAAATGTCAACTTTTAGTAGTTATTAGGCGTCATTATTATCATCATCAGCGGCAAAATATTCTTGTTAACGACTTTTATAAAGGTTTACAAAAGATCAAGTTTTACCAAACACCCGCTTGGCCATGCCCCATCAAAAGCGTTACACCTCCGAATGAACTTAAAATAAAATCCGCAAAATTGATCTTTGTTAAAACGTTCAAAAGAAAAAGATGTATTTTTTCTGAGCGTTTTAACTGCAGTCAAGTTTTGCCTATTTTAATTTTAAAATGTCTAGTCATTCACATCACTTAAAACAAAACAATCTCAAAAAATAGAAAAATGTTGATACTTTCTGATAAAAATTTTTAAAACTTCACACGAGAGACCTGGCTAAGGCCCTACATGAGAGAAACCTGTTGGGGGCGTACACCACCCCCTCCACACCTTAGGTGTTCATAACTAGTAACCTAACATTAGCCGCCCCATCTTGCAACCAATTAATACGGGCCTGACTCTCAATGAACAAAGCTATTTAATTTCGCGTTTTCGCTCGTTCGTTATGATAGTTTAGTTTTGCACATGAAATTTTCGCGAAAGGGTGACTCCGCGAAAACGCGAAAGTTAGATGAGGTGAATACATAAGCGTCCTAGGGTATTCGCCTCATCTAACTTTCGCATTTTCACGGAGTCATCCTCCCGCAAAAATGTCATGTGCGAAACTAAACTATCATAACGAACAAGCGAAAACGCAAATTTAAATAGCTTTGTTCATTGATAGTCCAATAAACAAATGGCAGCAAGCGATCAAATTGCATTATCGATCTCGTCCACTCCATTCTACCTGCGGTTCACAATTACAAACTAGTCCCAAATTGAATTTTTTTTCTTATCGGTGAACTGAACTTTAGGAATCTAATTATGTTTGTTCCACTGCATTTATTTTCACATCACTATATTTTCGCACTCATCAGAGCTGCGAAATTAAGTTGCAGCGAAATTTTACTCTGTATGCTACTCATGAAACTAAATACTAGCGAAATATAAGTGTCCTAGGGTAGACTAAATGTTAAAATGCTTACTCAGGTACAATGAGTGATGCATGGATTGTTTATGTTGATGATTAAAATGTCATATTCCAATTTGTGAAACCAGATTTGGATTGGTATTGCATGCGCCTTTGCATTGTCTACTTACATTCACTGAGCCCATCGCAGGCAACCATTACACTATTTCTACTAACCATATCATAGCTGCTGTATAAAAGAGATATTAACCCACCAGTCACTGTTCTCAGTGAAAGTATTGTTTATACATAGCAGATTCCAGGTCAAATCACTGCACCGGAAATCACTTCACCAGCAATGAGAAACTAAAAGTGCTAGGCTTTAATTGCCCGATTTGGTTAACTAGAAATTTATGACCTAATATTAAAATTAGTAAGTATTTAAATGGATGGAGTGTGCTAAATCTAATTGAGTCAAGTCTTTGCAGGTATAATGATCTGATGATAAGATACACTTTTTTAAAAGTATATATTTTCTCTAACGTGTACATTTTGTTTCCGTAGCAATGTGAGAAGGAGCTGGATGTGTTCTCTATCGTGTTAATGCGTAGCCAAGCAGAGATGGAGGTTGCAAGGGCTCAGAAGGTCAAGAGCAAGAGCAGCCTTTTCAGCTTTTTCAAAAGCAAGGCATCTAAATCGGAGGAAAAAGGTTTATCAATCAATATATATGCTTAGTGCTGACAGTAAGCCTAGTGATTATCCTGGTGATGCCAGTAAGCCTAGTGATAATCCTGGTGATGCCAGTAATCAAAGTGATAATCCTGGTGATGCCACGATTTCTCTCTTTTTTAATCAGATAGTCAGGAACTAGACGGAGTTTTGAAACCAAATTATTTAATGACCTGGTGAAAGGCACAGAGCATATGTGTGACGTCTGAATGAAATTGGTCAAAAATGTAAAAACACAGCGTTTATGTGTGTTCATGTGCGTGCCTACATGTATGTGTGTACGTGTACTCGTGCATGTGTGTATAACGATGCAACCACATGGTTACAAGCAGCTACCACAGGAAAGCCACGATATTCATGCCCAAGGATTATAAGTTTTAAATTTCATTGTTTGCAAAGTACAATATGCTTTAATTTTTGTACCCGTTTTATAACATTTTCTTTGTTTGTAAGCTATTTTCTGTTTTGTTGTTAGGAACTATTTGTTTGAATATATGTTAATAGTTATACTTTTAAAAACATATTAGTAGTAATGTTAGTCATAGGAAATTCAAAACGAAGGTTTGAGTCAGCAAAGCTAAAATCTAAAGTATTCAGTGACAGCACACATTCATTTAAAATCTACAGTATTCAGTGACAGTAGATAATCATCTAAGATCTAAAGTATTCAGTGACGGCAGATATTCATCTAAAATTTAAACTATTCAGCGACAGTAGATATTCATCTAAAATCAAAGTAGGATTTAATAATATAGATAGGTTATCAAAAGAAAAGGAACTCGGTAAAACTAAATATAAATTCATGAGTTTAGAGCAAGTTATTGGTTCACACATTCTCTGAAATGCTTAGCTAACTATATGAGTCATCAAAATTTGAACAAAACTGTTTCATTTTTTTGCAATTTTTAAGCAAAAGATATAACTGTATTTTTCCTCAAAATAAGATAAACGTTAGATAGTGGTATTGTTGTTAAGTATGACAGTTTTCAATGTTTCATTTGAATGTTTGCTTTTTTTAAACCAAGTATTAGAATAGTTCTTGGTAGTATTATGAGTTGTTGATGTCTCCTATTCTTTGTTACCAGGCATCAAGGACAAGATTAACGATGTGATGACAAAGGAGGAGTATGATAAGTTGTACAAAGCTATCGGATATGAAGAGTCAGGAGACACAGCTCAAGCCCTTCCTCCTGATGTAGGTGCTCACACACTTAGATTTCTATCTTGTTTCGGCTCTTTCAGTTATATTATGAAACCTATCATTTTAGCATTCTCTCAATGCAGAGCACTTTAATCAACATTTTTCTTCAAAGGTGCACTATATTCAACATTTGTCTTTGAATGTGCACTATATTCAACACTTGTCTTTGAATGTGCACTATATTCAACATTTGTCTTTGAATGTGCACCATATTCAACATTTGTCTTTGAAGGTGCACCATATTCAACACGTGTCTTTGAATGTGCACTATATTCAACACTTGTCTTTGAATGTGCACTATATTCAACATTTGTCTTTGAATGTGCACCATATTCAACATTTGTCTTTGAAGGTGCACCATATTCAACACGTGTCTTTGAATGTGCACTATATTCAACATTTGTTTTTGAATGTGCACTTTATTCAACATTTGTCTTTGAATGTGCACTATATTCAACATTTGTCTTTGAATGTGCACTATATTCAACATTTGTCTTTGAATGTGCACTATATTCAACATTTGTCTTTGAATGTGCACTTTATTCAACATTTGTCTTTGAAGGTGCACTATATTCAACATTTGTCTTTGAATGTGCACTATATTCAACATTTGTCTTTGAATGTGCATTATATTCAACATTTGTCTTTGAATGTGCACCATATTCAACATCTGTCTTTGAATGTGCACTATATTCATCATTTGTCTTTAAATGTGCACTATATTCAACACGTGTCTTTGAATGTGCACTATATTCAACATTTGTCTTTGAATGTACACTATATTCTACACGTGTCTTTGAATGTGGACAATATTCAACAGTTTTCTTTGAAGGTGCATTATATTCAACATTGGTCTTCGAGGGTGCACTATATTCAACATTTGTCTTTGAATTTGCACTATATTAAACATTTGTTTTTGAATGTGCACTATCTACAACATTTGTCTTTGAAGCTGCACTATATACAACAGTTTTCTTTGAAGGTGCACTATATTCAACAGTTTTCTTTGAGGGTGCACTATATTCAACATTTGTCTTTGAAGGTGCACTATATTCAACAGTTTTCTTTGAAAGTGCACTATATTCAACAGTTTTCTTTGAAAGTGCATTATATTCAACATTGGTCTTCGAGGGTGCACTATATTCAACATTTGCACTTATCATTTTTGCTTATCTAAAAAGTAAGCAACTTTCTTTGCATTTTTGTTGTAAGTATACCCTACAGGCTATAATTTGTGTTGCATTTCATCAAAGGCAGGAAGACGTGTTTAGATTCTGTGTAGCATTTTCGAGTTCTATTTGTCTCTTCTACTTCACAACTTTAGAAATGAGGTATTAGATATTGATTTATTTTTAGTTCAATGTTTTCCTGTTACAATGGTTTCATTTATGTTATAAAACTGATATGTTGATATGTTATAAAACAGCAATAACTGGCACTTCTGCTATTTTTTACAGTACGTAAAACTTTTATTGTAAAATTGCTTGGCAACTTCACTACAATCTTGGATATGTTATAAAACAGTAATACATGTAACTGGCACGTTTTATAGTTTTTACTGTACATGACACTATAAACGAATTTGTGTGTAAAACTGCCTTTTTCTATGTAGATCTTTTTCACTCATACATGTAGAGGTAGCAGATTGTTTTGCTGTTCTCAAGTCATTTCACTCAACTCATGCAGTCATACTCTAAACATTGCAGTATACAGCTTATCAGATGCGTTTTGAACTGCATTCCCTCTCACTCACCCTCCTCGATGTCATCGAGAAAAAGACTTGCAAGTTAATAAGCATGGAAGTGTCTAACGTTATGGCTGATCTTCTTCAGAAACCCTCATCTGGAAACATGAAGTAAGTTTGCCTCCAAGATATTAGATGGCAGGTGGTTGTTTATGGTTACACTGATCACAATATAGCACAGGGTTGAGTAGAACTGATGATGAGAGTGAACAGTGAGCTAACCCTTTGTTTGTTACTTAGCATATGGTCTAGTTTAGGTGTTCAATGCTATGGGGTTTACTGACATCCAACTTGATATACTCTCCACAAGGTGATACCGTTAACAGTCTAACGATTTTCTATTACCAATCAGAATAGTTGTCATAAAGCATAGAGCAGCCATGGCCAAATGGTGGATCTAGATCCGAATGTGGATCTCTGTAATTTTTTTGTGGATCTTTCAAGTTGGCTGTCAAAAAATATTTTTTATGTATTTTTAATATTTAAAAAATTAGAAAAATTTAATTTAAAAAGTGCTTTTGTATACTTTTCTTGGAATTTTTGTAAATTTATTGTTTTCAGCAATGAATTTTATAAAAAACAATCGAAGAACATGGCTCACAAATACTCTTCTTCATGAATTTTAAGAGTCGCTGTAAGTGGCAGGAAACTGCGTTTTGATTATATTGTGAAGTCAAAGCTCACTCATAATTTTTCTCACTGACATCAGACATATTTATTACAACACATTCATTCAGTGACTTTTAGTCAAATTATGTATATAAACAATATTTTTTTAAATCGTATTTGTCACTTTGTTGTGAGATGTACACAAATAATTGCGTGTTTATATATGGCAAAAAAAATGCACATTTTCAGCTCGTTGTGGGTCTTTAGTTTATCAGATTCGGCCGTAGCGGGTCATGACCAAAATCATTTGGCCATCCCTGGCATAGAGCATGCTTTGGTGGACACTGAAACACACGTAATATTATATATATACATGTTTAGGTAATTTTCGTGCTCGTTGGGATTATTATATCAGTTGAACTTCTTAAACAACTTCTTCTGTATTTCAAGGGTGTCATAGTGAGGCAGTATTTACTTTTGTGTTGAAATCCAGTTTTCAGACATACACATGCATTTCACATATAACTTGTTTCATTCTTTGACTTTGCAGCAGTGAACTTTATAACAGTTGGCCAGCGTGGCATACGGCTTCAGTAAATTGTTTATACAGTGTGTTTATGCTTAGGAGAAACTTTCTGTCGATTCTTTATTACTGCATTGGGACATTAAACATATGTATATAACATTTGTAATGAACCTGGATGTATCACATACAAATGCCACTTGCACAAGCAGAACTTAATTCCCTAGTTGGTTTGAAGACTTTTCTGATATATATTCATTATTTTTCTATACGCACTACCTGAGTTTTATCTTATGTATAGAAAAAGGAGATTCTACTGGTAATATTGATATTATTATTAAGAGCAGTTGTATTTAGCAATGTGCTGCTTTGTTTGCTGTTGTCAGTCTTTCTGTCTCCTTTTCGTGTAACTTGTCCTACACCTAGTACCTTAATGAAACAAGTTTCAATTTATGATTTGTACTTCAATACGCAACAAATTATTCTGATGAAGTGCAGCGTATGTAAACAGAAAGACATTGTTTAAGCAAGTTTTATGAAGAGATGGGTTTTTGAAATATAGATTCAAGAAAGTTGCAAATTAAATACAACTGAATAGTCTATGAGCTTATGCAGCTTCAACTATTAAATGAATGTTTTAACTGGATACATACTATTGTTTAACTAAACACTAATAGAATTGATAGTTCAAAGAGTTATTACTTATAGAATTGATAGTTCATAAAGTTAATATTTATAGAACTGATAATTCAAAGTTACTACATATTTATTGAACTGATAATTCATATAGTTAATACATATATGTAATTGATAGTTCATAGAATTGATGCTTATATAATTGATGGCTCATAGAGTTAAAATTTATTGAATTGATTGTTCATAAAGTTAATGCTTATAAAATTTGAAGTTCACAGAGTTAATACTTACATAATCGATACTTCATAGAGTTAACACTTATAAAATTGATAGTTGAGAAAGTGTAGTCATAGTTCTCAGAACCTCAAGTTGTTGTTTAACGGTTAATCTCTCGCTGTTTGTGCTGTTGCTTAATGATTTCCTTTCATAGCTGTTGTTAAATCACAAGCTCTAGTTTTGCTGTTAGTTCATTTTTCTATCTCATACTGAAGTAGTTTTACTTGCTTCTCACTATCATACTGTTAAGCTCATATTTGGCAAGGTTATAGACATTCCTATTTGATCGCTTTCAATGATAAAGAATGGTGTATTTAAGCAAATGCTTGGGTTTTTTATGTTTGTATGTTATAAAATTTGTTGCTAGTGTAAAAGCAAAGATGGGCTCCTTTGGTATCCAAGGACTTGCTCATGATTCTATCAAACCGATGATAGTAAAGTCGCTCACCCAAGAGGGTACAGACCTTCTTGATCTCGAGTTTGAACTGAAGCCACCTGACAAATCATGTGACCAGAGAATTTGTCTGACTGCTCGAGCTACAGAAATAGTATATGATGCTGTAAGCTATATTTGTTTTGTGTTTTACTTGTTTTAAACCATTCAGTTTGAGCCAAACATTGCATATAATTTGTATGTAGTTGTTTGGATAGTGCTGCTTACTGAATATCAATTTTAGTTTCGTATTTGAAATTATTTTGTTAATTAGCGATTGTCTTGATTAACGTATTGATTTAAGAGTCTAATCTGAAATTTAGTTTGAAGCTAACTATTCTATATGGTTTTCTTTCATCTTCTAATCTCAACACAAAACAGGTTACTGTCAAATCTATGTTACACGGCTTGCCGAACATTGACAATGCAATAGATAGGACAACTTTGGGTTTGCTAAAAAGTGGCCCACATTTGTAACAATAACCATAGGTTCTTAGCCAACATATCTTTTAGATGACTATCAACCATGTCGTGACCTTCTTCAAGCCTCCAGAGCATGTCAAGCTAAAGCAGTAAGTTTAACAGCTCCCAACTTCAAGTGAACTTTCTAGTAGTCTTGTTAAAACTTGTGTCAGTTATTCAGTGTGATCTTTCAATAATAATTCTTTGGTAATATCAAGCTTTCAAAATGTTTTATTTTTGCTTACTGTCTGTATTAAACCAGTAATATGGCAATAGATAACACATTTTGCTTCATATAAAACGCCAGTTTTTAAATCGCCACTGCGCTATGTTTTGTATGTACTTGGAACAACCACTTTTGTTACTCTACAGTATATTAGTTATATTTATTACTATACACCTACTAACTAAATAACTCGTTACCACCAAGCTTATGTATACTCCAATCAATGCCAGATCTTTTGAATATAGCTGACAGGGTTATGCATAGGAAATCTGGAACACCTATATGTTAACCTAGTTTTTAACATGAGCTACCATATATCCCTGTATATAAGCCAATTTTAGAGGCAAAAAATTACCGATATAAGGAGTATCGCTTATACACCAGTAACTCTGATTGAAAAGCAAACGAAATGACATTATGTTAACTTAATTTCAACAACTAGAACTCGTACCATGTTAAGCATGCGGCTGATAGGCTTTTACAGTTTGTTTTATACAGTGGCGATCGCCTGCACTTGAAAAACACTTGTATGTGAAAATTTATTGAAGAACAAATTTAATGGAATCGGTAAATTTAGCCTTTTTTATCCAGCTTTTGCTCTCAAGTTAAGAGTATGCACACCCACCCAAAGCGGGTCTTGTTTGATGATGGTGTGCTATGACGGCTATAACAGTCTGTGGTTGGTCATACACATGATTGCTTGCATTTTACGCGCGTTGCATGCAATGGCATTAATAGTATCACTAGTACAATTAAAAACATTTTACCGAAGAAGTGTCTGAATTTACCCATAAAAGAAAATGAATGTCTTACACTGCTTATTTTAACCTTGAAGTAGTAGAGGCTGCAAAGAAAGCAAGCGATGTTGGAGCAGCAAACAAATTTGGAGTAGTTGAGAGCAATATTAGACTTTTCGCTGAAACAATTAAATATTTGGTAAAACTAAATATTTGACATTGGCAGGTGTAAGTTGTCATGAAATTTGACCATTTACGTTTTCTGATGCCATAAAAGGGCCGCAAATGTGTTGCAGAATGAGTTCTGACGTGTTTTTGTCCTCTACATAATATCATGGTTGACATGTTCCGAGTCAGACGAGTTACCACTATTACTATAACTTACAGCATTATTATTATTACTGTTAAAAATAAATACTCATTGTCATTACTATTATCGTCCGGTAGATAATCATCGGAAGCCCATTGGTCTACAATTTATAAAACCTACATAGCGGTAATGTGTCTGATCATCATGAATAAAAATAGCTATAAAAGAGTGTCTTTGTAAAGTGAAACTAAACTCAGCGTGTGATGCAAACATGTTTTCCATTGACTCAACTCAAACAGATGATTGTTTTCTTTCGATTAAGCAGAGACACGATACGCTAATTATACAACAACTCACCAATCAGAAAAATTTTGTACTAAGCCTATAAAACTCGCTCCATTTCTGCGACTTTTTGCTTTGTTAAGTCTGTATGTCCGTATGGTGTGTTACGATTTATAGGGTCAGCTTATATGCAACTTTTTATAAATTCCCCGATTTCAAGGCTGTTTTATACGGTCAGCTTAATTGCGGTATATGGTAGTTCTGATCCTATGAAATAGCTAACCACACAGGTATATTTTAGCCAAATTTGCTGTCTTGTATTTCTAGTCCATTAATTCCTTAATTTATGAAGTATTCCAGCTTCATGTTTGAATTAGTCATCCTGAATTATAAAGTTCTTATAAGTTCCCTGATTTCAGGGCTGTTTTTATAGGGTTGGCTTATATGTGGGATGGGCTTATATGAGGGTATGTGGTAAGTTAACATAATCCTGGTGGCTATCCTTAAAAAGGTCTGATGATGAACAATAATTGAAGTCTACGTTTGCTTGTAAACTAAATAGTTTTATCTTTCAATGATAAGTTGAAAGCCACTACTCTATAGGCTAGGAAGACATTTGGACAGGTTCTACGACATTTTTAAATAGAATAAATGTTTAAAAAATTTTAAACATTTTATAGTCTACAAATGTTTTGAACATTGATGACATTGTCATATAATACAATCAATCATGCCTATTAGAGTCATATACAGCCAACATCATTTTTTGTACAATGGAGAGGCTCGAGCACTGGATATGTTTGTACGCAAACCCCAAACGAGCAGAGAAATGAATTGCATCCTTATTCTAATTTTATCATTTTCGTTGCTTTGTCTGGTTGGTTTGTCACGCTTGGTTATCCGTGTCATTCACTCAGCTCGATGGAAAAACTATGGCAATGCCTATGTCGTTATTATGATAATACTATCAGATGATTTTTTATTCTGCTATATTCATCAAATAGTAAAATAAGTAAAATGTGAGGATGTAAAGATGGGAAATGTGACATGGTTAAAAGATGTACTGCTAGATAGTGTAAGATGACAGTGACGATATTTGGTATAATGAAAGATTGCTATCTGTATCCTTATTCATCAAAAATAGTCTTTAGTTACTTGTACCTATATCCAAGGTCAGCAGCCATTATTCATTTTAGTACTCACCAAACAGTTTGGAAACTCATAATATCTGGAATATTGTAGACTTTCACAAGCCGCCGCATCGCGGTACAAACAGCTAAAACAGCAGTCAGCAGAGGGCTTTAAAGACATCGTTCAACATCACAAGTACACAGAGGTAATTCAGGTTTAACAATATTCTGGAGAGTGAAAAAATATTGATTTCATGTAACTTTTCTGTTTGTTTGGTGACTCCATTGGATATCATAGGGAAGTTTTTCTTAGAAAAGCCATAATCATTCTCATTGTAAATTGCGCTTTCTGTTTATCTCTATTGTGTTTTTTGGCTATCTCTAAGGCCTATAAGTTGCAAAACCTTTCAAGATCGTGTCGTGTATTCATTTGTGTTAAAAAAAATTATTTTTGCTAATTTAACAGTTCTCCTGTTTAGGTGATAGTTGATGTCGAAGCTTCCTATGTCCTTATACCGGAGACAGGAACTTACCGACCTGGTGAAACAAACATGTTGCTCATTGATCTTGGAAACCTTAAAGTCCTGTCAGAAAAAGATCCAGAAGCTCCAAAAAAATACAGGGTTAGTATTGTACATTGTAGTATTGTAGTTGTATTGTAGTTGTATTGTAGGTTGGTATTGTATGGTTGTATTGTAGTATTGTAAGATCATACATCTATCATTAGCTTGAACAGTTTAGACGACTTGTCAAATTTGTAAACATGGTGAATATGATCAGTCGCATACATTAACGTAAGAGTGTAAGTAGCTTTTTAATCTTGTTTCAGCTCACCATTCTAGCATGTATTCAATACACAGTGTATGTTTTAGAATACAGTATGGTCAGATTTAGTGAGATTCTCTAACAGAAAAATTCAAATGTTTTATTAAAGAAAACTTCATTCACTAGTGCTTCACATTGTGCTATTAAAACAATTTCTGTTTCTCTACTTTTTGTGCTTGCTTTCAATTTGTTGGTACATTCATTTCAAAAATTTCGTAAGAATCTTAACAGTGTTGCCACAAAATTGTAATTATGTGATAAAGTTGACATAATTCATTGGCAAGAGGCCATTCGTTTATAATTCTGAAACATCTCATAACTCAATTTGGATGCAGGCGAAGGCGGCTATGAAGAAAGCGAGAAGAGCATTACAACCTGATGAGAATGCGGTACGTATTATAACTTGTTGTTTAGGTTAACTCGTGTGAATCTGGCAAACTGTACCCGCTTATTCTTCCCCGCTCCTTAGTTTTTTCATTTTCATTTCAGATAATTTGCAAAGCTTCCCATTCACCCTTCCGGTAGTTTCTAGGCATGAGGTTAGCAGTTGTAGATGTCATTGCAGCTTGTATTCTGTTTATAGGACCAGCATGACCAGTTTGTAGAGAGTGTTATGGAGAAGGCGTATGACTCCTTCACATTTCATCTTGATAACTTTCAGATGCTTTACGCGACTAAAGGTCTGTATCTAACTAATGAAACCATGGTAGAATTGATAGACCGGGCTTATTATTCACAATAATCCTGTGTTGTCCCTGGCTTTAACAAATGAAGAATTACTTCTCTTTTTCTTGTCACTTTATATCTTTCTGGTTTAATATTCAATTGTCCTCATCATTCACCTTATAGCAGACTTAATATATTTACATTTTATACATTTTATACTTTATTTCATTTAATGCAAGAAGCCTTGCCAGTTTTGTGCAGCTAAAATTTTACATATATCTGTTGTCCGTATTCGCAATTATAACTTGAGTTGTATCAACGGCAAAACAAATTCTGCTATAAATGTGGAAATGACATAGATTATTTGCTAGTAGACATGCATTACTTAGTAATCCATAGGAATCTTGCTAGCTATTCTACTTTTTATTCTGTTTGATGACAGCAGTTACATTGAATATTTGAAGTACATATCCTTCATGCAGACTGATTGAACAGTCCCTGACGATGAGCACACAAGACACTCTTGTTGATGCGTTTAAATTCATACTAATTTTTACTTGGTGTTTTCTATGTTAAGTTCAATATGAATCTTGCATTGTTTAAAAATAGATACTTTTTCTAGGTTGAGAATTTGAGTAATCTGTTAGTCCCAGGCATTTATGTCAATAATTTCTCAGTTTGCTTTGATAGGATTTTCTGTTGATTGTTATACATATATTACTTTATTTAGATTAACATCTGTAGACAAGTCTCTATGTTCAGTTAGATTTTTCATCAGGTAGTGACTGGGCAAAGTTGCGTAAGAAGAAGTCATCTCCTCTCCATATTATCCAACCTATGGGCTACAAGATCCTTTTGCAGAAGTGCATGATTGAGGATCCTCGACTAGCCAAGTACGTACATATATCTCTGGACAATGAGTTCTTATCTGTGCAGTTGCTGGAAGGTTCTACTAACTTGAGATGTCAATCTCTGTGAGAGCATCTCCTCGAATAAAGCTTTTAAAAACTATGAATAACTTTGTTGTGTAGTAGCCAATCTATATGACTTACAACACGACTCATAGATATTAGTTTTATGTACACTGGTCAATGACGTTTAAATCTAATCAGACCATGAGCCCAAAAACAAAAAATAGTAAAATATATTAGGTGTATTTGGGAGAGACCAACCCATGCCAAGATGACTTGAACTGACCCTGGCCAACTCAGACCGACCCGGCCCTATATGGAAGGCAAGACCTGTCACCTATAAAACGCTCTATCAGAGATTCAGCCAGCAGAGCCCATTTGCAATTTTTTATGAACTGTTGCATGCCTTATTCTGTAACCATAAGCTCAGCAAATAGATGCGTGAAATTCAATGCACACTGAGTTCTTCATTCAAGTTCATGTGGAACTTGTGAAGGTGGCAACACAAATCCTCTACATATTGAAAGAAAAAGCTTTTTTGCGTATCACTGTTTTTTAATGTAAATTGGCAAAATGTTCGTGACTGGTATAAGGTGTTTTGGTTTTTTAGGGAAGTAGGAATGTAATGGATGTTCAGACAGATTAGAGATATGATTTGAGTATTTTAAAAAGCAAATATCTAAAAACACATTTAGCTCTTCAGCATTTAAGGGCATTTAAGCACTGGTTTTAACTGTTTATATCAGGTAGTATAACCCTGAAGCATAATTGTTGAAAGCATTCTAATTTTATAAGTATGAGTTGCTAAACAAAACTCTCTCCAGTTTTACAACCATTTTAGATCAGTAAATAGGTGAATAAGGCAAAGTTTTTTTGTATAAACAGAAGGTTCGAAAATGTTTTGAAATTTTATTTTGCAGCATCAAGATCAGTGGGAAGCTGCCCCAAGTGCAGCTTAGCATCTCTGATGAGAGGATTCTCGACATCATACGACTGGCCTTGAGTATTACTTTACCCGATGCTGCCTTACCCATTAGCAGCGAAGAGGCTTATGATAGTGGCTACAATGTATGTTTGACCTTTGACCAAAAGTAGATAACTCGATTACATAGACTGTTTCAACAGGATATAGTCAAATTGAGTGAGCATGCTTCGAAAACAAAATTTATTTTAGATTAAGAACAAAATCGTGAACAGCCTGGCCTTATACACGGAAACAGTTACTGTTTGCCGCATATCCATTAGCTTTGGTACCTTGCTTAGCAGACCTGGTTGCATATGAAGCAACCCTTTTTTGTCTGAAATTTAGTGAGTTTGAAGTTTTTTTCAAACATGCAGATCATAGAGGTCTAACATAGCTATAGTTCCTCGCTCTCAAATTATTTGCATCTGTATTGGTTTGTGAGCTAATGATGTATAGCAGTGAGTTTTTTAACTGTTCAACTAATTTTCTAGATCTGTACTATTTGTCGAGAGGTATGCAATTGTTGATCCTAGATTCATTGTTCATGTACATAGAGCCTGGACAGTTTTGAAGACAGCAAGGGCGTAATTTTGGAAGAGAGGGATGAATTACTGGAGGAAGGAGAAAGATCGAGTAAGGGCAAGGTCATTGAGAACGCAACGAATATGACCGAACTCGACCTGAACTTCGAGATTGAAGAAATTGAGCTGAAAGTTCTGAAGGTGATTTTTCTACAATTTTTATCACAGTCACTCTTTTTTTATAAGTACAACTTGGTAATATGCCTTCTTGTTCGCTAAGCTGATTTCAAGATCAGTTTCCTCTCTGGACTTGTCCAGTCTATTATGATAACCCATATACTATTTCTTTAGTTTGATTCAAGGTTTTGCTATTTAATGTGTCTGGTATTAGATGTCAATTTGCGCTGCTTGTAGAGACATTCAGGGATATTTGACATGTTCGAACAGGTGCTGTTGATATTATCTTTATGTTAGTCGTGGTGGAGTAGATCGCTATAAGGTTTCTTGTTGTCAGTCAGCCTGACATGGCCCAAAGTATGTTTCCGTCTACACACGTTGTATATATTTATTATGCAGGACAAATGTGGTTGCTAGTATGAATTGGCCATTAGGTTAATTCCTAATCAAGAAGTTGCAATGATGCAGTTTTGTCGCAAAAACCATTTAGACTGATTTCAAAAGTGAATTTTTGTTTTTATTGATTTACTTGTGATAAAGTACAGACTTCTCTATAAGCTAAGGCAAGCTGCTCTGTTTCTTACCTCTACACACCATCACTTAGCTACAAAAATGAACACTAAGTCGTTTAAATAATGTCAATATCGTTGTGGGGTGGGTTTTCATAAGGTTGCGCATTGTTTATGTGAGAGTTTTTTTTTAGTCCTTTTTTATTAGCAATAATTTCATTTCAAACAGAAGTTTTTTCTGAGAATCATGATACGGTGACAGTTAGTAAATGAAATGAGTGCTTCTCATATATCATTTAAAATTTCTTTCTCTGTTTACCGAATTGAGCTACAATTTGTTCTCAAGCAATTAAAAGCTGAGGACAATTACTTATATTTATTCCTCATTGGTTCGCTTTAGACTGTGCTGGGCAAAGAAGCTCCATTCCTTAAGCTGAAACTAGATTCTATAGGAGCACAGGTTATGGTTCGATCATTTGATGTTGAGGTGGAAAGCTATCTTGGTGGAATATATCTTCAACATCTTGTGTTCAAGGGTATGAATCCAACACATGGTTTGCCTTAACGCAAGCTACAATTTTTGGTCATCGTATAGCTGCTCACCTGTATTCAACCACCTGCAGGTACTTGTTCTTTGTAGCTGTTCCTTCCACTGTAGAACTATTCCTGTATGCCTGCTTTAAAGCTAGTCACATCTTTGCACACAAAAAACAATATGTGTGAAAATTGGCTACAAAATGTGGAGATATTTCCTTTTTCCTGTTATCGGTCAAGTCAATTCAGCATATTGCCTGAACCTAGCAAGGACAGATTGTGAAATCTCTCAGCGCCACTCGTGTTGCTATTACAATGTTACATGTAACATTGTAATGGCGAGCATTTAAAGATTGTAGAATCATTTGTGTAAACATTCCCCCGAGCTGCAGCTTGCGCTACATCGCATTGTTATATCAGTTGGTGGTGGATTCGATTGTAATTGTTGGCATGGTCTTGTCAGCCAAATGGTTCTTAATTTTTTTGCACGACTCACTGTTTATATTGTACCTCTGTCTGCTCTGTTTTTCTGTTCTCAATGTGTATGTGTATACTGTAGTGGTTTCAGAGTTGTCTATACGTTTCCTGTGACATCTTTTGCATGTAGTGCCAGAGCCTATGCTTGAATGGATTGGTAATCAGTCACCACGCAAACATAAACGAGGTTTGTCTTCTTTTTAAAGATTATATTTACCTAAAAAGTGATTCGGCTATTGATAACTTTGTAACTTAATGTTATACTGTTCACTGTCATACAATCATTGTTAGTCGTTAGTTGTAGTACATGACTAGATAATATTTTCATAACTATCCCTCAGATTCCACTTATAACTTCACTCATTTCATATTGAGTTAACAACAGATCTAGTCCACACAGGGTTCTTATTTGAAAGTGACTAATAAATTAAACTAGACCAGTACTCTCGTAGTTTGGAAGTAATAAAACATAGCCAGACACAATCAGGTTTGCTTTGGCTTAGTAATATTTGAACTAAAGTAATCTTTGGTTCAAGTAGTAGTAAAGGAATCTTTAGTCTGCTTTGTCATAATCTAATAAGGATATTTAACCATTGACCAAAACATGCGTTATCACCCAATATATGCAACATCAAAATAGCTCATATTAAATATTACGTAATGTCATTGTGGCCCGAATGTCATAAGATTTAATAAACTGCAAAACCATTATTAGAATGCCACCTTTATTTGAACACCACCTTTCAGCTGAATGCCACCTCTATTTGACCGCCACTTTAACATTCTTTGGTCTTTATGAACCCATAATAGAAAGTGATCAGTAGAAAAGTGTCCACAAAATTCTGCTAATAATGACTAATATTGTTACAATAATTAGAGCAATACTTACAATAATCCCATGACCAAACGAGCGGAGCGAATGTTTGAGAGTTTTTATGATAAATGCATGTGCACACAACTTACAAAAAATATTCATCAACGACGTCGCAAACCCTTGTATCGAAATCTCATCAACAAATTTAACAATTTTTTTGTATAGAGTCGTTAAAGTAAAATAACGATACAAAACACATATAAGACGATTTGAATATGTTACCAAGTCTTTGAAAATTGTCGACATATTCCTAAACCTTACCCATCTGATCGGATTATACACAAATAGACAGATTAATTTGGCCAAAAATCTTTATTAAAACTGGCCAAGCCTTACGTTTATCAAAATTAAGACCGGCAAACGAAACGCCGAGCGACAGAGAATAGAACCATTAAGTCGTGCGCATTTCACGAAAAAATAACGTGCACATTTCACCAGTCTATAGCATTGTCGAATTGCCGAAGGTTTCTCTAATTAACGTAGAAGTACAGAAATCGTTTCTTTTTTGCCGATTTCAAAGTAACTGACATTTTGGAAACTTTGGAGTACTTTGGTATTCTAACTGATGTCCAAAGCAGTGAAAGTAAAGGAAATGACGATGGTATTTTTTTCTAACGATTCTTATGAGATTATTACAATATTTAATTATAAGTTTGGATGACTATTGAAGTATTATAGTCACACTAACAACATCGATGATGGGCAATATGTTACTGTTATTATTTTTTCTAAATAGTTTTGTTAAATAGATTTTCTAAAAATCCATATAAATATCACAACTTCTTGATATTGTTAGCTAGGACGTTTTGAAATCTAAACAAAATTGTGCATTGGTTTTCTATTATTACTGTATTATTATATTAATAATATTGGTTATTCTAATAATATCAGTGCATTTTACTTCTAATATTGGCCAATATTGCATTTTTCCTATTGTAGGGGAGAGATATAAACATATAATCTTTTCTTTTCAGTATTGCTGTTTGTCATGACCAAACACTTTTTTAAATAGATTTTCTAAAAATCTATATAAATATCACAACTTCTTGATATTGTTAGCTATGACGTTTGGAATTGTAAACAAAATTGTGCATTGGTTTTCTATTATTACTATTCTATTATTACTATATTAATAATATTGGTTATTGTAATAATATCAGTGCATTTTACTTTTAATATTGGCCAATATTGCATTTCTCCTATTGCAGGGGGAGAGATATAAACATATAATCTTTTCCTTTCATTATTGCTGTTTGTTGTATATAATAACACCCACACCCAGTACATCACAGCTATCATTGCAGTTCTCCTATTGCACTGCAGTGCCATTTTACTGCTAATATTGCATTTCTCAACCATCAGTACCCTTTCTTTTTTCCAATATCACTTTGGTCGTGGCTGTATGACAGGGGAATTTCTAGTTATAATAATACTTACAATAATTATAATAATACTAAAAATGCTACATCAATAACCAACTCCTTCGTTGCTGCTGTGGTGGTTGCCATGATTTTAGTGACTATATACCTGAGAAGAACTATCATCACAATCATTACTACACGCATCGTCTGCGCTCTAATTCGAGGTCATCAAAGTCTAACTCCGATCAATTGTCTTCGATTTCGTCCGTAGTGTGGTCTATAATCTATTATGAAGAATATAAAGCATTTTAATGAATGCTTGTAGTACTCTTCAGGAACACTGTACGGCATAATAACATGTTCCTGAAGAGTACACCGTATGTTATGGGTATCGAAGTCAATTTTTTAACAAAGTTTCTTCCTTAAAACTTTGAATCGACACCATCGAAATAATTAGTAACTGTATCCAGGTAATGGTAGTTCCTTGATTAACTTAGTCTGATATTTCGATGTATTAAAAAACAGTTCAACAAAAGTGCTGCGGCTTCGCCTGAGGGAGAGTGCAAAATATAGGTGACACTAGCATCACTTCTTCCATAAAGAATTAAATTTATCTTCCCAAAATTCTGTCAAGCTAGTCGAAAAATACAACGCCACTCCTTATTTGAATGTCACCTCTAATGAATAAAAATATAGCGCCATGGTGTTCAAATCGAGGTTTTATGGTAATCCAGATGTTTTTTCTTTTTTATAACTATTTAATACAACATAAATCATCTTAGCTTGGTAACTGCAATGCTCACAATACGTGGGCATGAATTATAATAGACTTACGTGGGCATGAAATATAGTTTCGATCTCGACTTGAATAAAATGCATATTTTATTATTCACTCAATATTTGATGTTGTCTCCTCCACCTCCTATTTTGTACTATTTTATATTTATAACTCCTTAAATACACCTCTAAGCACTGATATTATAAATACAAATAACTGCAGTTGTTAACTATAGGAAAGATAAGATTATTGCTATCCTGAAGGCGAGTACCTGGAAATGGTGTCATCTTAATTTATGCGATGTTGTTGTAGTTTTTGTGCAATATTGTATTATGTATGATTATAGAACTGGTTGTTATATTCTACATTTCAGTAAAACTTCTCTGTGTTATATAATTAGGTAGTTATTAGTTGCGTTTAACTTGTTGCAGCCCTGCAAGGTGGGCCAGTGGTAAATCTCATCAACACTCCGGTAGATGAAGCAGAGGGAGACCGGCTACTCACTTTCTCATTCCTTATGGTATGTTTTGTTTGTTTCTACGCATGTGTTTAATTTTTCGTAGTACCTTCGTAAGGACATTCAAGTGTGTACCGGATCTAATTCTTTCTGTACCATTTTTGCTCCTGATGTGTAATTGGGTACGTATATAGTTACTTTTAATAAATTTAAACTAGTACCATGGCAGTCTAGTGTGTTGTTAAAGATTTTTAGGTAAGCCGGTAAATCACAGGGAATAAGTATATACATAATAATTCCAAAGTCCTGGAAGGCGAATGCTTGCCGCGGGTGGTAGTGTGCTAGGTGGCGAAGTATGATACGATATGATGCAGAGTTCAATTCATCGATATGTCATATTTCTTATGGTTTCTTAAACTAGCTTCTGATCGCATATTTTGCTTATACATATGCTCATTAGAAATCGAAGAAAGTTTATTACACCTTGTTAATTCAATGACTCTGTTTGTCTGCATTCTGTTAAATGTGTGAGCATCAATATGTATTTACTAATTTCTCTTGTTTCCATGCATACATTGCAAGTGCACTTCATTACTTATAGGTGATATTGGCATCGCTAAGGACACATAGTATGATCTGGAGAATTGATCTGCTGCGGGTCGATCATGACTCGTGTATTACAGTTTCGGTTAGCTTCGTTACATTAGGTTCACCGATAGCTCCATGTGAACAGACTTTTCTGCAATAAGTCTGGAATGTTGTAGGCATACAATGATAACCCCGAATTTATGACAACTTACAAGAATACGGAAAACTCAATGGAGGTTGTCTTCTCTCACCTCGAAGTTCTCTTACACGAGGAGGCTCTTCTGACTGTCGTAGCCTTTGCTCAGGATATTGCTGCAAAGGTAGAGGCTTTGACTCCTGTCTCTCCACAACCCGCTGGTGAGAGCAAGAAGGAACGTCGTCGTAGCAGTAATGTGTCTGATGTTATGGAGATGCTTGGTAAACAAGCTTCAAAGACAGGTTTGTATATAAATTTAAATATTAATTCTGCATGATAAACACATGAATTAATTTTCTTCATTTCCTCTGAGAACAAGTTGATTAGTCATTTTCCCACGACCAAACAGAGCGAAGCGATTGGTTGGGAGATTTATGATAAATGCACATGTGCACACAACTCCCGAAAATTATTTATCAACAATGAGACGAACCCTTATCTCAAAAATTTCATCAACAAATTTAACCATCGTTTGTTCTAGCTATGTTTTTGTGATTTACACATTGAGGCTTCTGTGATATGCTCTACCGTAGTCTAATGTTTGAGATAAGAGGTAAATATATGTATTAATATGCTTGAAGATGATTAAAATATTGAACTCAGTCAACTGATGATCATTGAGTACACAAATGGTTTTTTTTACAAAAAATACTAGCTTGAATGCTGCTTTTGAATGTTGCACACAACTTTTGTTGAAAATCAATTTTAAAGTAGACTAATGATGTTTGTTTTTCACAGATTTTCTGATTTACGCATTACGCAATAGTGAGTTGTTGGCATTTCATTTTAGTTGTGTAAATACTCATTTTTGTAGCAAAAAGAATGCTGGAACCTAAAGCTATTCAAGCGGAAATCACAAGACTGAACTTATCTGCTCGTATGGATGTATTTGAATGTTCTATATGTACAGATAAGGTTCTAGTCACTCACATGAATGTACAAGGTAAATCAATTGCATCATTGCAATTCATTATGTTATTGAGCGGCGATCTTACTAAACAATGTGTCATCAACTTGTCAGAAGTTAAAAGAACACAGGCATATTGGTGCATATCAATGTAATGATGAAGCTACAAAGTCAGTTGCATTTGAATAAAATGAATCATAAGACAAATGAAAAATAAATTGTGCATCAAAGTAAATAACAGAGCCAATCCAAAATAATCATGATATTTTAAAGTAAGTGGCACATGATACAAAAAGATTTTTGCATTGAGCTTTTACCTTTAGAGTTGGCTTTGACGGTATGATTGACCATCAGAAAGATTCAATTTGCTGATGGTTCGTTATTGCCACAGAAAATTTGAAGCAAATATAGCTAAGCGGAACGATAAAAAATTATAAAACGATGATTGGTAATAGCAAAAAGTTATAATTTTATTAATTAGTACATGTATTAATGAGTGCTAAAAATAT
The DNA here is from genome assembly GCF_963576615.1 of Watersipora subatra. Lineage (NCBI taxonomy): Eukaryota > Metazoa > Bryozoa > Gymnolaemata > Cheilostomatida > Watersiporidae > Watersipora > Watersipora subatra. The sequence goes on from NC_088714.1 coordinate 29,410,620, forward strand.
TACCTTTAGTATATGCGTCAATCTAAGCCATTGTATCGCTAGATGCTATGGATTAAAAAGAAGCCATCAAGAACTCACTGTACATACGTATCTCGCACGCGCAGGAAGTTACATTATAACCTCAAACAGGGAAATATAATCTGAATGTAAACTCTACAGTATATCTATAGGAAAAGATAAATTTACCTCCATTCTCCTATCTTCCTCCGTAGCACTTTAACCACCTGATGCTCAGAAAACTCGGACTCACCTTTGCAGTTTTCCAGTAACTTTACAGTAATTTTTACAATTCTGTTGTTCGTCAATAAAACGTGTCGATCGAGTAATTCATTAAAGTAACGATGTTAATTAATTTAGTAAATATCGATGTCCATGCGACTTGATAATGGAGTAAAATCCCCAAATTTGAGATCACAGACAACGCGTTTCACGAGTGATAACATTTATTACAACCTATATAAAAATTTTGTGCTGATGATTGGCTAATGAAGCGATCTTACATTTATCGCTCGCGGACTCTTTTCAGATGTATCACTAGTTACGTCACGAATGAAGCACCCGCTGGAATGTGAGCTTTTTAAAAGATGGTCTCATTCAAACGCATATATCTCTGGACAGGGTTGGTCTACAAAGACAAAAATGACATCAAATTGTAGCTGATGTTTAAGCCTTTTATTGGTCATAATTTCATTAAATCGACCTTTTTGACGCAACCACATCTTTAAAGGTAATTTTTAATCCTACACAAAACTTAATTTTAATTTTGACTTCATTCTCACTTTTTTATTATCTTTTACCGGCTTGGTGCTTTTTGCCTCGCTTCAACTATAACTTTTATCTGGCCTTTTTAAAACATTTTCGAACTGATCTGACGAGAAAGACCGAGCAATGCTCTTCTCGAAAGCAGCCTCTTGCATACTTGACCACTTAGCTAGCTGGCATATCGAGAGCCTGCTCATATGTTCTTAGCTCAAATTTGTCTCATATCTCAAGGCAAAAACTGGCTGGAAATTTTGCTCGATGTCAAATTTTTCGTATGTCGAGGTATGACTTTACATTTGTCTTAATTATATTTACCTTTATCGACAGACTAGCGAGGGAGAGAAAGCTTTCACAGATCATTTTGTAGTCTGATATCTATTCATCACCGCTCGTTAAGAATTAATCTAAACCTTACAGGATTTGACACAACTGTTTTGCTCAAAGACTCGCACACAGAAATCAGAGCGAAGCTGACAGACATAGAAGTCTTGGATCCTGAACCTTCCACCAAATACCCCAAGGTTAGCTCTGCAGAGCATCTATCATCAACATTTTTAACTTGCTATAGGGACTAGCAGGTCACTCAATTTGTTTAATCTTTCACTCTTTCTGGCATTCATAGTAAATATTTGTTTTTTAACCATGAGCAGCTGGCCATCCTTTGCAGCAAAGGTTTGTCTGACTATCCTTTTCACTTGCCTTAGAAGCCTTGGTTAGGCGAGTTACAAAAGCTACAAGTAAGGTGAATTCATTCTTAAATTGAGGTCTTGTCAACTTACGAATTATTTTTGTAAATTATAAATAGTTTTCATTTCAAAGTTTAGATTGTGCGTGATTAAATCTCATTAAATGTATCTATTTTTGTCATACAAAAATTTAGCAGTATTTATATTAGCAAGTGTTTAAAACTGTATCAAGCTTTTACATACTTTTGTAATGTTGTTTATGTTGGTTATGTTAGCATCCAAAGAAATATATTGATTTGGAATTTTAAAATGGTTGCAGCTCGAATGTTTCACTGAATAATATTGTTATGAAATTTGTTTCAAATCGGTTAGGATAATTGCTGCCTTAAAGAAACGTTATTTATTCCAAACAAGCAGGAATAATTGGTGTTTAAAACCTAATTACTGTTTAGCTAAAAGCTCAATTTGTCTGCTATCAAAGAATGATCAGCTTAGGTGTACTTTAAACCCAATGAGAATACAGATTGGTACAGATTGTACAGATTGGTACATTGCAAAATTTTCTTATTGGTGCATATTAATTTAATAATGAAGCAAAAAGTCTGTTTTGGACTGTATCTAAATCAATACTTCAACGGGCTGTTGGAGTCACCAACGCTGTAGGTGAGGTCCTGCAATAATTTGTCAGTTTCTTCTTTGTTCATCATTAATTTCTATTGACTGTTACATTTTAGGTTGTTTCTATAGCTGGCAGTGAAGTTTTTAGCTTGACTGTCACATTATACAACAAAGCAACGGTGGGTTTGCGAAAATACTCGATGATGGAAAACGTTGACACACGAATCAAGCTGGATGTTAGCAGTATACGATTCATATTCCTCTACAGATATATACGCCAACTCATCGTAGGTTTTTCTATTATTATTCTATGTTTTGATAAGCTTAGTTGCATGTTTGTTCCGGCTATTGGTTCTCCTTTATTGTAGGTAGTTGATAGTTCAATGTCAGAGAATTGGTTTGACAAGTTGGTTTTCGGAGTTGTGATTTGATTTTGTTACAGGCTGTGCTTTTCAGTAATCAAGTCTGTTTATCGATACCCATTTATTGGAGTGAGGCTGTTTGGTTTTCTACAGTAATGAGCTCTCATCACTTCCTATTAAGTATTAACTCAAATGGGCTCGTTCATCTAGCTGCATTTATTAGGACTTCTAGCATTTCATGTCCCCTTCTGCAATCAGTCAGCATATCAATACATCATCAATTTATTGAGCTATCGATAAAAGCAATATTCACTCAATGACCAGTTTGTCACTTTAACTAGTCACTTAATGTTGTATTATTGTTGACAATAGTTTTCTAACACGAAATGTATTTTTATCGAATATTTTCAAGAGTAATTCACATATAAATATACTTTATAGAGCAAAACTACTAAATTTTTATCATTGAGTTTGAGATTTCTCTTTATTTTAAATATTTGTTTACCACAAAATTTGCATTAAAGTGTTACTCATCTTATTTTCTGCCTTGTTATCGCATCATTTATTGAAGTTCATTTGCTTATGATATTTCATTTTGCTCAACATGAACCTAGAAAATGTGGAATAACTTGTTTTCTGGTAAACAAAACATAACAAATGTTTGTGTAGTTTTATTCATTTTTAGTTATTTATCTATGAATTGTTATGAATTTATATGGTTTTAATAATTAAATAATTTATATTGTTTTAATGAAATTGCATAGAGTATTACTCTTTAGCTGATATAATGGTTAGGCTAGTAAGAGCAGCGCAAGTTTATGTGATTCATGTGTACATTGTAGGCCTTTGTGGACAACTTTGACATTGCCAAGAAGCAAGCTCTGGAGTTTGGAGCCAAAGCAGGAGAGATGGCCCTAGATGCAGCCCAGTCGATGCATCAAAAGGCTACGAGAGTTGGTCTTGCAATAACTGTCAAGGTACGGCATAAAAAGGGGAGTAAAACTGTACTAAGTGATGGATACTTTGTGTGGATGAATGGGTGACCCATTGCTACATCAAGAAGTACAGTAGACGCTCCTATCTCATAAATATAAATAAATATAAGTATAGAGCAGACAAACACATGTAAATTGCCTAATTCGTTCCAAGATCTTTCCAAACTCACCCCTTTGGCCATGCAAAAGGAAAATCTTGACTTAATCCTTTTAATTTGTGGGCTGTACTGTAATCACAGAATTATTGGTTTACATAAACAACTTTTCTCCTTTTTATGATCAATCTCACTGGTTTTACAGACCATAATTGCGGTAAATTTACAACAAGTTGATAGAGACTGCACATTTTTTAACATTCGTTTGCAACGATTTGCTTATTTTTCTAAACAGCAAAGTCTTCTCTGCAAAGGAAAGCTAATAATCAATATTTTGTACGTTCACAATAAGGCAGAACAACAAAATCTTTTTTGCTATAAAAAGCAGTTCTGTCTGTTCGACGTCTATTACTATTCAGGGGTCAAGGTTAATAAAGATAGTTTTCGACCATACTGCAGCTTGTGACATTAAGACTGGTAGACCGACGCTGTAACACCTGCACCAATCGATCGTCTTTGTATTTATAAACAATTGCGCTGCTATCCTATTCACCTTTCTGTCGACACATCTAATAATCTATCATGACGAACTAGAATGTAGGGAAAGCTATATATATAATAGATATAACAATAAACGCACGGCGCTTTTTCTTCTGTTAGTGCAGCAAAATAAACTAACATTCAAATCGATTGTAGAAACTTGTCCAACTTGACACTCTACGTTATATAGAATTTTTCACGTAGTAGGAAGCAAAAACTTCACATATATTTTCACGTTATCTGGAATTTACGCTATATGAGGTATACGTAATAGGAGTGTGTACTGTATTGGATATTACATGTATGAAAATTCATACATGAATAAAATGGTGTTTGTACTGCAGTCATTGGTGAGCTAATAATATTAATAATAACAATGGTATTAATATTAAAGTTATAATTATGTGAGCACTCCCTTGAAGGCCAGATCTAGTGTCTGCTTCGTTTATTGCAAGCAGAGACTGTGTGTGTTTTTAAGAGCGTTGTTGTACAAACAACGACTCTGTGATTCTGGCTGGACATGTCTGAGTCCAGTGACAAGGGAACCTCGATGACTGGAATCACCTCCAGTTGCAGAGAGAAATTTAAAGTTGGATGTCATTCCTGTTACCACTAGCTGCCTTTTTGGGAATTGAACCCAACTTGTTGTTCACAGGTCAGGTGTTCTCAGACATAATTACTGTACAATTAGTGGTTTTTAAATATTTTTACCTCAATTTATCTTAATGATGCCGTGTACTTAACTGTATTTTGATGAAACAATTATTTAATTACTTTTCGATAGAAAAGCTTGTTTTCATGTGTTCTTGCTAGTTTCTGCTTTCTTTTTTAGGCACCGATCATCACAATCCCATCAAACAGTACCTCAGTGGCAGCTCTGATCATAAACCTTGGCACAGTCACAGTATACAATGTCTTTCAGCTTTCACCAGACAAGGCTAAGAACAAGGATGGTTATCCTGCTGTTCTGGACTGCATGGTAGTTTCGCTAAAAGCTCTTCAAGTGCAGAGGTAAACTCTAGCAGTCTTTCTTTTCTTTCTTTTATTTACAAAAAAATTGAGCAGTTACAGGATGGTATGTGTATAATGTTAGTATTACTGCTCGTCGTACATTGTTGGAGGAAGCATTAATGGAGAACTGTGGGGGTTCGTCATGAGTGGTAGAGTTCTATGATTTGATAGTGGCTGTTAACTCTTTCACAACCAAATTAATTTTTTACTGTGACATAATTAAATATTCTGTAAAACAATTGATGAATTGGCATTGATGAATATAAAAGGTTATAACTTTTTAACCACTCGGTCTATAGAAAATATTTTGATAACAATTTAATCATCATAAAACTTTACATCGGCCAATGCCATAAAAAGGCTACAATTGTGTTACTCAATTGTTCAGTCATTTTCGCCACTAACGTGAGCATGTTCCGAGTCGGATGACTTATCAATATCACTATAGCTTATGGCATTATTATTACTGCTTAAAACAAATTAATCATTTTTCTTAGTGGCTTACTATTATATAATAGAAAATCACTCAAAGTAAATTGATCTACAATTAGTGAAACCTTTGTAGTGTAATGGGTCTGACTCGACTGGTTATTGCGAAAAAGAAATTGTCATAAAAATTACAGTCTTTGCAAAGCTCAGGATGGGCAATAAACATTTTTTAGCCCAATATTGTCAGATGATTGTTTTCTTTTGTTGAAGTACAATCATGATAGGCTAAATAATTAACTAATTAATAAGAAAGGTTTTGTGAGAAGCCTACGCAATCGCTGTGCCGAGCAGCACAGCGATTGGTTCACAACGAGTTAAGTTAGATAAGCTGACATTCTGACAAGATGTCTGTCTAAGGTCACTTCTGCCTTTTAATAGATTTTTCTCATAGAATATACTCACTAAAGTAGCAGGTAAATTGTCAAGTAGCAATAGTGGAACATATCAATAGTTGAAATATCAACTTGGCGCTGCTTGTCTTAGTACCAGACAATGATGCTTTCAGGGCTTGAATCTAATGTCGCCTTCTATTGCTTTGAAAGTAGCTTTGGATAAACCGTCGCAAAGAAATCAGTTTCTTGCATTTGTGCCGGCTTGGTTTGCAGTAGATGATGTAAAAATGCAGTAGTTTATGTGCAAGTATAAAAGTGTTTAGTTGGCGTTAGTCTAAACAGTTATGTTCTTAATATCAGTTAAAAGTTATTGCTATTTTCAACAGTAAAATTTAGATCAAATTAACAACTCACGCTAACAACTAATTAATCATGGCTTGAATCCTAGCAATGGTGTTAATGCTCTCCTCCGCTGACATCAGCGTGAGCTTTAGAAGTCTATCTTAAGGTGTTGCTTTAATTCTAAAAGTTTCCTGTTTGTTACAAAGTTGGTGATGTGATATGATACCTCCTGAAGACCCTGTGGTGTTTTTTAATATATAGAGCTTCCATAAACCCATCCAACCCATCGGAGCCTGCAGCAGTTTGTCTCCTGCTCAACCCTGTTGATATGAAGGTAGACATCAGGAGGAACTTAGCATCTTCATGGTATCATACTATGCCCATTGCTGATATCAAAGGAGAGATGCCTACTGTCAAGGTGAGTGACATTCTAAATCTATTGTGAAGCGGATATGATCTCTACAATATGTCTACTATTAGTGAGTGGAATGAAAACAATAGATACGACTCAATTTATAGCATATGCTTATCGATAGAGAAGGAAAGAATTTATTTCCGTAATATATAAGGGATTTCCCTTAACAAATTTTCATTGATGTGCACTCAAAATGTACTTTATGACCAGTCACATAACAATGTTAGCGTTATGGAAGCTTTGTAGAACTCTGGCTATTCCACAAGCGAAAAGTAAAGTTAGCTGATTATATCACATCGTTATTTGTTTTTAAGCCGTGTCATTTTCACTCTCTCAATCACTAAAAGTTTGTCAGCGAACTCGAACAACAGTATTTTCATCCCAGAATGTATAGATAATATGTGTCGTGGTCACAGAAACCATGGTTAAGTCGCAAATCACGAAGTTGAGTTATCCGACTTTCAAGTTGCACCAACTGAATTTATAATATTGGTAACGATTTTTGTAACACGTGCATCTGGATCAATCAAGGAGTGATCTTTTTGAATCTGAAGTCAGTTTAGCCAATAAAAGTATTCGACCCTCGGAAAAACCCTCTTAAAACCGTTGCTAAGCTAAACAGGAAGTACTGAAAAATGGCGTCCGATAAATATAATCGTTTCTTTTTTGCCGATTTTAAAGATAACTCTGACATTTTGGACACTAATAATCAGTACTTTAGTGTTCCAACTGATGTCAAAAGCAGTAAAAGTAAAAGGAATTACGATGATAATTTCCTAACAATTCTTAAAAGATTATTACATTATTTAATCATAAAAATAATTATTTGATTTTATAGGATTATTATCAGATTTAATTATAAGAAAAATTATTCGAATTTCCAAGATCGAAGTATATAGTGACCAATAGTGTGCAATATGTTACTGTTGTTACTTTTTTTAAAGATTTTGCTGATGATTTGGCTGTGCCCGATATCGCTGTACTGCCAAACCGTTTTAAATATTTACAAAATTAAGTAATACATTTTCTTATAAATATACAGCTATTTCTGTGACAACCAGCTAAAATCTGTTTAAATTTTTGAATTCAGCATAATTTTTTGAATAGAAACACAGAAATCTTGATGAATATCACAACCTCTTGATATTGGTTGCTATGACGTTTTGAAATGTAAACAAAATTGGGCAGTGGTTTTCGTTTCTCAAACTTTAACACCAGTTTTCTCGGAACTATGTTTTCGCACTAATGGTAAACGCGCATTCAGTTTATTGACCATAAAATCTGCTGTAATCAAGCTAGAATCAAAATTTTTTTGCAAAATAACTGTGAGAGTTTTCTCTTTCTGCTAATGTAGATAACTCCAAATCTTACAATCCCGACTTAAACATGGTTTCTGTGATCATGACCCATATATCAACCGATCCAGTTCTTTGCTTATCTTAGAATTTGTGTACTTATAATACTTATAATATGCCTAGTACTGTCATATCATTAACTTCTGCTATTCTTGTGCCAGGTGACCTGCAGTCAAGGAGACTTCACAGTGCTGATGACGATTATGCATGAGAATTTATCCGAGGGTGTTGACCCATATGCTCAAAAAACGGTTCCAGTATCATCAAGTTCAGAGGAAAGAGCGCCAATTGATACCAGCTCTGCAGTTGTACCCATGATCTCTCTTGATCCAGCTGAGGAATTATTCTCTGAGGTCAAAGTTTCTTTTAAGATGGATATTCTTGAGGCCGTTCTCTACAACGGGGAGACCAACCTTGAAGAGACTGTAAAAGTATGTCTTTGTTTGTCTTTTTCTAGTTTATGGATTCTTTCATAAAATTGTCCTTGTGCAGCTGTGAATCATTTCACTGAATGTATATCCCAATTTATTTTATGAAAAGATTTAGTTTGTAATTAATTGCATCATTTGATCTTTAGGTTAAGATCGAAAAGATGGCTATATTTGCAAAGAATGTACCTTTTTACCAAAGTTGTTTATGATTTTTCAAGTTTTTTGACCACTCTAGATAATGGTTTTGGGGTCAACATGGCCTTTGTTGTGTAGATGTTGCTATCTAAACTAGTATAGAAATGGCATGTTTCGTTTGCAGGACCAGACAGGTTTAAACACAGCCTGTCGCTCACCTTCACAATCTCTAGCCAGGTTCTCTGTGTCTGGGCTGTCAGGAGGATTCGAGAAACTGTCAAATGGCAGTATGAACGCTCAAGTATGCATTTATGACTGCAACTTAGATGACATTAGGCCGTGCAGCAGCGATGGTATTACAAAGTGAGTATGCATGCATCTGTCACCTGCTGTAGTCAGTCAAATCAAGCAGCGAGGCTCTGGAGATAATGCTGATAATTTTTCACTGTAAGTTCTAAATTGTATTTAGTATGTACACAATGTTGGTTATGCCCACTGCACAGCATACAAGTGACTACCAGAGTCTTCTGCAAAACCATTCTACAAACATATCTAGTTAGTCTCGATTCTTGCAGAAGCCACAATAAAACATTTAATTGATCATATTAAAAGACATCTAGATATTAATATAGTTTTATTAGATTCTGTAATATATCCTACCATCTTAAAGCTACTTCATACAGCTTTGGGTTTTTACCAATCCAACCTGAAAAAATATTGAAAACGGTTAATCGTTCGTTTCTACAGTTGGACATATGAACATTACTAACATAAAATAATCAATTGCTAGGAACCAATTGTCACTGATCCAACCAATTATCATATAAATTCCACCATCAAGTTTTTGTTTTTACATCATTTAGCATGTCTGGTTCTACATGGTACACAACGCAGCATGAGTGTGTCATATTTTGTTAAATCTTTTGATTGCATTGTAAGTTTTAAATTCACCTCAAGTCTTCCAATCAAAGTCGTGAACATTAACAAAATATTAGTTTCTACATGTACGACGATGTCATCAATATTTCCTGGCTTTGTTGATTATTCAACAGTGAAACTTATCCTTCGTTTTTACGTGACGCCATTTTATCATTGTCAGCCATCTTTATAAACTGTTTTATTACTAAAAACACGAAGCTTTTGCAATGAATTTTTGAAAACGATGCTTTGCAATTTTTTTATTATTTCATCAAAACAACACCGAAAAGTACTGTTAAATAAAAGAAAATGATCGTTTTCTACAAATATAAACGAGCGCATGTGCAAATGACTTGATGAAGTAAAAAAAGATGGATTAGTATTCGTTCATCGCAAGTTTGTATATCTCAACTTTCATGTTAATTCAATCTTGTTACAGTGTTTAAATTCAACTCGTGTAGTCTTTATTATTTGAGTCTCAAAGGTAACACACTTGCATAGATACTACCATTTACTTTTTGCCGCAACTACATTATTTCATTCAAAACGGTTGGGGATAGAATTTCATATCTTCAAGTCATTCAAAAGCATAAATTTTAAGCCCGAACATTTTATCAGGAGGATTCTTGATCAATCTTGGTCAGTAATAAAATATTACTTACATATATAATAAGTTTTCGTTATTCGATGAGACCTATTGGCACAGGAGGCTCCATAAAAATATCTGCTGATTCTTAATTTTTTATGTTTGTCTTTGCTAGAGCTGTGCTTGCATTGTAAGTAAAGGTTTGTTCACTCTAGCTCTTTTCATCCGTAGCATTGGCTAAGTATTCATTTTTGTACATTTGGATTCTGTCAGATGGAGTCATCACTTTTTTAGTTCTTCAGATTCTCGTTTTCTCAGAAATATATTATATTTGGAACTGGCGTATAGCCTTAATGTTGTTTATTTATTTGTACTGTTGTGTACCAGTTGTTCTACCACAAAGCACTGTTTATATACGTAGATGGTGTTGATAAGCAGTATTTAAGTCATTGAACCTTTTCTAGACATCTCTTTTATATGTGAAACAGTTTTACTCTGCACGTATTCTGTTATTCACTTTAACTGTTTATATATCTAATATTCAACTATTATTTGATCTTCAGACATAAATATTTTCTCTTCACATACACTGGTGCATCGTTTAAAAGATAAACTATCATGTATTTGATGTCAGGGTCAAGCCTTGGGTCAGGTTTGTATAGCTTGTAGTCAGTGTGTTTCGAACTAATATTGTATTAGTTTGATCACTGCAGTCTGTCTCTCCGTATTGTCTATAATTTGTACCTGTAATTATTTTTTGTCTTTTCTGTTTCATGTGAAGTTATCTGTCTGCTAGACCGTTGATATCAAATTATTAAGTAGCTATTGGTTATTGTAGCGGAAGTTTATTCTTTAGGCATTGATAACATATGACAGGTTATCTTTGTTGATCTTTGCAACGATTAACTTTGATATTGTAAATTTCATCCTAAAACAACATTTCTATTGTCCTTGTCTGGGTGCCAAGTGCTCAACGCTAGATTGAAGTGCTGCTGACTGCATAGAAAACCAGTGAAAAGTTACTAGGCTTCTTCTATTATTAAGCCCACAAAAGTTTGAAAATGTCACATTTTTAGCTTACATGTTGTCATTTAGTCATTTTAATTAAGAACTGATTTTGAAAATATTGTTATTGCGGTCCAAGCAGGTTTTTTTTGTATCTGCAGACACAAAATTCTTTAGGAACATGCTGTCATGAAAGTTTCTCCATTACTCCAAATACTCCATTCAGGCTAGGCTGGCTAACTTAGTGTAAGCCACCATGTACTGTAGTTGACATAGGCTGCATATACAAGCCAACCATTATGGCCTAAATGGGATGACTTACAAGCACATTTTGAATGGTCATACTCATAAATAATGGTGTTCATGGTTGGCATATCTTCAACTACATTTGAAGGTTCTAAAACAACATTTTGTGTGAACTACCGCCATATTTTATGTTTCTAACTTCTAGTTTTTAAATGCTTTGCTTTATGGTTTTTGATAGGGCTTTATCAGCTGTGCTCTTCTCTTTACTCTCACCTTTAGTCTCACTGTACAACCAGAAATACTACATAGTTTTGTCTCTCTTTCGAGTTCTATAGGATGCAAATATTACTGGCTTACAACATATCCTGTAGTTAACTATACTTTGTAAGCATACCACTAATGCTAATAGAACAATCCATGACTCTCTACTGTCCAAGCTAGTTTTTACAAGAGAAGTTTAAATCTACAGGTTTCCTTTGTGTAGATTTTGCCGTACCTTCTTACCAAACTTGTTTTTATAGTTAAGCTATAGAAATACAAGTTGCATATACGTGTAAAATAGAAATACGTAGGGTCAAACTAAAGTCAAGGTTTATGGCTGCAACATTGTTTTTCTGCATTCACACACACACTGTAATAGAGGCTAGAGACAAAGACCTACCGCTTGGTGCACTAATGTACATAATAGCAGCAGAATTAGTATCACGCTTGTTGGCTCTTTTTATTAAACTTATATTTAGTCTCAAAATAATTATATTATCCAACTTTGTCATAAATTGAGCGTATATTAAACCTTTTTGACAACATCACAGCTGTTGATTTAGTTATGCGCTTCTGTCTATATCTTCATGTGAGCCTTTCATATCACATAATATTTACTGGTCTACATTTTTATTGTATGTCACCTTTAAAGAATGGTGCGATGTCTTCTCAGTCTTGGTTTGGTTTCTATTTAGGATGATAGAAAGAGTTGGCACTCAAGACAAAGGTGGTGATCCAATGATCAAACTCGAGTTTATCCAGCGAGAGGATCTTTCGAAAAAAGGTTTACCTATTTTTTATCATTTAACCATGCTGCACCACAGTTTATATTTGCATAATTTTATGCACAAGTTAACAGAGATTTTTCGATGAAACACTATTTGGTATGCTGTTTGGTATGAAAAAGGTACTAGCATTTAGTGGCAATTGGCTGTCTCAGACAACTCTTAGTTGTTTTTCCTAAACATAATGATGTTGCGCACAACAACGTAAATGCAATGAATAGCATAGAGCTGCATTGACCTGCATTGAGTCCTAGAATTGACTTATTCTCCCCTATTTACTGGCTCAAATTTAGCGAAATATTGGTCGTTCCAGTTTTTGGTGTAATCTTCTTCTAGGCTGGCTGTATTTGAAAATGTTAGATGAGAATTCTTTGGTTAGCAAGAAAGTCCACTTCATTAAAACTCTGTTGGACATGTTCTATTCTTATGTCATTGTTGAGTTGTCATTAGATGAGTAGGTCTGTTCGCATCTCACACGGCCAGCAACTTGTTTACTTAACATAACATGCAGTTAATATTGTTTATTTGAACTGAAATTTTAATTGTGAAAAGTATGCAAGTTTAAAAATCCCTTTTACAGCATTTCAATATTTTAAACAGTCTCAAAACTTTAATAAAGTCAATTAAAAAGGGATACTTAATGCATCATGAGGCATATTCCTGATTTGTTGTATTAGAGTTGCCTGTTTTTGGCAAGCTATTAACTTTATTACCAGCTATCTTCTTGGCTGTGTTTATTTCACATGGGAGTGACTAGGTATGATTACAACTCAAATCTTTTTAGCAAATTATGTCAGTAGTTAGAAGGTAGTATATTTTTGCACTAGATTTAATTATCAGTCTGTACACTCAGTTGAGTTGTACATGTACTTAACTACCAGTAGTGCATACATTCAGTTGAGTTGAACATGTACTTAACTGCTAGTAATGTATACACTCAGTTGAGTTGAACGTGTACTTAGCTACCAGCAGTGTATAGAATAAAGTTGAGGTGACCATGTACTTAGCTACCAGCAGTGTATACGCTCAGTTGAGTTAAACATGTACTTAACTACTAGTAGTGTATAGACTCAGTTGAGTTGAACATCTACTTAACTACCAGTAGTGTATATACACTCACTTGAGTTGAATGTGTGCTTAACTACCAGTAGTATATACACTCAGTTGAGGTGATTGTATACTTAATTACCAGTAGTGTATACACTCAGTTCTGGTGAACATGTACTTAACTACCAGTAGTCTATACGCTCAGTTGAGTTAAACATGTACGTAACTACTAATAGTGTATACGCTCAGTTGAGTTGAACATGTACTTAACTACCAGTAGTGTATACACTCAGTTGAGTTGAACATGCACTTAACTATAGGTAGTGTATACACTCAGTTGAGTTGAACATGTTCTTAACTACCAGTAGTGTATATACATTCAATTGAGTTGACTGTGTGCTTAACTACCAGTGGTATATACAATCAGTTGAGGTGATTGTGTACTTAATTACCAGTACTGGATACACTCAGTTCTAGTGAACATGTACTTAACAACCAGTAGTTTATACACTCAGTTGAGGTGAACATGTACTTAATCGCCAGTAGTCCTGTACGCTAGGTTCAGTCAAACACATACTGAACTGGTAATTGTTTCAATTATACCTGTAACATATCATACCAAACTACAGAAATTGACAGTTTAAGCAAGCATTAACTAAGCCAGCGTGGCAGTGAGGACTGAGTTGAGTGAGAAGCATGGCTGTTGCTGATCTCTATATTACTATAGCAAAAACAATGTATTCTTCATACCTATTGGCCTTTGACTGTACATATCATGACATTTGCAATTGCGTACTTTTTTATTTTTGTTGGTTTCACATTCTATTATGAAGTATTTTTAATGAAAGAATTAGTTGTGCACTAACAATTTATTCCATTCATTCATTGGCTAACTGTTGGCGGTGTTTCGTCTGATTGTCACGATCATAAGATAACTAAATAATCTTTTATAACATTTGAAGGAGTTTATTATTGTATTGTTATATTACTATTATTACATCTGTGCTTTGCAGTCGATGTGCATCTTCACAAGCTGTTCATTATCATAGCTCTGCCATACCTTATGGCTGTGAGTGACTTCTTTATCAAAGGCATGCCTAAGTTTAACAATACTCAGAAGTCAGCTGTCAAAGAGTCTAAAGACATCATTTGTAAGTGTTGTTTGAATCCGTCAATAAAATTTAGCTGAGAATCTTATAGGATGCCAAAAGTAAAAATTTAATGGCTCAAGGGTTTTTAATTTGTCACACTTTATACCTATCTGTAAAACTGAATGTATTTCAGTCTGCAGCAAGAATAATATTGTTCACAAATGTCAAGGTTTCAAAAAAAATTTGCATTGTGATGTACATGTATATGTTTGTACTCTTTCCAGTTTGCTATAAATGTTTGTAAAGTCAACCCAAAATCACTAATTAAGAATCATATTCAGCAAAGTTGCGTAATGTGGATACTTTTGTGAGATAATGCCCAGTTGTATGATTTTTTGTATAGATTTTCGGGTTGCGTATTCTACCAATCATCCACTGGAAGCTGATCCTTGAAAACGTAAACAAGTTTCATCTTTCAACCATTGTTTGAGCTTATGAGAAACTTTGATAAATTTACGTCTATGCTATTGCTAAAGTTCGACTAGCATTTAGGAAGTCTTCTCTTTACTCTCCAATTCATTACTTTATGCAACTTCTGTTTTGTAATGCATCAGGTGACACCATAGTAAAGCTGGGTAAACATGTACTGCTGTTTTATTGTTACCACTCTGCACTGCTTGTGTTACTAGAATGCACCTTTATGCTATATTAGTTTGTCATTTGCCGGTGGAAGACAACTACTATTCTGTCTAGCCTATAGTAATTATTAAATTTCAATATGGCTTATTATGATTTGATCTGTAGAAAACATTTGTTAATATCATAATATTGTTGCTTAATACCTCAAATTTTGTATATTCTGTGTTTCCTAAAATTCACATCACGCATTCACTCAAGTAATGAAGCATGTTGTTTCAACCTTAATCTATGCATACAAAACTATCAAACTGTCTCATAATTGGTGATATGATCTGATATAAAAATAAATTATGGAACGTATTAAATTTTGCAGCCTGCTCATCATTATATGTGTATGTTTACACCTTGATGGAAAACTATGAACGCTTTAGCAAAGTTTGAGATTCGGTTATAGCAGTGTATGATTTCAATGTATGGCAATCAACTTGATTAATCTCACAGAACCTATTTGTGTCAACATCATTGTTGGTCAGTCTATTACAGTCGAGCTGCAAATAATAATTTTATATTTTCTTATTTTAACGTCAGGGCTGTTTGAAAAAACATTGCACCCTTAGCATGAAATTCATTACATTTGTTCCTTTGGTTTTAGTCTTTTTAGCAGGTACAAATGACCCTATCATTTGAAAAGCTTTTATTTCTGCAAATGGCTAAAGCTCAGTGAATGCTGACTGCAGTCAGGGAGCACTGTAATAAGCAGTCCAATATGTTTATGCACTTCCCGTTTGATTTTTCCCTTAAGCTATTAATTTGTAAGTTATGGTTTTAAAAATTAACATAGATGTATATTTTGATCGTTAATTTTTACTGTTACAATATCATGTCAATGAGATATAACAAAGTATTTTTGAAGAGCATTTATATTAGATATGCACATGCATGCATTCATGCAGTAGTCCAGTAGTTGTGTACTTGAATTTGCTGCTCGAAATGAGCTACACTTGCATGTTAGAAGAACTAGTTGCATGAAGATTTTGATGAGACTTCTGGCTCACAACTCAATGTTATCGATTACATCGTAATAATGTAATTGTCTAAACTAAATTTTAATTATGTATTGGTTTCAAAATTTTTGAAATATTTGCAAATTTTGAAGGAGATTTTGTTGTTGTAGCTGAGGATGTCAGCGGAGAGACATTGTCAGCTGCTGAAACCATCATCACTCTTCATGTCAAACACCCCGAGATCATTCTTGTTGAAGATGCAGCAGCCAAGAGCACCAATGCTCTCATTCTTGATGTGAGTTGAAGTTACTCATATTAATTTTACTTGCAGCGTAATGTGCTCAGTTTATAACTCTGATGTTTATTGATGTGAGCTGATGATACTCATACTAGTATTGTAAAGCTTGGTTCCTATATACGTAGCAAAGCACCGGCGGTAATATCGCGCAGCAAAACACTTGCGGTGCTCGTCGCGGTTTAATGTTCACATAAAAGCCACATCGTTAATAATATCGTAATCATAATGGCGCAATAAAATAAAATGTTCTCTCGCCATGCCGTTCCTATAATGGTGACCTTTACCCGTACAGTGCATTTCGGGAAGGTTTTGCCTGCAGCCGTCTGCAAAATTTGAACATGCGCAAACTCTTGCGTTGACTGCTGGCATCCACCGGCGGTGCACTGCGATCCGCGGCGTGTAGGTTCCCATTTTACCGCAATAGCCTGCGGTGCTGTCGCCGGTGCTTTGCGGCATATATGGGAACCAGGCTTTATGTGATCAGTTTATAATTCTTATGCGCTTTAGTAATTCTTTTGAAATGAACTAAGCCTTAATCTTGTCCTATGTATTAATATTGGTTGTTGTTAAGTTTTTTTGTAAGCATAGTTGTAAAGACCTTGAATATCATAACAAAATTGTTGACCTGAGTGTTTTATGCGTTTTGATTAGTTTTGATCGCTACACTTAATTTTTGTTAATGTTAAAGCTCCTGAAGACTATGATATAGTTTATTTTAGAGCCACAACCATTGGCAACACATTGTTACGGAAGAAACTGGTGAATATCAGCGTTTTTACGATTTCTGAATTGCTTGTTCTTCTTGTTTTAGACTGGTATAAAGTTTCAAATGAGAATGAGTTCTCGGGCTCAGACACTCGATGCCGGACTTGAGCTACAAATATTTTCAGCCTTGTACAGTATCGAAGAAAAGGAATATCAGAAGATGGCTCAGGTTAGTAATGAATCTACTTATCAGAACGCTGCTTCATTCTTTATTACCTAGGCTATCACTTTAGCTCTGTCTGTGAATAGACTTTAATTTTTGCCGCTCCATGATTATGTTACTTTAGCTATAGGAATCTTTTAGCAATCATGTTCTGTATAAACAGCATAGGCGTATAGCTCTTTCAAAGGAACACTCATTTCATCGATCTCACTACATTTCTCCTTTTATTTGGATATTAATCTTCTTTTTTTTCGTTGGAATGTTAGTCGTTAGGTCTAAATTTTAATTTATTATCCCGCACTCAGTTTTATAACCTTGGCCATTTCTGCAATCAAAAAATGTTGATTATTGTATCAAAAGTATTTGCTCATTTAAGTTTTATGTTTTGTTGCTAGTAAATTTTTTCATGTTGTCAAAGTGAAGATTATGTCTGAATGGTAATGCTTTCACTTGAAGTCGAAGGGTTATAGCGATTGAATGTCATCCTTATAACATTGCTGTATAAATGTAACTCATAAAAGACTTTATCAAAAGTGTTGACTAAAAACAAAATCCATAGGTAAAAGATTATCTAATAATGCCCATTCGGGGTTTTAGTGTAAAATTGAAACTGTTGGTGGTCCAAACTTCAATGCTTAAATGAAAATTAACACTCATCAACTTGTTATACCACAATCTTCTGACATAGTTGTTGTGTTGTAGTAGTTGCTAGTTGCTAGCTCACGTATACTTAATATTTTAGCCATGTTAATACTTACCTAAACAAAAAAAGTTTGCTGCAAAAAATCGTAACATCAAGCAAGAATTGTTCATACATAAAGTATAAAAACAACATAGACATGGAATTTGCAATATGTATAAAAAAAATTGTAATCCTATACCTTATTAATTGAAATCATCCGTTGAGAGACTCATTTTACTCTCTGTTCTTTAGAAAGTTTGTTATAGTAGCAGTAAGGTATGAACCTCTTGACTGTAACACCCTTGTGTAATTTACATACAGTAAGATAGTGAAGTCGTGTGCAAAGCATTATCGTTATTATCAGAGTGTTTCATGCTAGTAGAGGTTAAAAATTTCTGTTCAATGTCTCCACCAGGTACATTTGAGATAGTTGTCTGCTTCTGACCCTCACTGTTGTACTTATTAGTTAAATCTATCACTGATACTACATTCAATAATCTGTATCACGTAGTCAAACTCTGGTTAAAGTATTGATGTGGAATTCAACTGAAGTCGATCAGCTACACAAGCTCAATGAACCAACCATTTTAACAAATCGCCTGTGGTAGTTGATATCATTTTGATGATTAAAGCTTTTGAAATATATTTTTGTTCACTTGTGTAGGTTATCACATAATAGTTTTCAGTTTTATTGCTGTCATGACAGGACTGTTAGCTTGCAGACAAGCAAATATTGAATTTCAATTTTAGGGCTGTTATAATGAGAATAAATTAAATATTAGGATTTAGTAGTATTCCGAACTTGAATGTAACAGGTCATACGAACATTGTTCTTTTTTTGTTTGTTTTATCACTAAGACATTTTAGTCATATCAAAAAAAGATTTTTACCACAATTAATTTATTTCAGTTGTTTTCAAAGGGAGTTTTTTCAATGCTATTCGTTCTTGGTTATGTTTCCCTAAAGTGATCTTGTCCAACAACTTTTGGCATTCCGCGATTGTGCATATTTGTTAAAAATATTCAAGTTGAGTTTTGTTGTGACTATACTGTAGCTAAGTATCTGTATTGAATCCATTTGGCATTTTTGTTAGATTATGGCGCCATGCAACATCGATATCTACGGATCCGCCCCTGACAACCAAGGAATGCACATAAATCTGACATTGGGTAACCTTGACCTATGTGTTTCGCCTGCCATCATCACTACCATCAGTAAGATAGCTTCAAATCTTCAGCTCTCTCAGGTAACTAACTAGCTCTTTTCATTAAAGCTTTTTAATGTGTGTCATTCAAAACAGACTTCTGCTAACTTTACATACTAACATACTAACTTTACATACTATATATGCATGAATAATTATTAAAGCTGCATTATCATTGCGTTAATTAAACGATTAACAAGATCAATTAACTGAGCGATTAACTGAGTTGAGCCGATTAATCTTAAATAAAATACAATCGAGATGGTGATCATGATGTTGTTCCTTGGTGTTGTTCAATATATAACATTAAATTAGCAGGTTACTACCATTTAATTTACTAACAAATAAATATTATGACAAGCAACACTTTCTTACCAATTATATACAGCCACAATTATTTTGCACTCAACTATGAAAACACAAAGTGCGTCGCTAACATTAAACTTGTTTATACAATACAACGCACATGCGCCACACCGATTTAGCCATTAGCAGCCAAGTTGTTAGCTTTTCCAACATGTTTCTAGGTAATAGCAACAAAAGCGATTTCAGTACATTATTATTTAATACATGTATCTTACGGTCTATTTTTTGTTTATTTTTAAAAAACTTTCTTAGGTAAATTATACATGTATTTTCATTTTTCAAAAAATTATACTCATATTTTAGCTTTAGAATATTAGTAATATAAGATTGACACTATTGGTACATGAAAGCAGAAAAATGTCTTCCATACGTAGCGCATCTCCATACGTAGCGCAGTCTTCTTCGTAGCGCATTTCCAGCAACATGATTGCTTCCAGCAATCATGTTGCTGGAAGCGTAAACAAAAAAGCGAAGTGCAATATATGCCAGAAAGAATTTGCCTACCTCTACAGCACATCATCATTTAGATATAATTTAATTAATTCTCATCCTACCGCGCAGAAATCATCACCAGCTGTTGCAGACAATAATTACTACTACTACTGTCCTTTGCGAGTGGCTACTCTCTAAAGCTAGCAATATTGTACATGTATGAAGGAAGAGTGCATCCCTTTATTGGGATAATGTGAATAAACTGTGCTACCTCAACTCTTTGCTGACTTAATTATGGACTTTCATAGACTGCTTTCATTTTATACTCATAATAATTATTACACTGTAACTTACGTACATTGTACATAACACGTACTCCTGCTAACAATTGTCTTAAATATAATTCATTTATATGTAGCTGTATTATTTGTTTTTCAATATGCAGGTTTTGGCTAGATTAATTCTAAGATTAATCGAAGATTAACTGGTTCAGGCCAGTTATTAATTGCGATTAATTTATTTAATCGTTGTGCAGCTCTAATAATTATGAAATACTTTTGTTCAAGTCAAAGACAATATTAGATTTGCCTTTTTCTGTTTGTCTTTTTGTGATTCATTCACTTCTGATGACTGCATATTTTAATTTATACCTATACAGTATTTCATGTAAGTATATATAGTGCAACAAATGTTGGTTACTTTTATTTTAGAACTGGTAAAAGTGGCAAATTCTGCATGTGTGGTTTTTGTAAAATTTCAACCATCTCATTGAAAATGAAATTGCAAAACACTTATAAACCTATCTGACTTTGACATGTTTACAAGATTAAGATAATCTTGCCCACAGCAATACGCAACACTGCATTATAGATCAAAGTTCTTTAACAAAATATATCTGACATATTAGGCTCGATAACAAAACACCCATAATTGTATTAAATTTAGTTTCATGACTATAATATCGGTATTATTGAGAAATGTTTAGTCCAGGTTTGGATAAAACAAGCATAAAGCTTTTTGGTTAGCCGAGTTGGCAATCATTTACTTGACCATAAAACAAATAATGCATGTGTTTCTGCCCTGCACTACTGTTCAAGCATGAGAATGCTGAATGATTGTAAAAAATTCAGTGAGAAAATTACTACTCATTGAAAGAATTTTTCTGCACCGTAACCATCTTTGCAAAATTGGTAGAGTTGGCTACTACCACACTTATACCTGTTGGGTACTTCATTCCATAATTATATTTATTTTGGCATCTGTATTCTTGGTCTTTACCATTGTCCAGTTCATATTAATCTTCCTTTTAACAATGGTCAATTGGCACATAGAACTCTGATTTTGCGAGAACTGACTGAGCTCTTGCACTTTTAAATTAATGGCATTCACTCTATTGTGCCGTTTTTGGTTTTTAAAGGAAGATCTGGAGGCATCAACAATAGTCATAGATAAAGACATTTGGACAGTGAGAAAGGTGGCAGATATGTGCATGTGGTACCTAAATCCCACTGCTTCAGATGTAAGTTCTGTTATTCGAGTATGTCATATGTAACTAGTTGGCTTATATTTTCACTGCTATGGGAGCATTGTTATAGTTTTAGCGTAATATACATGTACTTGTAGGTAGGTCGCGATTTAACAATAGAACAATCAATATTTTTAGCTCATCCAAGCAAATGTTGGCGCTGTTATAGCTGGTATATACAAAAACTTTACTGCAGGCAAATGAGAATAACTACTATTGGCTTATAAAATGCATATAGCAATGGCATTGTTATAGGACTAGAGCTAAGGTAGATCTATTATCTAATTAAAATTACTGTTTAATGAAATTCTCTGAATTTTGTTAAATTGCAATTGTAAAAATTTTGAAATTGAGCTATGAAAGTGACTCATTCATCAAAGCAAGCACATAATTTTAATTTGCCTCTCATAATAGTTTATATGTAGTTCAAGGCTTAATAAACTGAGCTATCAGTTTCTAAATGGGAAATTATTAAATGTTATTCAACATTTGCTGGATGTGTTTCAGAATCTCAGGTTTACATTCCTAACACTTTCCTTGAATGGAATATTTCTATTTATGTCTTCAAGCTGTCAAGTTAGATTTCGATGGATGGCATTTCTTTATCACTAATGATAGTTTACTTTTAATACTTTCTTTAAACAAAATAGTCAAAACAAAAAGTGCCCTAACCTGTTTCTCTAGGTGACTGCACTTGCGATATATTATCACTACACCTTAGTTCAAATTATGTGGAAATTGCTCTCTAGGAAGGAAATAAATTCTTGTTTGTGGACCTGTATCTTCAGAGTTGAGATAACAGACACAGTGTTTCAAGCAATGGCTCATGAAGTATTAGCTTTAAAATGCTATGAGCAGTGGTACACATAGACCTATTAACTATGCTTATTAACTATAAGTATAGTTAATAAGTTTATGGTGGTACCACTGGATTTTTGGCGAGCAGATTATGTGTCCATGTAAGGTACGGAGTACACAATATCAGTGCTTTGTTTGTATTTTAGGATTTTTTGGTATCAGAAAGAGATGAGAGCAAAGGTCTTAGAGGGGAACAGATAATTGTAGCGGCACCGAGCATCATATTCAAGCTGGAAGGTGGTGTGGGTAACAAGACTGTCCCCCTTCTCGTAGCAGAAATCGACCTACAGGCTGACACGAGGAACTGGAGCTCTAAGGTTTGCAATTAAGTTACCTTCCATGTGAAAAAATTATTATAAAAAATCATTTAGTTTTGAACAATAAGCTGCGTACAATGCATGCAGATTCCGATCAGCTTTGTTTTTGATGATATATCAGGGTTTGCATGTTTGATGAGTAGAAATATTTATTAGTCAGCGGTATTTTTCTTATAGCTATCCAGGTATTTGCATATGCATTGTAATGTTCTGTACAAAATGAAATTACATTTATCTCGGTGCCGGCATGTTTTTCTGCTGCTAGGTTTTTTATTCATAAGAAAATATTTGGTGTACATCTGACTAGAAAGCTACTCCTTTGCCTTTTTTGCTAGTAAGCATTTCCTGTAGCACAAGGCCATTTTTTAATCTTTTTTTACATTTTGTTTTAGCTGGGACGTAATTAATTTTTTGAAACTTTGCTATTTCAAACATAGGTCGATACTCTTTACCATAATTTAAAATGTACTGATCTAATTGGCAGGAAATAAATGTAAATGCAAATGATCAGTACATTTTTATTAACAAGATGGACTAGGTTTAACGAGTGTAAATAGTGGTGATAATATCTTTGAATCTTTTTAGAATTCAAGATAGTGGATATTGGAAATTCGCTGCGAAGTCTTTCTCTTCACTCTATTTTTCTTAGAAAAACATTACCTATGTCTAAATTACCATCTAAATCATCAGATTCATTGCTAATTTTTTTGCTAAATGCGGGCTCGAACTCCCAATGAGATAAATTATTTGTAACACCTTCGGAACGATGTCAAAATGTGCTTTCTTTGATATCGGTATCCATCTTTTTTGACAAAAATTCAAATTATTTTACTCTTTTCATTTTCAATTTTGAATTTAGTGTGATATTTGGGCAGATGAAATTCTGTTTTGTTTTTTTTTTGTAAAAAAATAAATTATAGGTCCACCTACTCCTAGTAAAGGTCAAGCGAAGTCACTTTGCTAATGATGCATTGAGCTGCTTTGAATGTGGCGTCCAACTGGAAATAAACGGTTCCACGTGACTCTCAAGTAGCGCGCCAGAGCGAGATAGCTAAGCAAAATATATTCATGAAGCCTTTGTATATGTATAAGTACATGTATAATCGCATCAGAAGCCAAAGTCTACCTAAAAAAATGCATCTACTTATCATCTCACAGTAGTTCAAGTTAACATTTTGTAAAGTAACTAATTCAATGGTCTATAACTCTATATTTGTTCATTGTCAGATTATCAGAGCAAGTATTTTTAATTATTGTCAATGCTCATTATGGGTCAAAGGTTCCTGTCTGACAACTATTCAGACATCTCTTTGTAACCCTGCAAATGAAAATTGATCCCACACATGCGTAGATTGTCTTCTTCGTGCATGACTTTATTGTTCTTACGCTGGTTAAGCAAATGTTCACTGTTTGTAGCTCTATGTGGAGGCTAACCTGAGTGTGGCCGTTTCCTACTTTAATGAGAAGTGCTCTGTGTGGGAACCATTCTTAGAACCTGTTGATCAGGGTCCTAAGGCTGTCCCGTGGAACCTGACAGTTGAAGTAGGTGATAACAGTGCATTTGTAGGACAACAGAACATAAATTTTGATCTTATGTATAAATATCCGTCTATATCAATTACTTATTAACTATGTTCAAATTGTATTTGCAGTACAGTCATACCTCAACATACAGCTTACTGCATTCTGGGACTGAGATCATAATTATTTCAATGTTTTCATATCTCAATGTTCTCATATCTCAAAGAAATATTTCCTATATAAAATAGCTAAATACAAATTAATCTGTTATCATACTATTAAAAACCACTTAAAAACGGGATATTATGATGGAAAGATGTGTTTTTGTTTGTTGGAACTTTACCTACGCTTACAATGTAACAAAGGATTTACTGGCTATTTAGTGATGATCTACATGTATAATAAAATGTAACATTACTATGTAGAGTACTGTATGGGGTTCATACCTTCGAGACATGTATGTAGTGGTGGCTAACTGCTGTATGAGAGGGACTTGATGGCAACATGTTTGGTACGCTACACTTTTGTGGCACTGTGTAACATGGCATAAATTTTGAATTTAAGTTAAATGGATTCAGCTTACTAAACACACATTTGACACTGGGTTTTAATCTTTTACTAAACAACCTTGATTTTGTCTTCGTCTTATTTTTTATTATCTGTTTCCAGTTTAGCGCTTTTTGCCTCACTTTCAATATGACTTTTAGCTGGCCCGTTTAAAAAATTTCAAACCAACTCAACAAGAAAGATCGAGCAATGTTGTTTTCAAAAATGTCTTCTCACATACTTGGCCATTTATTGGACATCGAGAACTGGCTCGTACGCTGGTATCTCATAAGTTTCTCGTATCTCAAAGGTGAAATTTCATGAAAATTTTGCTCGTCTTTTCATTTGTTTCGTAGTTTGGGGCACTTGTATGTCGAGGTATGACTGCATTACACTAGCATTCATTCTTCTTAGTAAAGTTGTATTTTATTTGTCGGTTTCTATGCCATGTCTGTAGCTAAACTTCTATACGTACTTCATGTATAGCTGTATTTCATCTTTTTATTACAAATGGTTGTTTCCTCCTATTATTATTAGTTTGTGCTTGTTGTCAGGGGCTTATGTGAACTTCATCAGATGTCATTTTAATAGTGTCAAAAGTATAAATTAGACTAGCTAAAATATATACATATAATAATAACGTAAGTAAGAGGACAAAATACTTAGCTAGTAGCCACTACAAATCTGTTTCGGGCAACCGCGCTCTTTATGTGACAGCTATATATATATACATATATACATGTATAAATATAAAGCTATATAGACTATGGATTAAATACATGAATGTATAGAGGTTTAGCTACAGACGTGGCAAGCACAGAAATCTACAAATGAAATATAACTTTACAAGAAAAAATAAATTCTTATTATTATTTATGTAGCGCTGTATCATTATGTAGTGCTTTATCATTATGTAGTGCTGTATCCTTATGTAACGCTGTATTATTATGTAGTGCTGTATCATTATGTAGTGCTGTATCATTATGTAGTGCTGTATCATTATGTAGTGCTGTATCGTTATGTAACGCTGTATCATTATGTAACGCTGTATTATTATGTAGCGCTGTATCATTATGTAGTTCTGTATCATTATGTAATGCTGTATCATTATGTAACGCTGTATTATTATGTAGTGCTGTATCATTATGTAGTGCTGTATCATTATGTAGTGCTGTATCATTATGTAGTGCTGTATCATTATGTAGTGCTGTATTATTATGTAGTGCTGTATCATTATGTAGCGCTGTATCATTATGTAGCGCTGTATTATTATGTAGCGCTGTATCATTATGTAACGCTGTATCATTATGTAGTGCTGTATCATTATGTAGCGCTGTATCATTATGTAGCGCTGTATCATTATGTAGCGCTGTATCATTATGTAGCGCTGTATCCTTATGTAGCGCTGTATCCTTATGTAGCGCTGTATCCTTATGTAGCGCTGTATCATCATGTAGTGCTGTATCATTATGTAGCGCTGTATCATTATGTAGAATGGTTTAGAATTTAGAAACATCATTTTTATACATGGTATCCATGTTTACCCATGCACATCAATACAGATTATTTTATAAACTTTGAAAATTTGACTCAAATATTTATTTTAATGTAAGTATGGTTTAATTTTGTAGTTAATTAAAAGTAAAAAAATTTCTGTATCACTTATCAAAATATAAACTGGTATTGTGGTACAACACTATGTTGGTTGCGTATTAAAAGTCAAATTTGTTTGTCAAATGAATCTCTTGTCAAATATTTGTTATGTAACTTGTATTTCTTCTGGTTAAGGCAAATGGATTCTGAGTGAAATGTTTAGTGCCATGTTATGAGCAGTGCAATGCATCAATTGCGTTTTTAATTATGAATGAGAAAATTGGTAATGCACTTGATATGATCATTGGTATGATGATGATATGATGGTGATATTTTTATCTATCCACATAACTGTATCTCAGTTTTTTGTTCACCTTCTTTCATAAACTACATAATCTGTTAGGAATCTTTCTCTTACCATTCTCTGTTTTACGTTCATCCTCTACAATTTGTTGTCATCTATGTTATATTCAGCGTAGGCCAGTCAACTTAAAGTTGAAGGTACTGTAGCCGGGCTCACCTGCATTATTCTGTCGCTTGTTTTTGTTTTGAGTAGAGATGTAACTGGTATAACAATCAGTTACTCATACATCTTCCTCAATCTGATAAGCTGTCGCTCATGATTCTTATTAAACTATTAGTACACCGAGTGATTTTCTGCTTGGAATTTTCCCATTTGTCTCACCCAACTCTTAACACATTTAGAGCCAACAAGGTACACATGTACATACATACCTTTCAGTGTCAACAAGGTACACTTGTACATATATACCTTTGAGTACCAACAAGGTTAGCCTGTCTTGACAAACTGTTGTTTTTGCGGAGTTGTTCCCCGTCGATCGGGCGAGCAACGCAACAGCTTGTCACAAAACGTACTGCACCTGATGCATCAGCTGCACTTATAGGGAGTTGTTCTCTTCCGTCTATGCGGTTTGGTTGCGATGTTATGTCGGTCGCTCCATTGGTAATCATAACGAATTTTGCGTAAAAACTTATGTAGAAAAAATAAGATTACAACGTTTAACCAGCGACCAGTCTCTGCGGTAAACTTTAGTAGAACTTGAGAGCAATCATCGACTAAACATGTCATTATTTGTGCGCTCAGTCAGTTTTATTTCTACTTTTGTATCAGTCAGTATATTTGTTCTTATGGGTTTTATTTTTAACTTATTTTATTCTTAATTTTTACTAAAGTTTAAAACAGAAACTGATCTCTGGTTAAACGTTGCAATCTTATTTTTTTCTTCATAAATTTTTGAGCGAAATCCGTTATGATTACCAAGGAAGCGACCGCCATAACATCGCAGCCAAGCCGCATAGATGGAAGAGAACAACTCTCTTTCAGTGCAGCTGATGCATCAGGTGCAGTACGTCTTGTGACAAGCTGTTGTGTTGCTCGCCTGATCGACGGGGGAACAACTCCGCAAAAACAACAGTTTGTCTAGACAGGCTACAACAAGGTACACATGTACATATATACCTTTCAGTGCCAACAAGGTTCACATGTACATATATACCTTTGAGTACCAACAAAGTACACATGTACATACATACCTTTTAGTGCCAACAAGGTACACATGTACATATATACCTTTCAGTATCAACAAGGTACACATGTACATACATACCTTTCAGTGCCAACAAGGTACACATGTACATAAATACCTTTCAGTGCTAACAAGGTACACATGTGCATATATACCTTTGAGTACCAACAAGGTACACATGTACATATATCCATTTCAGTGACAACAAGGTACACATGTACATATATACATTTCAGTGCCAACAAGGTACACATGTACATATATACCTTTCAGTGCCAACAAGGTACACATGGACATACATACCTTTCAGTGTCAACAAGGTACCCATGTACATACATACCTTTCAGTGTCAACAAAGTACACATGTACATACATACCTTTCAGTGCCAACAAGGTATACATGTACATACGTACCTATCAGTGCCAACAAGTACACATGTACATATATACATTTCAGTGCCAACAAGGTACACATGTACATACATACCTTTCAGTGTCAACAAGGTACACATGTACATACATACCTTTCAGTGCCAACAAGGTACACGTGTACATATATACCTTTCAGTGTCAACAAGGTATTAATAAAGTTGAAAGGCCAGTGGCATTACTGAGTTTATCAGGGTGTTCATGACTCAAAACTGGTGTGTTCCTTGATGTATGTGTACTTAATATGCTTATCAATGGCACTAAACAAAGTTCTGGTGAAAACTCTCTGCAACTAAAAGTGTGTAAGAGTGAGAGAACTGCTTTTGCTGTCTGCTAATATGATGCTGATTTTGTTTAATGGCGTTTCATATTTCCTGTTCGCTTCAGTTTTTTATTGACTTAGAACGGGTTGCTGTAGTATTTGACAAAAAAAGTGGTCCGAATTTCGTATAAAAGACAAAAACAACACAAGAAATAGGCAACAATCTGTAAAATTGTTATATAGATGTAACTATAAAGTCTATAGCTACATCTATAGAACTACCTATTCTAATAGTTCTATATATTAGTCTATAGAGCTATAAGATATAGTCTAATAGACTTAGATGATCAATAAAGTGTTATTGTCAATGTGTACCTGTACGAGTGCACCTGCTTTTGCTAACTGTCAAATTGTTGTAATGATAATAATGCTAATGTATGTATGATTGATAACTGAGTACATGCCTTTGAAAGTCAGTTAGCTTTAAACTAGTAATACCATTTATGTAACATAATCATTTTTGCAAAGTTTGTTGTTTGATTTAATACACATTCAGTTAATTTAAAGTGTAGGAATAATACAAGTAAGAGATAATTAAAATAATCGCATTCCAGTTTTTGTTTCCCAACGGCGGTTTTCTCTCACCATTCGTCTTAAAAACCGTCAATTCATTTGAGTATATTAGTAAACGGAATGTTTTTTTACATACTATAAAGAAAACATTTGTGAATTAAAATGAAGATTAAAAATTTTATATTTTCATTGATCTGTCAAAACAATGATGCTAAATTCTCCTTGACAATGTTATTTGAAATTAAGGCCAGCAGATGCTGTACATGTGCCTATAATGGAAATATCCAATGGAAAGTTTCACTATCGTTTGTTCCTGGATTGAATTTAGAAACGGGTGTGCATACAATTAACAGTACAGCTCCTCAGACATAAGGTGATACACAAAGCTTCTGCTGTCATTGATGATTCATATGAATGATACTAGCTGAATGCTCGGCTTTGCCTGGAGTAATGAACAAGTCTTTGCACAGAAAGTTTATTTTTATTTAACATATGCAACATTTACCATTCTAACTTTTGAACTTAATATCATGAGAAAAGTCTTTTGTGCAGTTAATTAAGAGTTTAATAAATTAAGAGAAAAAATAAAATGGCTGTAACCATGTTTAAATGTGAAATATAATTAACAAGTAATGGCTAGATAGTCTTTTTTGCTACAATAATTTCAATGAAAAATGATTTGATGCTGATGTAATTAATATGAACTGAGAAAATAAAAATCATGGAATTGTTGAATTAATAATTACAATTAGTATTAGTACATGGAAGTGTGCACAACAAAAGGTTATGGTTACAGTAGAAGTTATCCATCAAAGCTTTGAACACGACAATAGTTCTTCTCGATTCAACTACAAATTTATCAATGAGATGTTAAAATTAAATATTTTGGTGAAGCGCACAAGGGTACTTTGTCTGGCCGAATGGAGAGCGAATGTAGAGGCAATTCCTACTCAAGAATGTTCGTGTGAGCAGTTTTTAGTTTTGGCATTTGTAGCGAATGCCTTTGGAAAAACCGGAAATTGAAGTTTGAAATTGTGCCATTACAGTTGCGCATTTGAAATTGAAACGGCACATTTAAAATTTACAAATTTCAAAAAGGTAATGATTGTAAGACTAATGAAAACTTTTTTTAAAGGCGAAAGATAATATTAATTAATAATAAAAGTACACACTTTAGCTTGGAACCTGCCATCGCAATAACCATGGATAATATACGTAATTAGGAACAGTAAAGACGGTTTAACGCAGTGGTTAGACTTGCTTGTCTGTCGATTTGCTAGTTGAAGGTCCCAAGATCCAACCAGTGTGAAGCTTATTTCCATTGCTAGATTTTGATTGCTATAGCTGGACATACACATGACACACAGACTTAGAGATTCATATTGATAATCGTATGTTGTAGAAGTATTACGAAAGTCTCGCAAGACAAGATGTTTGTGCGAGGATGTGCAATAAAATATGCTTGAGTAGTCATGTGAACAACATGCAAAGTATCTTGAATGGGTTTTCTTATATTTTGAGCTGCAGGCACTTTGTGTTTCCTCATTCAGCCAACTTTACCAACTATTGAATGCAAAATATATGAGCTAAGCTTTAGTTAAAGACTGGAGAGTTTCTTCTCTTTCTGCCAATTCTATAGATTTGTTTAACTATGCCAGGTATTCTCATATTCACTTGCTGTCAACATTTGTTCAGGTTAAGCAGAATGATCAGTACTACACAGATGCTGATGAAGATGACTCAGATTGTGAGATTATAGGTCAGCAGCCTCCGAAAATGTCTCTGAGCGTATTTTCGGAAGATTCCCTTCAAATTGTCCTTTCAAAGGTAGTGTACGCAGGAATCAATTGTTGCCATATTTAAATGTTCTATATGAATCATAAAAGACGTTGTATATTCCAACTTTAATGTAATAGTACATCCACTGTTTTTCTATCTTTCCTTTATTCATTTAACCAAGTAGTTTGCTCACTAGAAGTTAAGCATTGCTGTATCACTAGCCATGACCACCATTGCAGTACTCTGATTATGGGTTGTGACTTCCCCAAATAAAGTCTGTTTTTTAAGTTGAAACACTTATTATTTTGTTCTGTTTGAATGCCTACAAGATGTTGCTGGTAAGCTATAAAAAATAATTAAATTGGTTAGGTTCTTAAAATTGCTATGGTGAACTGGCCCATTGAAATTAGGTATTTTCCTATTGTACTGGTTGTCTTCTAAAGTGTTCTAAAAATGGTAACAATAGTACTAAGGAAATCAACGCGGTCGAATCAAGCAGCACTCATTCCATGCCTTCAGCAATAACTAGTGAATAGCCGTGATATGCATCAGCATTTGCATCAGCAAATACTCTGTGACATAGGGCTCTGATTTTTTTTTTAATTTCCACGAAGAAACCTCTCTGTGTTCGCATGCTGGAATGAAATACTTATTTCACAGCAACTATCTTCAACGGAAATTGGTAATGGAAAAACAAATTACTATCGCTGAAATGGGTCACATTGTAAAGGCGGTCATCGATGCTCGGCGAAATATCGGGAATGCCTGGCAGCTGCAAACTTTCTTCTCGACGTGTCCGCGTTGCTTCGTCGATGCCATCATTTTATGTTTCACATAATCGACGATGAACGCTTAAAAAAAATGCTGACATACGTCGATAGAGTGTGAACCAGCCTTCGTCGCTGTTCCTAACTTTAATTATTGCTTGAAATTTTGATCACATTTTCAAAAGATTTATTAATAAAAGCATACACAATCCCAGTCATTTGTTTCTAGTGTGTTTACATGTGATAGCTTTTGTATGTTCTCACTAACCACATTTATTGCAGGCTGGACTAGATATGCTCACGTCGCTTTCCAAGTCCTTCGAAGACGCGTACAAGCTGGTTCAACCGTCAAGCAAACTCGGTCATATGCAAGCCCCTTACAAAATTGTAAACAGCACAGGAACACTGGTCGCTGTGACACTTGACAAACATCTGGTGGTTGGTATTTGTTCAATTTGAGTTTCTAAATAAGGAACTAGTGAGAGATATGAAAGCAAATCGATAGAATGTAGTGTGGAATATTGTGTAGACTAGAGAAATGAACAAGGAAGTGTAGAGGGGAAAAATTTGGTGCTGTATTTTGTATTAAAAGCGCTTGCTGGAGAAGCCAATAAAGTAAAAAAAACTACAGTATCTTTGTTTCGGTCTTGATTGTAAAAATTGCAATGACAATTTCATGTCACTATTATTAAGAGCAGAGGATAGACCATTATTTAAATTTTTCAGCAGACTTTCATAAAATATGCTTGAGGCTTCCTGTAATGAGGTTGTTAAAACAAGAGTAGACAACCTCATATATTTCGTCAAAAAAGTCTTTCAACGTGCTTATACTTGGTTTCAACTTTTACACTCTCAGAATTTTGATGCAGCAAATTTTCATGTCAGCACTCTCAAGGGTTTTTATAGAAGTCTTTAGTAAAATAAAGAACATCAAAATACAGAACTTGGCTATCTGAAGTGGATATATGCAATAAACTCGATCTTGTTGGAATTCTTTTTGTTTAGATGTTTGTGGTGGGTATAGCTAGTGGCCCAACAAGCATTGAATTACATTTTATTGCAAACTTTCATATTTGTCTGTCCTGGGCAGAGCTATCTTCACCCTATCTATTCTGTTTCACTGTTAACATGTATCAGTACCAAAAAGAATTATCTTGAAACTCTCTTATGCATCAGTTTTAAATATTAATGAAATGTAATAGGGTTAGTTTTCACAATAATTTTTAGGAGATACCAGACGGTGAGGTCGATGTTCAAAATCGAGTGGCTACATTGCAACCCAATCAGTCTGTTCAGCTACAGCGGAAAAAGATGAGCCGTCATGTCTCCATCCTCAAACAAGCCCAGGTTTCTTTTCATTCATTGTTTGATTAATTTTGCGGTGACTTCCTAGTGTATTTCATTAGAAAATTTTCCTTTATTGGTAAGAACTATTCTTATACACTAATCCACAGGAGGGGCAAGAGTTGCAACTTTCCATCAATATGTTGGAACATGAGGCTACAAGAGAGGTGGTCATACAAAAGGCTATCAAGCGCTGCTTCCATCTATTTAAGCAGCAGGTACCTCAGGCTCTGATTGTGGAGACAACTGCTGATCTTGGTCGTAGACTCATTACTCTCAGGTGTGTATTCACTGACTGTGCGCATTTATTAATGGATTTCTATATTGTATTTAAATTAATTAATTTTATCTCATAGTGCATTATTAAAACTTTAATTATTATTGAATATTGAATTTATGTTTAGGTGAATTGTTGTTGAGAAAGTGTTAATCGTGCTTAGTTTGACAGTGTTCAAACTTTTCGCTGGGCCCAGGGCAGTTTGAAAACAATCGCAAAATTAGTTTTGACCAAAATTTAAAAATAAGCATGCAGTCATACCTTGACATACGAGTGCCCCAACATATGAGAAACTCGAGATACGATCAAGTTTTGTACTTGAGATACGAGTCATTTTTTAGATATGCTTGGTTTTCGGTGGCCACTTTATGGCCAAGTATGCAAGATGCGGCTTTTGAGAACAGTATCGCTCAGTCTTGCTCCTCGAATCTATTTGAAAAGTTTTTAAAATGTTGGCTAAAAGTTATAGCGAATGCGAGGCAAAAAGCGCCAAACCAGAAACGAATAACAAAAAACTAAGACAGCAAAATTAAAACATGTTTAGTAAAAGATTGAAACTTGTCTTCAAGTGTGTGTTTAGTAAATTAAATTCATTGAAGTTAAACTCAAAGTTTCTGTGACATAGCATCACAAAAGTTTAGTGTACCGAACGTGTTGCTGTCAAGTCTTTCTCAGACTTTCGTTAGCCACCACGTCTGTCTCGAAGGTAAAAAATTGAGTACTATACATGGTATTGTCATAGGTATTTGTTACTTTGTTAGCCTAGGCGCTGAATTGCAACAATTAAAAAACACATTTGTTCATTGTAATATCCTGTTTTATGTGTTCTTTTCATAGTATAGTAACGGATTAATTTGTATTTAGTTATTTTATATAGAAAAAGTCTGTGATACACAAGTAAATTGACATAAAATCTCAGTCTCAGAATGCATTAAGCTCGTATGTCGAGGTATGACTGTACTAGTTATAAATAGTTTATAATGGTGGTCCTTTAGCTAAGTAATTAATACTAGAGTGTCAGTTTTTAACTACCGGTAATCTATAGTAGTAGACTAGCAGAACCTGTGATAATTTTCGAGTTCTGTCTTCTTTGTTTAGTTAGAACTCTTCAACAGAGGCAATCAACAGCTCATGTTAGTCTTCGGTCAACCAAAGTTGAGAGAAACCATTTTGACATTTTACTAGTTTTTTTTCATGTTCACTTCGCTGCCATGTTTACTTTTCCACATGTTTTTATATTTGTAAATTGTGTGACATGATATTTTAATATGAACCATCTTTTTCCTAGCCCATACATGTTTGAATTGAGTGTGATAAGGTTTGATTTACATTATTTAATTTAAACTCGGAACGTTAGCTAACTTACTATGAGAGATCATCAGGTGGGCTGATAAAGCCCAGAGATTAAGTATGCGCACAATTATTCAGAAATACCTAAAGAGGGTTGATTGGCACAGGTGTTAGAGTGTTTGTCTACCAAACTTAATGTTGCAGGATTGAATCTTGCTTATAACAATCCTTTATCTGCATCTGTCTATGTGTGTTTGGATGGATGATTGGAAGAACATACCCGTCTCTTATTATAGTCAAGCTTACTGACGAGAGTGTGACAAATAGCGAACTAACACACCACATGTCGTCGTATTAATATATAGATAATTCAGATTCAATATAGCCTAAGAAAACTCAACCATCATGGATCATACAGGCTGCATATGTTAACCTTTGCCATGGTTTATATGGTTCTTGGAATTGATCCACTAGTGGGTCTAAATCATTCCATATCATTCTATTTATCTGTCTGCACTTGCCAGACTCTCTTCCTCATTCCTAAACAAAACTAACTACAAACTTGTCACTCTGGTGCTTATGTGGTAATAACAGTTAATTTATAACTTCTATACTTGGTTAACTTATATACACTTGTTCAAGGTACTAGTAAAGTAGTATAATGGTTGGTAAAGAAAGCTAAACGTAGGACAAGCAGTTCACACCATCACCAATATCTAATTTCAAACTTATCCTGAGCTGTATGCCTTGAATATTACGGCTAAGCTTTTGGTAATCCATCATTAATACGAGTTGTCTTGTTATGGGTGAGATAACTTCTTGTATAGTTCCATATTTATTGTTTATGCTATTACAAATTACCTTTAGATAAGCCCCAGTAATAGTAACCTAAAGTAAAACGAAGCGTTTTTTGATTAAGTAGGTCAACTGCATACCGAGGCTCTCTCACTAACAAAAGGAGATTGTCTGTGGGAGTCTCCCAGTGTCAGTAGAAGCCACCCATGGTCAACCTCCCACTCTCAAAATGAAGGATTTTAGTAGCAACATACACTAGCTCTAAAAATTATACAAATTAATATTCCTAGCTCTAATCGTGTTTTATGCTACAAACTGTCAGCAATTGTTTTTATGCAATTGAATACTTGAACCCTACTTGTCATTGCTTTAAAAGTAATTGCACAAAGGCTGTCACAATCGGAGGAACTTTTTGTTCTGCCCTAAATGCATCAAAAGAGTTTTTAGCACCAATGACAATGATGATACGTAAAATACACTAACAATAAATTAAATGAAATAGCAATGTATCCGGGATTAAATCACAATAAGTAGTCTGTTAAGAGTTATCGTTACATGCATTATGCTGGAAATATTTTGTTTTGCTCTAGCAAATTTTCGAGCCTCCAATTGTACAATTGCTAAACCAAAGCGTAAAAACTAACTGTTGGTCATTTGATGTGTTTTGGCTGAGGCATGCAGATATTTGTAGGAGTACTTTGTATCACTACTATGCGGGCATATCAGATAGATGTAGGCATAACATGTAGATCGTAGCTTGCAGGCACAAGTGTAAAGGCTGCAGTCGCTACTTTACCTACAAACTTAGTCTATCCTGCAGGTCAGATACAGAGGTCCTTAATACTTTGGATGAGGTAGTCACGGTTTTCTACATGGACAACAGTGATAATCTCGTCACACTGAAGGTCTTGAACCCTGGTGACAAGTTCAGCTTACCACTTCAAGTTGTATATGGAAATCATCAAGCACTATACTTTAAACCACATGTTCATGGGTTAGTCAGCTTTCATAAGTGCATGCCTTCTTTAGATGGGTAACGTCTGTCTTAGCTGATGTGATAACATACTAACTTAATGCTATAAGATGATACCTACATGTGGTAACAAGCTCATGTTGCTGCAAATATTTTATACAAGCCAGATGTTTTGTCTATTGGATGTGTTTTATGGAAGCATTGATAGGTTGTGTTTAGCATTTTGTTTCTGATGGAAAGTTTTCAGTTTCTTTGATTTTGTATAATTCCTTGTTGTTTGACATCTATTATGAACTGAATAGCTATGGTTCCATGGTTTATATCATAAACTCTCACATAAAGGTCACTGTTGCCTGTAGATTCAGAAACCTAGGTAAGTTGTTTCCAACATGATTATTACCCATGCGGTATTAGACAATTTCTACTGTCTGATTCCCTTTTTTCCGGCAACCCTTGTTGAAAAAATGCTTTCTTATTAGGCAATAGTCACTGAGTTTGAACCTCTCAAAGTAATTACACAATGCAAGTGAACGCTGTCTTGTACTCCGTATTGGCTTTCACTGATAAAATATTTTCTAGGATATATACATATTTCTATAGGATATATTTTTTTATGTATTAGTATCATTTAAAGGTAGTGTAGTGATCTGGAGTTGTAGCAAATGCTGATGAATTAGCGGTTCGTCTGTTTATCTATAGATCTGTTCTTTTACTTTACAGGTATTTGTTAATTTTCATAATGTTCATAGTGCTGCTACAACTCACTATTTACGACAAGTGCATTGTTTTTAATTTTTATTTAGACATTGAATTTCTTTTTATAAAATGAGCCAATCAAAATCAAGTGTTTTATTTTGCTTTTTGGTTCAGTGTTGATTTTTACTCCACTTTAAAGAAAGCAGGTTATTAACTTTCTGATCAATGTTGCTCTTCTACATTCACATGCAAAGTTTACATCCTTATATAGGAAATACCAACATTGTATATAGTCAAGTTTTTATATGTTTTCTTATGTTGCAGAGTTGAAATGTCAGCGCAATCTGTGAAATGGAAGACCCTTGCTAAAGAAAAGGAATCGTCAAAGCTTGTTTCGAGTGTCGTTGCTAATGAAGATTTCATGTATAACATCATGGTACAGCGCTTGCTCCTACTTATGTCCTATTGTTTGTTTTTAAACCTTTCAACACCTGATATATACATGTAACAGTTAGATGGCTACAGTTACTGTAACCATGTTTGGTTAGTTAGCTCTAATATATACATGTAATTATGGCCATGTTTGGTTAGTTAGCCCTGATATATACATGTAATTGTAGCCATGTTTGGTTAGTTAGCCCTAATATATACATGCCATTGTAGCCATGTTTGGTTAGTTAGCCCTAATATATACATGTCATTGTAGCCATGTTTGGTTAGTTAGCCCTAATATATACATGTAATTGTAGCCATGTTTGATTGGTCAGCCCTGATAGGTATATACATTTAACTTTAGCCATGTTTGGTTAGTTAGCCTTAATATATACATGTAATTATAGCCCTGTTTGGTTAGTTAGTCCTAATATATACATGTAATTGTAGCCATGTTTGGTTAGTTATCCCTAATATATACATGTAATTGTAGCCATGTTTGATTGGTCAGCCCTGATAGGTATATACATTTAATTTTAGCCATGTTTGGTTAGTTAGCCCTAATATATACATGTAATTATAGCCATGTTCGGTTAGTTTCCCCTGATATATACATGTAATTGTAGCCATGTTTGGTTAGTTAGCCCTAATATATACATGTAATTATAGCCATGTTTGGTTAGTTAGCTAGCCCTGATATATACATGTAATTGTAGCCATGTTTGGTTAGTTAGCCCTGATATACACATGTAATTGTAGCCATGTTTGGTTAGTTAGCCCTGATATATACATGTAATTGTAGCCATGTTTGGTTAGTTATCCCTAATATATACATGTAGTTAGAGCCATGTTTGGTTAGTTAACCCTGATATATACATGTAATTGTAGCCATGTTTGGTTAGTTAACCCTAATATGTACATGTAATTGTAGCCATGTTTGGTTAGTTAACCCTGATATATACATGTAATGGTAGCCATGTTTGGTTAGTTAACCCTGATATATACAATGTACATGTAATTGTAGCCATGTTTGGTTAGTTAACCCTAATATGTACATGTAATTATACCTGTGTCTGGTTGGTTAAAGTAATGGGCTATACAGATAATTAGTGATTGTTATGATATTTATGACGATGTATAATTGAAATGATGTTTGGGTAGACAATCATGATCATTCAATTTTCACATTGGTTAACTTAAACCTTTATAAACAGTGAACCATAAATAATATAAACTGTTCATCGATGACTATGATTATAAACTGTACATGTAGATCCTTACAAATTACAATAGGTTAAACGATGTTCTGTTGTGCAATGCTAGAGTTGTCTACTGTTGTTCCTTTTTAGGTGCAAGCCAAGATGGAAGCTGTGTACTCAGAATCCTCAGATGATATGAAGTCATCGTGTTTCACCGTGACCTTGCGATCACCAATAGTCTTCTTCAACCAGCTGCCTTACGCTGTCGAAATTAAACTTGATGTAAGTCATCTTGTCAGGCTCTATGAACTCTGACCTCTCAATGCACTGCTTTATATTGAAGTTATCTATTTCTGCGTAGGGAGCTGTTTGGTTGTGAGATGGACCATTAAGTTAGTGTATCACATTCATGATTTAACACAAATGTTGGTGGTAATTAGTTTGATGTTACACGAAGCCTACTAACCAGGCTCATATACATTTATATGACTTGAAATAAGTAAATAAACATGTATGTGGTGTTATCATGTCTGTACAGATTGTTATATTCAGCCATTTAAAGTCTAGATTTTTGTCAACATGATCATTCAAAAACACTAGTTTACGATTGTTTGGTACACATATTTAAAATCAGGATAACATGAGCATTAATTTATTATATAATTTATGGCTATATAGTTTATGACTCAATTCACAATGTGTAGCAATGATCTCAATGAGAATTTGAGTCTCCTAACAAAGGTCTCAAGTTTATTTAGCACACCACTAGGTAAGCTGCTTAACTCGTTGGTACATTTTCCTTCAACCTCATGCACAAGAATATCTTGCAAAACTTGTCTCCTTGAATCTTACAAAATATCAGAAAAGAATGACATGGAATCATTATTGTGATCATTTTTGTTGAATATGATGACATTACCATATCAGGTGACACGCCATGATGTTTAATGAAATCTGGAACATTTTGGAAGATTAATTTAGCATGGGATGAATCCCATCATGGAAGTTTTGTCTTTAAATTTTGGCTGGTTTGTTGGATGCTGCTAATCAGCATGTAAATAGATATAAAAACTGCATCTACAAAGCTGTCACTCTACAAAACTGTGACTCTACAAAACTGACTCTACAAAACTGTCACTCTTGTATATATGCGAGTTTGAGTAGATTCTGCAGATTTTCTGGCATTTTATGTTACTTGTGTGGTCTCAGTCTTACATTATGATATCACAAGAAATAACAGCCATCCATATTTATTCTTGTTTAGTATGATAAAACTTTTCAAATTCTTCTAAAAAGTACTTGAAGATATAAAATAGCAAGCATTGTTATCAGACCGTTTTGACAATAAACAGCTGTTTTGGCACAGCGCGATATGAAAATCGCTGATGCAAAAATCACTTTTGCAGTTTGGATACCAAATATCTTTTGTGTGTTACATTGTATTGTATTTTATATTAGTTTTGTCATGATTTTCAGTAAGCCATTTTATAATTTGTCTTGGAGATTCAAAGCCTTTAGGTATTTCACTGGGTAAATCGAAGAATCATCTTTAAAATTTATCTTTTCTCACCTTCAGAGGCAGGCCAAAGTGTTGAAATTAGAGCAGGGCAAGATGATTCCCATGCACACTTGTGCTGCCACCCGCCAGACTGGCCGAGTCGTACTCAAAGATTACTTGGGCAGTGACTGGACCTACACTGGCATTATCGATGACACTGATCAGATGTTTATAAGCTGGACATTTGTGAGAGACGGTCATTCTTCGCAGATATCTGTATGTACCTTATTTACTCGCTACGCTAGTCAACTCTCCCCTTAGTATATAGTGGTTGTGATTTAGAGCTGTTTTTCCTGTTGTATTGTCAGTAGTTTCAGTGCGCTATGACCTTCCTCTGTTCTACAGATTACATAGATAACCATAATGAGTGTCAATATATACCGAATTTTAAACTTAAACTTCTCTTTGTAACTTATGACTCAGAATCTGGCATTTATAAATATTCTCAAACTAGTTGAACTTCAAACAGAGATATTTGAATAAAGCCCTTAAAATCCTGTATCAGATTTTGTGAAAATTGAGTCAGTGTTATTAGAAAACTTGTGCTGGTTTGATGGCCGTTTTAGAACTTCCAATGAAATAACGATCTACTAAATTGAGAAGTTTAAATGTCATCTCAAACTTTTGTTATTTGTAACTAGCAAATGTAGAAAGATTTTTCAACGTGCTTATGTATGATATGCTGAGTGTTATGTTCTGATGTTTTTAACAATGAGGGCGAGTAAAGGTACAGCTCCGCAGCATTCAGATTACCTTGCAAAATTTATTTTTTTATTTTTTCCATGACTAAGAGCAGATCTTGTCATAGTCTTGAATAATTCGTGTACAAATCCTTGTATATCAGGTAAAACTCAATTTTATAGTTCAATTGCAAAAATATCTAATCCGCATAGAAGACTACTGAGTCATATATCAGATGGTGAGTTTAAACTTGCTCTCAGTATTAAACTATTTGAATTTTCAACTGCAGATCTATTAAAGAAGATTTGATTATTGGTTTAAGTTTTTTGTTAGTTATACTACTTTGAGGTAATGATGCAGCTAATCAGTTAGCAAACAATTTATATTAATTATATTAAATATATTATTTATATAAATATATTATTTATATTAAATATATTAATTATATTAAATATATTAATTATATTAAATATATTATTTGTATTGAGGTAAAAGGGGTTTGCAACATATCACACCTATTTTCTACAGTTTTCGTAGATTTCTAATGACATTAGAGTTTAAGATACTATAAAACTGGTGCTGTTGTACTTTTATCCAATCCTTTTTTTATCGAACTTCTAGCATCACCACTCTCAACCTAAATCTTAAAACTTTGAATTCAGCTATAAACAACAAGTAAAATATGTTAGCATGGTTTTTCATTTATTTTTGTGCTCTCTTCACTGTAGTAATTCTTTTGAATATGAATGTCAGCCACAAAGTTGCTTCTAATATTAAGGTTTGCAGTGTGAAGTGACATCAGGTTTTTCATTTACTAGTTCATGTTTTGATATCAGATGTTAAGTTCTGTCGCATACAAATTTTGTCTGCCGTTTACATAGCCTAATTGAGAGCAACATGAGGTAATATGCATGTCTTTTGGTCACACTGAAATTGCGTCAAAGGTTTGTTTACTTTTTGCATTGTTCCCTCTTCCTCAGAATAAAAGAACCCACAAGGATATATGAGTCTCTTCTGCATTGGTTATCAATACAACGCTATGATAGCAATAGCAAATGATATCGGAATTCAGAATATTTTTCTTTGTAACCAGTAATAAGACAACTTTCCATGAGTGTACAGCCGTCATGTTATATTTAGGGATTTATAGTTATAGGACATCTGAAGTTAAAAACATCTCAGCGAGTAGTCGAATGATAAACGTGTTCTCACATTACAAACATTTACATGTGTATATTCATACATTCTACTTTTGTATATCGCTGCAGCTACGCATTTGCTGTTTGAGTGCATAAACACTTTGATTTTTATCGCTTGTTAAATTCATGTTTTTCTTTTTACCAGAGTTTGGTAGGTAGTACACACGCTTACATGGCCGACACATCTAATGCTTATGTCTTCACTAGTCATTTCCATCTGTTACATACCGCTCTTATCTGTGCTTCTGTAGTTTGCATGTTTATCTGTCACCTTATGTATCCCGTTAGATCTTGAGAGGGGCATCTGATTGTATTTATTATTATATCTGATTGTATTTATTATGAATAATATTTCTCTTTAACGCTCAGTAGTTACTCTTTGAAAGCTCGAAAAGCGGTTGATTTGTAACTTATTAAACAAGAAAGACAGATGAGGTAATTTGTAAATGTTAAATTTAAATATTTATACCTGCTAGTGAAGTTACAAACACTGTATGAACAAAATGTAATTTATGCTTTTCCAGTTTTTGATAAAACATGTTCTCATATTAACACGTCGCATTTCACATTGGGTTAATATTTTCTTTTTGCAAACCTTTGTTCGTGGTGTTGGGAAATTAGTTCTTTACTATCATGTTGTAATACTAATGAAAATGACATTGTTCGCAAAGATTGTTTTATCACTACATAAAATCGCATAGCTACGAATCTGAAAAGTTCCCCATTAATTGCATGAGAAAGCACCAACTTTTATAGGCATCAAATGTAGAAACTTGAAGTGTACGTGAAGTAATTTTCAATATTTTAATCCTACCATGCATATATTATTCATTTATTTGGACTATATCAATATAAGTCTCTGGAAGCAATTATGATGAGAGAATGTCAACAGCATATACATGTATGTAGCTTCTGCTTGTTAACCCTGTTGATACCCCAAAAGCACATTTGAGCGCCAGACTTGCCAATTTTAAATTAGTCAGGTGATGTTTAAAATGTCTGATGGTTAGATAAATATTGGTGCTAGCTAAAACTGATTCAACTGCGTTATAGGCACAAATACATAAACAAGTGGAGACAGCTATTATTATTTGAGAGGACCATAGCACATAGTCAATAAATACATATACGAGTGGAGACAGCTATTATTATTTGAGAGGACCATAGCACATAGTCAATAAAAATTTCATCTGCCGATTTTAAGGATGTTCCATAGTTTACAGTAATGATGCTGTACATTGTAGATTTTGCAGAATTTGTAAGCTGAAAGATTAATTAATTTTTAAGCACCGTTTTCTGTCTTTAGTGATAGAATCTTGTGATAGAATTTTTATGTTTCTGTGAACTTGTAGCCCGGCTAGCAGTTGGAGTTTTATACTCATTGTTACTCATTAATGCTTTATTTAAAATGTACTGCTTTTTCCCCAGATATTATTTGCTTTTACGTTAGGTGAGTTACGACTAACCATTGATTTTTTATTTTTACAAATAATATAAACAATTTTGTAATTACAATTCTACATACTCTTCAGAATTATAATAACAAATGGCACACAAAAGGTCAATCCTGTGCGCTATGTGTCATGTTAGGATGTCTTTCTGTGCTGTTGCAGCGGTTGGCTGTGTGCTGTAAAACGGATGGGTTGGCTAAAGCTATAACACTCTACAGCCCCTATTGGTTCATGAACAGAACCGGGCTAGACTTGTTCTACAAAAATGCAGCTGGTGCCCGGGATGAGGTTATAATACCTCATGAGGCCACTTACAATAGACCCTTCTTGTTCTGCTTCAAGAAGTTGGAATCAGCAAAGGAAAAGGTAAGTGTCTTTTCATTTTTCACTGATATTGTTCGTTTAGTTGATGGTTAGTTGCTAGTCGCTGCTACTACCTTTTTGTCATGCTGTGCTTTGTGTATTATGCAACTCACATATATTATACATATACGGTTCTCCTTCTCTCTCATTTTATCTCTATGCGTCCTCATCAGTTTCTAGTTTTCATTCGTTTCTCATGCTTTCTTTTCACATCTCACACGATGCCTCTTCTTATCCATGTCATGCTTTCTTTCCACGTCTCACATGATGCCCCTTCTTATCCATGTCATGCTTTCTCTCCCTGTCTCAGA
This sequence comes from Watersipora subatra, assembly GCF_963576615.1. Classification (NCBI taxonomy): domain Eukaryota; kingdom Metazoa; phylum Bryozoa; class Gymnolaemata; order Cheilostomatida; family Watersiporidae; genus Watersipora; species Watersipora subatra. Next base: position 29,454,966 of record NC_088714.1, read on the forward strand.
GGATGCCCCTTCTTATCCTTGTCATGCTTTCTCTCTCCGTCTCACATGATGCCCCTTCTTATCCATGTCATGCTTTCTCTCCCTGTCTCAGAGGATGCCCCTTCTTATCCATGTCATGCTTTCTCTCCCTGTCTCACACGATGCCCCTTTCTTATCCATGTCATGCTTTCTCTCCCTATCTCACACAATGCCCCCTTCTTATCCCTGTCATGCTTTCTCTCCCCGTCTCACACGATGCCCCTTCTTATCCCTGTCATGCTTTCTCTCCCTGCCTCAGATGATGCCCCTTCTTATCCATGTCAATGTCACAACCTAACATGACACTTTGGAGTTTTTATTTCTTTACAAACGCAACCAATTAGTTGTTCACGGTGAATATTGATAATATGATGTGGTTGCTGAGTTTTAGTGCATCTAGTTGAGCTGTGATGCATTAAAATCCTAAAAATGTATTCAGTTTATTTGACCAACTATTTGGTGTCAATCCCTTTTTTGTGAATAAAAACTGGTGTTAAATATTCATCAATAGCTGTATTATAAATGTTAGTCTCCAGGTTGTTGTAGGCATAGAGTTATCTCCCCCTAGAGTGATAACTGTGCATTCAACAACACGAGCGTTTCCGGTGCCAACAAGGAGCGTTTAGGCCACGCCCCTTTTTTGTGCTAGTCAATCGTAGTGATCGACAGAACAATAGCGTTAGCCATGAGAATGATCATGAATTTCCAATTAAGACAGTAATTATTGCTCATATTAAAGAAATGATGATTATAGTTTATTGCTCTAATATATGCTTATTATTTAAAGCAATTCAATACCTACATGCATTGCAAAGGCACTGAATAGATGGTGTTAAGTAAGTGAGTTAATGCAATCAGTTACTCCAATGATATACAGCCCCCACACACGAGGGGCTGTATATCATTGGTTATTCATAGATAAGATAGATAGTCATACTGGGGTTGTATTACATTGGTGTGATGGGAAGCTAATCGACTGCCATCAACTGAAAGTATTGACATTGTATGGTGATAGAGTGATTCATTGACACCTCAGTTCACAAACAGCCCTTGCATGTAATATTAGATTTCAATACATATCAATCAAATACATAGACTAGCTTGAAGCAAAGATGTCCACTAGTTAGTGGACATCTTTGGTTAATGTAAGCAAGCAAAAAGTTTGAAAGTTAGAGTGGCAAATGTTGTTATATGTTAGATAAAAATAAATTATACTTAATTATACTAAATTATAATTATTTAAAAATAAAATAGACTTTTTATTACTTTATTTATTAAATAAAGCAAGGAAAAAGTAGTTGTGAATTACTTTATTTATTAAATAAAGTAATAAAAATTAGCTATGATTACAATAATTTTTTATTGTAATCATAGCTAAACAGATTATATTTAGCACTACTTGCTAATTATTTTACATTTAAACACATTTGCAGTTTCATTTTTCTTCTTAATTCATTTTAACAAAAAACTTCTTTCATGATATGAAGTTTAAAAGTTGTAGTTGTTTGAAAAAGCTTGAAAACATTTACAGTTGTTTTTATTTTCTCTCTTCTCTTCATTTATTTCAATTACACAAAACACTTTTCATAATATGTAGTTTGAAAGTTGAAGTGGTAAGTTTTGTTATATGTTAAATAAAAATAAATTATACTTAATTCTACTAACTATAATTTTATAAAAATAAAATTGACTTTTTTATTACCTAATTTATTAAATAATTTTTCATTGTAATCATAGCTAAACAGATTATATTTACCCATTACTTGCTAATTATTTTACATTTAAACACATTTACAGTTTTATTTTTTTTCCTAATTTATTTCAACAAAACACTTCTTTCATGATCTGAAATTTAAAAGTTGTAGTTGTTTGAAAAAGCTTGCAAACCTTTAGAGTTGTTTTCTTTTTCCTCTTAATTCATTTAAACTGCTTAAAAATATTTTCTCATGATATGAAGTTTAAAAGTTAGAATAGTAAATGTTATATAAAAATAAATTTTCTGTCCAAATACTTTTTTATTACTCGGGCAACACTGGGTAGTACAGCTCATAGTTGATGGCAGTTGATTAGCTTCCCATCACACTAATGTAATACAACCCCAGTATGACTATCTATCTTATCTATGAGTAACTGCTTGCATTACCTTCACTTTCACTCACTATCTATTCAGTGCCTTGGCAAGTCATGTAGGTATCAGGGATTACGTGTATGTCACAATTTCCATTTTTATAATTCATTTCCATATTAATTCCATTTCCCTACTTCATTTCCATAGTATTTCCATTTCCATATTATTTCCATTTCCATAATTCATTTCCATATTATTTCCATTTCCATAAAAGTTCCGTAATTCATTTCCATATTAATTCTATTTCTATAATTCATTTCCATACTATTTCCATTTCCATATTATTTCCATTTCCATAATTCATTTCCATATTAATTCCATTTCCATAATTCATTTCCATATTATTTCCATAACATTACCCTCCTTCATTTCCATATTATTTCCATTTCCATAGCATTTCCATAATTCATTTCCATATTATTTCCATTTTCATACCATTTCCATACTTGTAAAATAAAATTTCCATATCTATTTCCCCTAAAATTTTGGAAATATTTATGTTTATGGAAATGAAAAAGTAAACATTTCCATAATATGTTTAGCAATCCCTGGTAGGTATTGAATTGCTTTAAATAATAAGCACATATTAGAGTAATAAACTATAATCATCATTTCTTTAATATGAGCATTAATTACTATCTCAACTGGAAATTCATGATCCTTGTTTAACCCTTCTCATGGCTGATGTTATTGATCTAGTCAATCACTACGACTGACTAGCACAAAAAAGAGGCGTGGCCTAAACGCTCCTTGTTGGCACCGGAAACGCTCGTGTAGTTATCACTCTAGGGGGAGATAACTCTATGGTTGTAGGTAATAAATGACGTCCAATTAAATTTGAACAAGTGTAAGGGAATAAGTCTATTTCAGTGTGTTATTGTTGAATGCTCATTACTTAGCCTAAGATAATGAATATATTATGTAGAAAATTTTCTACAGCAAAGAATTCTGTCACAAAGAATTCAGAACACAATACTTGTTTGAGGTTTAATAATATTTTGTTGTTTGGTATCCTAATACGCGATTGAATAATAACAAGTAATATGAAAAATGTATAATTGTATATGTTTATGTTGTATTCTAGCTCAAATTTGTTGTTAAAGATCTAAAAATTGTTCATGGAATGTCTATTTGTGTTATTATATCTTCTCAGGTCTATATACATTTTTATCGCAATTAATTAGGATTTACATGAAAAGATGCTTATTCCGGACAAACTGTCGCTGCTAAACATCTGAGACATGTATGACACCAGCTTACTCAAGAATGGTTCATTTGCATTAAACCTAACAAGTAATATGTTGTGTCGGCTTAGATTATCATGCAGGTGAACTAATGTTATAAGAGTGGTTGTTTATTTTGAAACAAAGTTCATCTTGCGGATGGCTATTTGAAAGTATTAATTAGCTGACTCTGTTCATTAAATAATGCTAGCGTTAACAGGAATGCCTACTTCAAGTGTATATAAATTGTACGGTATATTGACTCGAGGGATACAAATTTTCAAATCATGGCATTGAAAGGCGAAATATTATTAGAAATACGAAATCTCAAATTATATCATTGAACTCTTTTATTGATTCCTCCATATTTTCAATGGAATTTGTTGGAATTTTGAAAAAAAATTTAAATTAAATTGTAGCATATCACTTGTGTTGCAGTAACATATTACTAGTGTTGCTGTAACATATTACTAGTGTTGCAGTAACATATTACTAGTGTTGCTGTGACATCACGAGTGCGGCGGTAATTAGGCTACTATACAAGTAGTATTTTAAGCTTAGAGTTTGTGGATGTAGCCTGATTTAATGAGGAGAATGAATTCCTAAGTTATCCTTTAGGTGACTAACGGTAGGTGCATTGATTTTGTTCAGCTGTCGAGAACAGTATGTCAAAATAGTCATTCTCAAGTTTTATGCCTAAAGATTATTTCTAAACTTGATGTTAAACACTAAAACAGTTGAATTGATTTTTTTTTTATAGAACAGTTACTTTTTGCTCCTTGTCAGTTTTAACTATCAGTTGAGACTATAAGTACTGTTTGTCGGTCTATTTTGATACAAATCTGTTCGTTACAAAACTAAAGTACCTGTGTACAGTTGCTTACATATAACTGCTGGTCTCATGACATGCTGTGAATGTGCTGGGTATTTGGTTGGTATGGTCAATGTTGAAGACTTACATTACAAATGCCCTTCATCCCTGACTGTGTGTCAAACTTGCAGAGTGGAAAGAAGCTCTTAAAGGCAAAGGTACCACATCTTGTTGTATAGTTTGTGTGTCATCGCTTTGGCTATATATTGCCTAGTGAAACCTCTTGCTATCACATTGAACTAACATTTTGGGCCAGCCTATGCTTTTCTCTAATAAAAATACGAAAGAAATGTTGAGTTGTCTCTCCCTTTAGCAGCTGTCGAATGTACTCATCATTGCTGTGTTTTCAGTACAATCTCTTTGGTTTGTAATCAAATGCTACAAGTTTACCAATTAGCTTTACCAAGACGCTACCAATTAGCAGCATTTTTAACTAATTATGCTTGTGCTTTACAAGCCATAACTACCTGAATTAAAAATTGGTTAGCACATTTGGCTTTCACTCATCCCTTTTGTATGTATACATCTGCAACAACCGCTCTGTTGTCACATCAAATTTACAGATAACAGTTTTACATTTGTCATTCAACACTCAACATATCATCGCAAAAGTCACCAATCTGTTCTCATATCACTTGTTAACTATTCATGTTTAGATGTATGCATGGTTTTTCAGCTAATCAAATCATGCAGTTTTAGCTCATGCATTATCCTAAGGGTTTTGTTTGTTTTTATGGCAGGCTTGCTTGAAAATCAATGATTCACAATGGTCGGATAAGTTCTCTCTCGATACAATCGGCAGTTCTGGCACGGCACATTGCAAATCTGACAGCGTTACCTACAAGGTAAGTGTTTCTCAAATTTAGGTACAATGCTGAGGTACTGCAGAAAAATGCTACTTGTTCAAATTGTAGGAACCTAGACTACAAAATACCTCTTATGGTGCATTTAGAGTGACAGTTGTTTGTATTGAGTTCAGTTTGTGCTGCCTCACCACAGTCACCAAAGACTTATTAAAGAATTATCACTATGTATATTAATTTAGTTTGCTCAACATTGTCAGTTTCAACATATCTTTAGACCCACTATGTTACCTTTAGGCTTGCAATCTTGATTTTGATTTTTGAAAGTCAATATTGAAAAATGTGTTATACAAGCATCTTGTAGTCATTAATATTGCCTTTTGCTAAACAGGTGGTAATTTCAAGTCTAGCACTAGTAGTAAATTCTATTTCCTATTGTTTAGATTGGCGTACAGATAACCCTGGGCAGTAACAGCCTTACAAAGATAGTAGAATGCTCGCCCTACTATATTCTCGCCAACTACAGCAACTCCCCTGTTTCCTTCGTTGAGCTCAATGGTACCACCCTGCAGGTTGCTTCCAATGAGGTATGTAAAGGAGTAGTCTATGAATATATTATGTAAAAATGCTTCTACACTGTCGGCTGATTCGGGAACTTTGGTTGTTGCAGGTTATTTAATATTTGTAAAAAAATAATTTCTTTACAAAACTTGACAACTTTGTGACTGGACGTTTATTGAACTGTTTGTTTAGATTAATTTACAAAACTGGCTTTACAAAACTGTGACTTAACAGTTTTGTAAATAATAAAAAGGAGTTATCCACTCTTTTTTATTAATGGTTCGAGGCAAAAAAAGACAATATTTCAATTGGCTATACTTGGATACAATACTTCTATGCTGAAATGGACCTCAGTCTAGACCTGCTCTCACATTGTAATTACCCGATTGAGTAATCTAAGTATTGCCTTAAGACATCTTTTGCTGTAGATTATAGTAGAATCTTTCAGGTTGCATACCGGTATGTTATTACTAACACTTGTTAGATCATCATACATTCACCATCATTCATGTAACGTGGTTTATAGCACAAAACATGAAAATGAACACTGCAGATAAATGAATTGCTATAGAACAAGAATAGCAAAAAAATAAATTCATAAATATCCAATAAAAAAGAGGCTTTTATGTTACAGTATTTTAAAATGGGTGAACAACAGTGTATGCTTGTCAAATCAAGAGACTCGATGGTGCAGATGTAGCGTTGGTAATAGAAATATATGGTTTAAGTTACTCAAAAGGTAAATTTCAGCATCTGTTTCCAGTTTTCACCTTTCTTCTCGAAGATAAAGTTGAGTAATCGAATTAAGTGCCTCATACATGCCAGAGTGAGGCATCTAACTCATAGATAAAAGGAGTCTATAAGCCGCTAGGCAGGTCGGAGGTTTGCCGCACTGCTACAACCCCCAATAAAGTGTTAAGAAAAGTGCTGCTTGGATAGTGCGACACTATTACATTGGTAGTTCTTGAGTCAAAATCGTATTCACTGTGTCTCCATGCTTCTAATAGGTTTGGGGTTGCCTGCAGCCGACGAATACTACTGGCTCAAGGATTCGGAGTTACACGGAATAACTAATTTTTCCATTATTCGTGATGTATCCCTCACAACAAAAGTTGTTAGACACGCTTTCAGGTCACTGTCACATTGGTCTTCATTACCAGATCTAAAAAAAGTAATCCTTTTATCATCCTCGAATGAGCAACCCATCTTTGGCATGAAAATGTAAACCAAAAAGTTAGCAGAAACGCTAGTGAGTGTTTGATGTCGAGTGTCTTTTGGTGTAAAAGAATCGCATTGAGAGGGTCACAAAGACATTATCATTTGTGGTATTCCGGGTTGTCGGCTGAAAATGAATTGTTGTTGTTATACCTCTTGTAAGTAGAAGTCTTACTGCATGTCTTCACGACAAGTAGTTTTTATAGGATATTGCTTTTCATCTGTTCACTGCATTCCCACCGTCTTCTTACAGTGCTTACCATTCTGGCCTCATCCTTCAAAGACTAAGCTAATGAAGGCAGGAGTTACGGAGAGTACCGGACAACTTACACTCAGTGAAAGCTTTCTTTTTGATGGAATTCACTCTACTCTCCTTAAACTGGGTAAACCAGAGGCTCCAGCTCTGCAGGTATTGATTTTATAAAATGTTAAAACTTTTTGACTAAATGTTTATTGAACTGTTGGTTTAGACTAACGGCGATAAAAGTGACAAGGAGTTATCTACCCTTCTATATTAATGGTTAGAGGCAAAGGGAAAACAATACTTCAATTTGCAGTTTTATTGTTACTAGTTATGTCATCATTGGAATGCTGAATCAATAATTCCTGTTGACACTCCACATATTTATCGTGTGTGGCCAGTAAATCATGTTCGCTTTAGAGTGTACAGTTATGCGATCATTAACGCATGTATGTCTAATTTAATCTGAAAGGTCTTTAGTATATTCTATCTCATCTTTATCAATAAATGCCTCTTTGTCATTGTGTGCGTGTGTGTCTGTTAGTTTGAGTCTACAGGCTATCATATGCCACTTTGTCATTGTGTGCGTGTGTGTGTCTGTTAGTTGAAGTCGACGCTATCATATGCCAAATATTTTTGCTGATTTTGTTCAAACTTCACACACATTTGCTCTGTTTCTCCGGGACACCAAAAATATTTGTTTTTAAAACTCCGTTTGGTTAACAAGAATCAGCCTTTTGAACTGCGACCTGCGGGATTACTGATTGAAAATGAAAGGAATGTTGGGTATCGCCTGGCTTACGGCTAGTTGAATATAAATCAAATAACCATTGCCAGTAAGTAGTTCGCCTTTGTAATTCAAATTTAATTAAATTTAAAAAATTGGTGTGTTGTTGGCGTTAAGGGAAGAGATTCAAGAGCAGACTCACTCCTGGCTTATGTACTGTGAAAAAGTAGGTCTACTTCAAGTGATGTCAGGATCAATTAGCAATCTTAGAATTTTATATTTCCCGTATAAATGTGCTACAATCTATCTGATTAGCAACTTTGAAATGCGCCTTCACAAGGACATAAAGGACAATTACTCTCAATGAACACATTCACAGGTTGTCATGAAAGCGGTGTAGAAATTTTTGTTGAAAATCTGCGCACATGCTGCCAGCTATCTAATTGAAAAAGAAAGGAATCCTGGATAAGGTCAGGTTTCCTCTTAGTTCATTCTAACAGCATAGAACATTGATATTTCTTTCATTCCTCGATGTGCATTTATGTTCAGTGAGCAATATACTGAGAGTGTTTTTTGAGCTCTGTTAAGGAAAAAAGCTTGCCATACCTATCATATTTCTTAAGCAGGTTCTGTAATAGACACTTCTTTGTGTACTTTTAATTTAAGAGCTTAATTTAATTTTTGCTTTTTACTGATTCCGATGATTGTTCTATACTCCAACTTTTTATCCAAAATTAAATTTGCCACGGAGATATCTTGATAGTAGATTGCGGTTGAAGACTTGGTAGTCCTTAACACATGCGTTTAACTGTACTAGTGTAAAGGCGTTTTTGGTACTACGGGAACCGTGTTCCTAAGTGCGTTTCAAGTCACACATTTACCAGCTTAAACCCACGAGTTAACAATGGACATCGACTTAGGGTCATGTAGTCCTAAAGCATTGCACTGTTAAATGTTGCTCATTGCACCAACTAGAATTATTTCACAATGAAATGTTAACCATAGTTTCTGCATTTCGGGTGCTGCGTTTGGTATGAAGTTCCTCCTACCTTGGAGATGAAACGCCGTTACTATCACAACCACTTGTAATGTCTCAATTTTGAATTTAAAACTGATATTTAGATTTGGGAAGTTAACGATTAGTTAGAGTGGAATGATGTAAACAGTCGTTAGAACTAGTTTGTCTATTCATCATTCATATTGGCTAGAACTACAAGCACAAGAAGTCAGCCAAACATTCTTCAAAACATTTTGCCAAGACTTAACGTCAGGACTTGGTACGATACTTATGCTCAAGGAGTCATTGTTTTTGTTTGGCTTTACGTTAGCTTGTTGGATTAAGTTTGACTGAAATTCTTATTCTGTTTTTAGATTTTAGTAACTTGGATTTTAAGGTTATTTGAAGGTTTTATTCTTTTGTTGGAGGATATTTTGTCTTGTTTGTATTCACTTAGACCAGCCTTGTGTTCTTTTTTCCAAATTCAGTTAAAGTTATGTGGTTCTTTATACCTTTCTGGCAATAATTTCACTTAGCTTGTAACTATTTTTTGTAGAAAAGTGCTATAAATGTGGAGGTAACAAAGTCGGACTTGGCTGTAGTCATTACTGTTGATGACTACAAAGAAGGAATGGAAGCTGCTCGCATTGTTAACTGTATGGCAAGCACCATGGTTACCTTTCATCAAAAGTAAGTTTCATTCACTTCACAAAAAGAAATCGCAATAAGATTTTATGAGAACTTTGTTTTCCGGTGTTGGGTTCAACCTCCAGTTACACCCTCAACAGACATAGACAGACTTCTTTTCATTTACATAATTTTGTGTGTAAAATTTGACATAAATTCTACTTGATTTTTACATATGATTTTGCATTGTACAAGAATCTAGTTAGTTTTACTAAACTAGTTAGTTATACTAGACTAGTTAGTTCTACTAAACTAGTTAGTTCTACTAAACTAGTTAATTCTACTAAACTAGTTAGTTCTACTAAACTAGTTAGTTCTACTAAACTAGTTAGTTCTACTAAACTAGTTAGTTCTACTAAACTAGTTAGTTCTACTAAACTAGTTAGTTCTACTAAACTAGTTAGTTCTACTAAACTAGTTAATTCTACTAAACTAGTTAGTTCTACTAAACTAGTTAATTCTACTAAACTAGTTAGTTCTACTAAACTAGTTAGTTCTACTAAACTAGTTAATTCTACTAAACTAGTTAGTTCTACTAAACTAGTTAGTTCTACTAAACTAGTTAATTCTACTAAACTAGTTAGTTCTACTAAACTAGTTAGTTCTACTAAACTAGTTAGTTCTACTAAACTAGTTAATTCTACTAAACTAGTTAGTTCTACTAAACTAGTTAATTCTACTAAACTAGTTAGTTCTACTAAACTAGTTAGTTCTACTAAACTAGTTAGTTCTACTAAACTAGTTAATTCTACTAAACTAGTTAGTTCTACTAAACTAGTTAGTTCTACTAAACTAGTTAGTTCTACTAAACTAGTTAGTTCTACTAAACTAGTTAGTTCTACTAAACTAGTTAATTCTACTAAACTAGTTAGTTCTACTAAACTAGTTAGTTCTACTAAACTAGTTAGTTCTACTAAACTAGTTAGTTCTACTAAACTAGTTAGTTCTACTAAACTAGTTAGTTCTACTAAACTAGTTAGTTCTACTAAACTAGTTAGTTCTACTAAACTAGTTAGTTCTACTAAACTAGTTAGTTCTACTAAACTAGTTAGTTCTACTAAACTAGTTAGTTCTACTAAACTAGTTAGTTCTACTAAACTAGTTAGTTCTACTAAACTAGTTAATTCTACTAAACTAGTTAGTTCTACTAAACTAGTTAGTTCTACTAAACTAGTTAATTCTACTAAACTAGTTAGTTCTACTAAACTAGTTAGTTCTACTAAACTAGTTAGTTCTACTAAACTAGTTAATTCTACTAAACTAGTTAGTTCTACTAAACTAGTTAGTTCTACTAAACTAGTTAGTTCTACTAAACTAGTTAGTTCTACTAAACTAGTTAATTCTACTAAACTAGTTAGTTCTACTAAACTAGTTAATTCTACTAAACTAGTTAGTTCTACTAAACTAGTTAGTTCTACTAAACTAGTTAGTTCTACTAAACTAGTTAGTTCTACTAAACTAGTTAGTTCTACTAAACTAGTTAGTTCTACTAAACTAGTTAGTTCTACTAAACTAGTTAGTTCTACTAAACTAGTTAGTTCTACTAAACTAGTTAGTTCTACTAAACTAGTGTGGTATTCTTTCATGTTTTCTGGTTTTAGAAAAAATGCCAAGATCGAATGTCTGGACCCAGGAGAGTCTTGTCTCTACACATGGAACAATCCCCTTGATCAAAGAGCGCTTGTGTGGTCTTCAGGAATGGAAGTAGACAAAGAGGATGAGCTCGTCAAGGTCAGATATCAATCGCATCGCTTCCTCTCTTATCTCTGATGATACAAAGTTGTTTTGGATGTCATTTACCTGCCGATTTTTATTCTAAAAATGTGGCTTTGTTCAGTTATTCATGTGATTATTATGTAACCTATGTGTTACGCAGTATATTGCCTAGCTGGACACTTTGTGTCTTTGTTTGGTAATGCTTTCGTAGAAAATTGCTCACAACATGTTTGATCAAAATGATGTTCAACTCTTTCTACTGAGCATAAAAAACTCATGGTAAGGATGGGCTTATCTGTAAATACAAGCAGAATACATCACTTAGGATGTTCAGATTAGCTATGATTCACATTACACATATGAGGTCTGATCCAAAAGTTCCCGGAATGGAGTTGTATACTCGTGCATATTCACATGATGGAAAAACCCATTGCAGGGTTGGCTGGAAAACACATCTGGAGTGTTGTCACAAAATTTCAGGTTGCTATGACAATGCGTTCTCATGTGAGCTAACGATATGTCAAGGTCTGTCCGGTGCTTCCGTCTTTTTTTTTAACAAATTTATCGTCATGCCTAATCAATCGGAACAGCGTATTTGCATTAAATTTTGTGCGAAATTAGGGAAAACAAGTACTCAGACAGTTGAAATGTTAACTATTGCTTTTGAAGATACTGGTCTATAAAGAACACAAATTTTTGAGTGGTACAAACGTTTTTGTGAAGGTAGAGACAGCACTGAAGATGACGCGAGGTCTGGCAGACCAGCGTCGGCAAGAACCTGCTCGTAAATTGACAGTGTGAGGTCACTAGTCATGCCAGATCGACGTTTAACCATTAGAGATATTTTGAGAGACTGGACTTATCTTTGGAACTGTTCAAAAAGTTTTAACTGACAATTTAAACAATTTTTAACAGATTAAACGAGTCGCAGCAAAGTTCGTGCCAAGCTTGCTGACTGATGACCAAAACGAGCTCAGGATGCACGCTTGCAACGATTTTAAGGAAGCTTTCAAGAATGATCAAAACTTTATTTTAAGGGTCGTAATATCCTTGTTTTTCCTAATTTCACACAAAATTTAATGCAAATCCGCTGTTCCTGTTTATTAGACATGATGATAAAAAAAAAATTTTAAAATACCGAAGCACCGGACAGACCTTGACATATCGTTAGCTCACATGAGAACGCATTGTCATAGCAAACTGAAATTTTGTGACAACACTCCAGAGGTGTTTCCCAGCCAACCCTGCAATGGGTTTTTCCATCGTGTGAATATGCACGAGTATACAACTCAATTCCGGGAACTTTTGGATCAGACCTCGTATACTACCTGAATGACCAACATTGCCCAAGTAATAAAAAAGTATTTGCACAAAAAATTTATTTTTATTTAGCATATACACGTTTACCATTCTAACTTTGAAACTTCATATCATGGGGAAAGTATTTTTGTGCAGTTTGAATAAATTAAGAGAAAAAATTAACAATCAGTCCATGGAAGCGCGTGTATAAGCAAGGTTACTGTTGCAGCAGATGCTCGTTGTATTCAAAGTTTTGATGAATGATACTGGTACCTCTCAATACTATTACAAACGTTACGCAGTGACATGCGTGAGAATTTTTTGTACTTTGTAGATTTAGGTAACGCCTTTGGGATGAACCGGAGTTATGGGTGTAGCTGCACATTTGAAATTGGAACAGCGCATTTGAAAATTATAAATTAAAATAATAGGTAATGGACTTCGAAGTGACTTTTAAAAAAATACCAAAAGAAAAACAAACACAGAAAGTATTATTACTTAATAATAAAAAACGTATTTAGTTTGTTACCTGCAATCGTGATGAGGATAGATAATGAGTTAAACATGATAACAAAGGTTTAGTCTTGTGATTACGCGCACTTTTTTGCTGACTTGCGATTTCAATGTCACGAGTTTAAATCGTCGGCAAAGAGGATTTTTTTACTAAAACTTTATTGCTATAACTAGACAGATTAACAATGACTGATACTCATATATTATAACTAGACAAATACTCGGTGTTGCACGGGTATTATAAAACAGCTTATAAACAGTGGCAGGTAATGTAGTTGTCTGCCATTTGCCATTAGCCTGGCACATTGTCACTGGCTAATTTGAGTAAGCTAATATCCGTATTTCTAGATTTACTAATAAAAGCCTTGAGAGCAAGCTTTAGTGATGTTGTGCGTAACACAGAGTCGCTATGTGTATTTTAACAAAGATAGCATTCATGTCAACTAAAGAATCCATTGCATCTCGAGTAGCTTAATGGGTCAGGTTATCACCCGGTGAACGGGAGTTTCCGAGATCCAATCTTCGGCAATATGAATTTTTTATTGCTAGATACTAATTGATATACCTGGACAGACCAAACAACAGACATACGACAAACTTTCAGATTTATAGGTATATGTGAGTATCGGTCATATATATATATGACCGATACTCACATAGTTAGTGAGTATCAATTATTGAGTAACGTATATCGGTCGTATAAATATATATACAACCGATATACGTTATATATATATATACAGTGAAACTCGGATAACTCGCCCTCGGATAGCTCAAACACATGGTTAACTCGAACGGATTTGTTTGGTCCGTTCCCACGCAATGATAAATTGCTTTAGATAACTCGACCTTAACTTTGTTAACTCGAACAGTTTTTTGCCCAACGGCTACCGAGAAATTATTTCAAGCCATAGAAATAAACATCAACTTTTAGTAGTTCTTAGGAGTCATTATTATCACTATCGTCAAAAAATTTTCGTTAACGACTTTTCTAAAGGTTTGCAAAAAGTCAAATTTTACCAAACATCCGCTTTGGGATATCCATTCGAAAGCGAGGTAACCTTCAGATAAACTTAAAGAAAAATCGGCAAAATTGGTTTCTGTTAAAACAATCAAAAGAAAAATATGTCTTTTTTCTGAACGTTTCAATCGAGATCAAGTTTTGCCTATTTTAATCTGCAAATGTCCTGGCAGTCGCGTCACCTAAAACAAACAACTCTCAAGTAATAGGAAAATATTTATACTCTCTGATAAAAATTGTTAAAACATTACATGAGAAGCCCCTTATCTTGCAACAAGCAATCTATGCTTTTGATTTATATATAGTTGGTATATGTACTGATAAATACATGCACTTGTGACAGTGTTCCCATAACTTGAACGCTCTGATAACTCGAACACTTTCTCTCGGTCCCGTGAAGTTCGAGCTAGCCGAGTTTCACTGTATATATATATATATACATATATATATATATATATATCTATGGGTATATGTGGAGATATACATGTATATTATATATAGCATGTAGATGCTAATCAATCACTACAAATTAGTTTCAAGCTTTAGGTCTGCTCTCATCAGGTCACAACTTCAGAAAGCTGTATATAAATTAACCATTGTCAAGTGTTTGATTGCACATAATTTTGTATCAAGATATCAGCTTTTGCATGATTGTCAAAAAGGCTGATGCGGATCAACTGATAAACATACCAAAAATTACAATGGCACAACTTGTGGTGATATCTGCAGATAAATTCGGAAAAAAAATTTTAAAAGGTTTTTTCAGCTGGATTTTTATTTTTGTTTCAATCTGCTTCCTTAAAAAATAATACGTAGTCATATAAATATTTTATACATAGGTTTGTTGGTTACATGCTTTTTTGTCTGATGTGAGTCTCACTGTCTGCAAGTAGATTTTAGTTGATAGTTCATGGCCAATTATGTAAGTAACATTTGCAGTTATTTTGCTCACGTTTAAAGCCCTTTGAAACCTTCTCTAAAACATTTTTGTACAAGCTGGATTATTTTTGCTTCGTTATGTTGGTAAAAGCTAAGTCATTTGTGGCATAGAAGCCTTTTGAAGGATTATAGCTATTTGTCTCTTTTGAGTTTTATCACCTAGAATTCCTGATTTATCCCAGATTTCCATAAGTTCAACAAATTGAGCTGACCCAATTTATAAGCAAAGCTTCATCTTTTTACAGGATGATTTGGGAGAATTCTTTGTGGACAAAGACTCCAATCACAAAGCATTCTGGGTGTCTTTTCTCGATGGAATGCAAAGAGTCCTGTTGTTTACCGAGGATATCTTGCAGGCCACCAGAGCCCAGGAGGCGGGAGTGTTTGAAAGGATAGATTTAGAGACAATTATTTCCCTAGAAGGGGCTGGGCTATCCTTGGTTGACAACAAGAGTCAGCAAGAGATTGCTTACATGGGTTTAACAAGGTGATTGGCGCTGCCAGGGAGTTTGTGATTTTAATGAGTTGATTATATGAAGCTACGGATTGTTTTTTGTTTTCTGAAATGTTTTATTATCTTTAAAAAAATTGTTTGCATGTAAGTTATTCTTGACACTCGCTGGATGTCTCCATTTTATAATCAATACTCATATGATCTACATTATAAATACTCATTAATTGATTTTTTTTCGCTAGTTCGGGAATCGTCTGGGAAGAGAAGAAGAACAGACATTGGAAGGCATTTAACAATCGTGTCTGTGATAGTTTGGAGGAAGCATTCATCAAATACAACATGCTTGTTACCACTGGAAAAGAAGCCAGCCCTTTGTCTACTATTGATCGATTGCAGGTTTAATGCTTTTTAATCAGCGTTAATGTTTTTTATTTTTGTGCAGGATTACTAGCGTTCAAATATTTTCTTGTCAAGTTACATTCTCACCTTCACTCTTTGTAAAGGTTTTGTTGAGCTATGTTTAGGTAAAGCAATCTTTTAGCATCGTGTTGTTCAGCAGTTTTTTGTATAAGATTACCAAACTTGAGGGCATTTTAAATTTTTAATCATCAAATTTTTTTGCAACATAATTAAATTTATCTACAATGTATAACATTATGAGCATGAGATATTGAGTTATGTAGATGCATTTGTGTTTTAAGGTGGACTTCAGCACTATGAGACAGTTGGCTCCTGCCAAGAGGGCCATCAGGAGAACATTTCAGCCTGGCATCTGGGTTCAGTTCAAAACCTCTCTGCATCAGACTCAATTGCATGCGAAAATTAACCGTCTGCAGGTACATTTTAATTGTCATCATTGCATAAGCTTTCGTTCCCTTTATGTTTTCTATGAATTACTTGGTATTAAAGATGAACCTACAAAATTTTTTTGTAGATTTCCTCAGGAAGTATCAGCATTTTTCTATCGTTTGTGATCGTTTTTGGTGTTAGAGTTGATCTGACAGCCAGGATGTTTCAAGATTGAAATCGACAAAACTTGATCGCGTTTCAAATGCTAAACAAATGCATGCAAAATGATATCGTTGTTGTTGGATAGTTGATGTACGCTATTGTGTTCAAGTTGCAGTGTTACGGGTCTCTATTTTGTTGGTCTCATCGCAACTATAGATGTCATAATCGCACTTTCGCTTGATCTGAGCGTTTTAATCGTGATGAAGTTTTGTCGATTTTGACCTTGAAACATCCTGGCAGTCTGATCACCTCAAACATCAAAAACTATCGCAGATTGTAAAAAATACTGATACTTTCTAATAAAATGTATTCAAAATATTATGCAAGGTCATCTTTAAGGAAGTGCTGGCTGGTATGATACCATCTGATACCTCATACAAAAGAAAATTTACTAGAGTATTTTTTAAGCATTTTATGGACATACAACTTGACTTATATTAGCATTTAGTAAGAATATTCCGTCTTACTTTATATATATCTGTCGCCAAATTATTCATACGCTTGCAGTCTCCAAATTATCCATATGCTTGCAGTCTCCAAATTATTCATATGCATGCAGTCTCCAAATTATTTCAATGCCAAGATGTAAGCAACCGAAGTGCAGGAGCGATATTTGAGATATATAGACTACATATATATTTGAGATATATAGATTACATATATATTTGAGATATTTTGAAATATATAACAGATTATCTTTTTAAACTCTCTGAAACTATTAGTTTTTTTTATTGTTCAAGAGGTTTTATTGTGTGGTTTATGTAAGGCATCTATGAAAATAATACATAGGAGACATGCTTACTAGTAAAATGAAGCCCTCCATATTTAGTTTGCCTGAATAAAAAGGCTTTCAACTTTTTATTTTAGTGATATTTTATGAATCCATACAAGTTTTCAATTAAATGCATTCTAAATTTTTGTCATGTTATATTTTTGCCTCAAAATTATATTTGTATTTTGAATATTAACAAATAATTGCAAGTTGTAAGATATGAACTCTTGTCATGCTTTAAAAGGGTTTCTTTGATTATTTAAGATTTACACTGATTTTATCAGCATTTATAATCAGAATAAACTGAATTAGAAATTCAACTGTGATTATGATTTAGAGCATTTATTCATTTTTATATTACAGCTTGATAATCAGCTGTCAGACGCTGTCTATGCCGTAGTCTTCAGTCCGACTCCACTACCTAAGTCTGTTGCTGCCGAAAGTGGTATGTAGCCGCAACAGATATGTCCTTTACTGAATACTAATAGCATAAAATCTAATAAAATCTGTGTTTTTAAAACTCATTACTGGATCAGCACTAAATTTGGCATTAACTTTGCCTTACGTATGTGTGTACAGTCAGTTTTATTTGGAAACACTTTAAAATAAATTTTCCACCATCTGATGTAAAATTGGAACCCTGTGCAACACCAGAAATTCACCTAGCATGCATACATGTATATATATATATATACATGTATTAGCCAAAAATTTCAATAGTTGTTGTTTAAAGTTGTTATTGGTTCGTGGATAGAAAATTTGACAACTTACTGGAGGAGATCATTTTATTTGATCGAGGAGATGGAGACCTATCTATCCAGCCCTATTTGGCAATCATTGGTTTTCACATCTGTATAGGTGACTCTGCTTAGATCTTTCAGCCACATCATTGGTCAGCTCATGTTGTAAATAGCCAATTATTGCTGTTGTTAGCCTATCTTGTCATATTTTGTACGCTAGTGTTTTGATGTTTTTAATTTTTGGTTTTGCCTTGTAGTTCCAAAGCCATTCATAGAGGCAAGCTTGGTTATAAGGAAACACGAACATTCAGATGTCCAGCAGATCAAGTATGTTTTTCATAGCACATTTTTTTGCAACATTTTTAAAGTTTATCTGAGTTGTTCAATTAGGATTGTGAGTTATTTGGAAACTTTTCTGAGGGATTTCAATATGTTTATCAACTTATTATTGTGTTTGTTCAATCAAGTACAATGTTATTGGAATTGAATTGAAGCTGGTTTTGCGAACGTGAGAAGTCCATGTTACATCAGATTGTGGGATGCTTTGAGGTGAAATTGTTGTCAAGATTGTCTAATCACTATTCTACTTGGGAAGATATTTTAATAAGTTGTTTTGCTGTTATTTTTTTCATTTTGGATTTGGGTAGTCAATTAGCCGTTTATTAATGTTGGTTTGCATAACCACAAAAGGTTAAAAATATAAAATCACGGATCTTCCTTTTTGCAAGATCAATTATATTTGGTGCAGTAATCACTGGGTGGGTGCTATCGGAGGTGTAAACAAGAAATGTAAAAGTATTTTTAGTTCCTTTCAAGTTCTGATTTTTAAATAAACAATTTATATTCTGTAGTAATATATTATCTAGTTTTGATTTACAAATATCAGGATTCTAGTCTCCATCGATAAGTATAGACTAATGACGATGCCACTTCTTATTCCATCCCATATTGGCCTGTATGCGAGATAGGTCTATACGTAAGAAGTCAAGGCTTACAGCCAACTCCAGTAGCCAACTCCAACAGCGAAACACCAACATAGCTGCTTAAACTATGCATATAATATGGATAATGATAATTAAATCTTACTACAATAGGAGCCGTCGGGAAAAAATAATGCATTTTACAAGATTAGAGCTTATAATAATAATAATAATAGAATACACATTACTTCAAGCTCGAGTGTTGCTCAAGCTATATACATCCGTATGTAGAACTGCTTTACTCTGACTCTTTAGTAGATTATTTTTCAGGTATAACTAAAGCCATGGAAAAACTAATATTTTATATATATAAGTTTCGTGTTATTTTAGGTACCTGAAGGTTTTGGTGCAAGAGATGACTGTCAAAGCGGACCAAGGCTTCATAAATGCAATCATTCCATTTTTTGGGGCGAGTCAACGAACTCCACAGCAGATAAGCAAGGACTTTGAAAAAGATTTGGAGTATCTGGATATCTCACTGCTTGAACTCAGTGCTGGCACAGCTAATAAAGGTCACAAGAATTTCTATGACGAGCTGCACATCTCTCCTCTAAAGGTTATTAGCTATTCAAGTTCTCTCAATTGACCGTAAAATTCACAAAATGAAAACCTTTAAGATTAGCAGACTGTAAGCACATACAACATGCTTTAGTAAAAGACTGCCTATTGTTAATAAGTAGGTATGTCGAATGGCAAGTATGTAGCCTTACAGATGAACTTGCACAAAATTTTAGTTGGTTAGTAGATTTTATCAGGAAATATCAGGATTTTTAATCGTTTGCGATTGTCTTTGACATTCAAGGTGATCTGATTGTGAGGATGTTTCAAGAATAAAATCGACAAAATTTGGTCACGGTTAAAACGCTCAGAGCGAGCAAAAGTGCAATTATGGTGTATAATTGTATATAGTGTCAAACAGACGACAGCATGAAGAGGCGTAATGCTGCAACTTGAACACAATAGCCGATATCAAATATAACAACGTTAGTAACTAGTGACATCACTAGTTATCCTATTACTTCACACGTATTCGTCTTCTGAGCTTTTTAACCGCGAACAAGTTTGATCAATTTTAATCTTCAAACATCTTGGCAATCAGATCACTTCAAACATCCAAAACAATCACAAATGATAGAAAAATACCTTTTGATAATATCTAGTAAAGTTTTGTGCACATCCAAGTTCATTATTGACTTGATAGAAAGCTTTACAGC
The DNA here is from genome assembly GCF_963576615.1 of Watersipora subatra. Lineage (NCBI taxonomy): Eukaryota > Metazoa > Bryozoa > Gymnolaemata > Cheilostomatida > Watersiporidae > Watersipora > Watersipora subatra. Next base: position 29,475,096 of record NC_088714.1, read on the forward strand.
TCCACAGGCGTTAAATGTCAGTGAAATGCAATCTCTGAGCGCCCTAAATATTAACCAAAATTAAGTGATATCGTGTTATAGGACAGTGTGAGTTCAGACTAATTGATATCTTTATCAAGTTTCCTTCAACTTTATTAAACTTGAACAGTCACAATATCTTAAGCAGCATCAGAAATGTGTCCAATATATCCGACAGGATTAGGGGGTTTCACAACTAGACATGTTTGGAAGTAGGCCATTTCACAACTAGACATGTTTGGAAGTAGGCCATTTCACAACTAAACATGTTTAAAAGTAGGCCATTTCACAACTAGACATTTTTGGAAGTAGGCCATTTCACAACTAGACATGTTTGGAAGTAGGCCTTTTCACGACTAGACGTGTTTGGAAGTAGGCCATTTCACAACTAGACATGTTTCGAAGTAGGCCATTTCACAACTAGACATGTTTGGAAGTAGGCCATTTCACAACTAGACTTGTTTGGAAGTAGGCCATTTCACAACTAGACGTGTTTGGAAGTAGGCCATTTCGCAACTAGACATGTTTCGAAGTAGGCCATTTCACAACTAGACATGTTTGGAAGTAGGCCATTTCACAACTAAACATGTTTAGAAGTAGGCCATTTCACAACTAGACATGTTTGGAAGTAGGCCATTTCACAACTAGACATGTTTGAAAGTAGGCCATTTCACAACTAGACATGTTTGGAAGTAGGCCATTTCACAACTAGACGTGTTTGGAAGTAGGCCATTTCGCAACTAGACATGTTTGGAAGTAGGCCATTTCACAACTAGACATGTTTGAAAGTAGGCCATTTCACAACTAGACATTTTTGAAAGTAGGCCATTTCACAACTAGACATTTTTGGAAGTAGGCCATTTCACAACTAGACATGTTTGGAAGTAGGCCATTTCACAACTAGACATGTTTGAAAGTAGGCCATTTCACAACTAGACATTTTTGAAAGTAGGCCATTTCACAACTAGACATTTTTGGAAGTAGGCCATTTCACAACTAGACATGTTTGGAAGTAGGCCTTTTCACAACTAGACGTGTTTGGAAGTAGGCCATTTCACAACTAGACATGTTTCGAAGTAGGCCATTTCACAACTAGACGTGTTTGGAAGGAGGCCATTTCACAACTAGACATGTTTGGAAATAGGCCATTTCACAACTAGACATGTTTGAAAGTAGGCCATTTCACAACTAGACATTTTTGAAAGTAGGCCATTTCACAACTAGACATTTTTGGAAGTAGGCCATTTCACAACTAGACATGTTTGGAAGTAGGCCTTTTCACGACTAGACGTGTTTGGAAGTAGGCCATTTCACAACTAGACATGTTTCGAAGTAGGCATTCAATGAAAAAAGAAACATCTCATTTATCACTGTGTTGCTGTTGTACCTATCTCCTTTGCAACTTTGATTTCTCTTTATTGTTTCTATAGATCCACCTAAGCTTCTCAGTTCAAGGAACATCAGACGGCAAGGTGGTTATACAGTCAGAAGCTCTGCAGCTGTTCATGCAGTCCGTAGGAGTCGCACTCACTGATGTCCAGGATATCATTTTCAGGATTGCCTACTTTGAAAGGAAGTATATGTTTTTTGAGAAAAAAGCATTGGCTGGACAAATCCAGAGGCACTATACACAGCAGGTTTGTTGTATACCATCGAGATCCTTGTGAGTTAGAACCTGTATAATATGGAAAAAAACTGTATAATCTACAACATTTAGAAATCGAACTGTAATTGTTTACAAGCTACAACCAATATACATATTGTTAAGCAAGAAGTCTCTATAAATTCTAAGCCCACTCATTTTCTCTGACCTGCCTGTGAATAAGCCTTCATTGAAATGCTGTGCTGAAATGAATGAAAATCATGTAAATGGTACATTCCTGTGATCTCCGGTGATTTAAAACAAGGCTGAAGAACATCTCAAATTCAAGTAAAGAGTTGTTTTACATGTCGTATCTCCAGGATATTACCCACTCTAGCGAACATTTAATTTTCCATTGCATATATTTCTGTGGGCTACCAGGCGCTTCTGCACTCTGCACATGGTTTTTATTGCACTTTCCGTGTTTTTTCATTTTGTTTTCTCAATATTTTAGATTATCAAGCAAGCGTATGTCTTGGTGCTTGGTTTAGACGTACTCGGAAATCCTTTTGGCCTGATAGAAGGCTTAGCTGATGGTGCTAAGGGCCTTTTCTATGAGCCAATACAGGGAGCTATACAAGGGCCCGAAGAGTTTGTTGAGGGAGTGGCTCTTGGGCTACGTAGCCTGCTAAGTGGCACTTTAGGTATTTCTATTACAATAGCAATGATTATGTCACCTTAAATTTAACTGCAAGTAGGCGATTATAAATATACTGTAGACACCCTAATGTTATTAGTTTTTTACATTATACAGAGCTTAATATAATAAAGAGAAAAAAGTTCAACAATATTTGTTTTTTATGTTACGCTTTAATCAATAAGTTATTGAAAAAAATTAAAAAGGGTAGAAAAAGGGTGTTAAAATCTTAGGCACCACACGTAGAGTCCTGCAGTTTGTTGGCTTGTATATATAAACCAATAAAAAATACTATATGCTGATATCACAAACCGAAGAAAAAAATTCTTCAATTACTAGAAGATACACCAGATAGCCTAATATGTTGATTTCTCTCCTACGTGCGACACAAGAGAAAACAATATTATGAAGGCTAACTACAGGACTCTAAAGGATTCAAATTGAATTTGAGAACTTGCACTGACTTGTTACGTTATATGAAATTTCTTACATAATACATTCCAAAAACTTCACATAAATTCTTTATGTTCAGTTAAATTTTAATAACAGAAGGTTTGTGCTATTAGAGATACCTCTTTATACTATTTATTGAGTTTTTGTTACCTATAGATCTACAGCTAACCATTTACCATTAGCTATAACAGGTGAACAATTGCTAGATGATATAAAGTAAATTGCTCTGCAAGATGTAAACGAGTTTACTTTATATTTTTACATATTTTATATTATCATCTAGCTGTTGTTCATCCGGTATTGTTATGGTGGCACATCATTGGATGATGGGGGTGATGCAATCTTTGGTTATGACGTTTTATTGTTTATAAAATAAATTTATTTTCTATATTTGTTGTATTATTTAGGAGGAGCAGCCGGTGCTGTGTCTCGCATAACTGGTACTCTGGGTAAGGGGCTTGCGGCTATAACATTAGATAAGCAGTACCAGCAGAGCAGGAGGGAGAAGATGACTAAAGAGCCCAAGAACATTCAAGAAGGATTGGCTCGAGGTGTGAAAGGCCTCGGCATGGTGAGTCAGGAGAGCTTTACCTGTTTACTAAACTGGTGGAAGTATTCCAGCTGTTATGCTTAGTGTACAGTAACTATAGCTACTGTTTCGGCTTCTTGATGTTTATAACTCTCTACAGTGGAAGCACTATTTACCAAATTTTCAAGTTACAAAAAATGCCTTTTGGTAAAAGTTTTGCTTCGACAACGAAAGAATTTTCTAGATACGAACGGCCTTTCGTATTTTGTTTCATATTTCCACACCTTTACTTACAGCTGGTACAACGTACAAGGTGCCTGCTCAGCTTCATGTGCTAGCGGAATTCAGCAAATGTCAAGTTTTGTGCTTTTCGTTCAGTATATAATTTGGAGTTACTATATGTCGCATAAAATGTAGGACAACTTTAGTTTCTAGCAATTTAAAGGTTGACTTGCAACAAAATTCACATTCAGTTGTTTGATATTAAATGCTTCACCATGTCTTACTCTGTTGTAGGTGCAAAATATGTGGGAATGTGATTACAAGCTCATAAAAGCTAAAAAACGAACAGTTAATCGCAGCCACACGAGACCGCCGTAGTTTAGATTCTCTTTCCAAAACGGCTCAAATGTGACGTAACTGTGGTAGATGGTTTCTGTTTACACTTTCATGCAACCTTATTCGTCGAAATATTTTCACAAATATACTTCACGCATTCAATTACACCATGTCTATTGTTTTTACGCGTCTGTTTTATCGTCATTGTAATGCTGTCACTTTTAGCAGTGATATCTTATAACTTAACGTAAAAATTCATTTAATTTATAAACCGTAGCTCGAAGGTGTACATATCATTGTCTGATAATCAAGACGAGCCTGTTGGTCACCTGTGATAATCGAAAAGTGCTGCAAAATTTATTTGCGAAGTATTGGGTCACATGATCAGATTACGACTTGACGATTTGATCAAGCCGAAACAAAACTGTACAGTAGCGAGCATCTATATTTGATACAGGGTCTTCGGTAAAACCCCAAGTGTTTGTCATAAACTAGTGCTACGATAAGTTTAATATTGAGCTTTTTATTGGCCTTTCAATTCACGTGAGAACATCACGTGACAAGACAATAACCAAACTGTCATGACTACGTCAGAGAAATGAACGGATTCCAATCTACGGCGGCTTTTCATTTTTGAGCTTTTAAGAGCTTGTAATCACATTTCCACATATTTGGCACCTACAACACAACAGAGTAAGACATGGTGAATCTTTTGATACCAAATAACTGTAATGTGAATTTCGTTGCAAGTCAACCTTTAAGTATTTTGTTTTCTGTATAACAACCGTTGTCCTCCCACTCCGCGCGGTCTTCACATAGCCTCGTCTAGACGGTTAATGTCAGAGGTAAACAAACATATCGTTTTTATTTGTTAGTTCTTTGTTCTTTTTTTCATGTGTGCTTTTCCTAGTCATTATGTAGTAATACAATAATATAACGCTAGTACTTGTATTTGTTGCAGGTCTTAACCATTGCATGTATATATAGTTTATACAAATATTATGTCCACGCTCTGTGAAAGCCTAGAACAGATTAGGGCATTTTTATGGTGAAAATTCGTGCTCGCGTAAAAAATATTCTATTTAAAAATCTGCCTCCAAAATGAATTAATTTCTTAACCCTTTGCCCACTGCCATAGACGCTTTTTCGTGACTTCCCCAGCAATTGCGTAATAGTTATTTTTATTATCGTTTGACAACATAACCAACAATCTTTATTCGTTTTATGAGATTGGCAGTGTAGTCCGACAATTTATCTAAAAGATCTAGTGAACCAATTTAAAATTTTTGTTGAGAATACATTTGTTGTTACATAAAATAAACAAACCTGTAACATATTCACACCATTAACAGTTGACCTATGTATCAAGCATCTGGTCGTTTTTAAAGTTATAGCTATAGCAAGCCATATAATATAGCAACATTTAAAATTTTTGCATGGTCATGTTTCTAAACATGTTGGCAACATAAAATATGGTATTTAACAATTTATTACTAAATGATGTACAAATTAGAAAAAAATAGTGAATATGCATCATGTTACAAAATCTGATTTTTTCAGTAAAATGCCTGGCAGTAGGCCAACAGCTGAATTCGTACATGCTTGGCAGTGAAAGGGTTAAGCAGAGTATCCACTGTATTTCCATATAAAGGAGTGTAGTATTACACTTTCTCTATCACTGATGTGGATTCATTGTTAGCTGGATACACTATCTCTTAAACACTGATTATTGCATTTACTGAAATTCTCGTCCCGCTACCATTCTTCTGGTCTAACCACTATCCTTCTGGTCTAACTAAAATCCTTCTGGTCTAAGTACTATCTTTTTGGTCTCGCCACCATTCTTTCTGTCTCGCCACCATTCTTTCTGTCTCGCCACCATCCTTTCGGTCTCACCACCATTCTTCCGGTTTCACCACCGTCCTTCCGGTGTCACCACTGTCCTTCCGATTTTACCATCATTCTTGTGGTCTCTCCACCGTCCTTCCTGTCTCACCACCGTCTTTTTGGTCTCACCATCATTCGTTTGGTTTTACCACCGGCCTTCCGGTCTCACCACCGTCCTTCCGGTCTCACCACCGTCCTTCCGGTCTCACCACCGTCCTTTTGGTCTCACCATCATCCGTCTGGTCTCACCACCATCCTTCTGGTCTCACCACCGTCCTTCTGGTCTCACTCCCATCCTTTTAGTCCCACCATCATCCTTCTGCTCTCACCACCATCCTGCTCTTACCATCATCCTTCTGGTCTCATCACCATCCTTCTGGTCTCACCACTAGCCTTCTTGTTTCACTACCATCCTGCTGATCTCACCACCATCCTTCTGGTCTCACCACCATCCTTCTGGTCTCACCACCATCCTTCTGGTCTCACTCCCATCCTTTTAGTCTCACCATCATCCTTCTGCTCTCACCACCATCCTGCTCTTACCATCATCCTTCTGGTCTCATCACCATCCTTCTGGTCTCACCACTAGCCTTCTTGTTTCACTACCATCCTGCTGATCTCACCACCATCCTTCTGGTTTCACCACCATCCTTAAGCTCTATGGAGAATATCTTTGGAAAATTTAATCACAGTAGCAATTAGTTAGTCAACCCAATTGTTGCTTCTTTTCATTCACACTCTTCAAATACAAGGAGTTGTCTGTAGTAGTCTTGCCATAGTAAACTCTCATGAGTTTGATATATTAAGGGATACCACATCAGCTGTGCTTAACATTTCTGTATAAACAGGTACCAACAGATTTTGCTTGAACATTTATTCATAAAGGAGGATGTCAAGAAAAATAGTTTGCATATTGAAAACGGCTCAGTATTTTAAATAATACACTCATATAGAGTAGTTCATCATCAGGTGTGCTGTTTGATCTGTTGTATTGTCAGACTCCCTTACCCAAGCAATGTAGTCACTATTACGACAATTTTTAGCAGTTCTAGTAGATAAATGTTCCGCTGTCTTGTTTCTCACACGATGAACTTCAGCAAACACATTGAGTGTAGCGGGCAAGAAATAGTTATGATGTTCCTTAACCGTTATGTTTCTTTAACTTCATCTGTATTGCAGGGCTTCTATGATGGTGTGACCGGAATCGTTAAGAAACCTGTTCAGGGTGCAAAGCAAGAAGGCGTGGAAGGTTTCTTCAAAGGTCAGCTATTTTATACATTATAATTTACTTGTGTTCTTTCAAGTCTCCGTCAATCACTTTTGTTCATATAGCAAGCAGATAAAACATTTTCAGTAAATGATTAATCCCGCAGTAAATTCTGTTCCAAGTTTGCACAGATCAGTTTATGGCTTTTGATAGAGCCATAGAGATTGGTCATATTTCTATTACATTCAAATCCAGCTATTTTATCCTGCAACCAATAATAGGTTTTGATTATTTGCAATCTCTACTTTTTTTACTAAAGTGAAAGAAAACTTCTATATATTGGTTTACTTTTAGGACTGGGTAAGGGTCTGATCGGAGTGGTAGCTCGTCCTACAGGTGGTATTGTTGACTTCGCCTCCAGCTCTTTTGAGGGAATACGTAGAGCTACGACCTTAAGTCAGGAAGTCACCAGGCTCCGCCCTCCACGAATTATTCGTAAAGATGGCGTAATAACTCCTTACAACTATAGAGACGCTGCTGGAAGCGCAATGCTAAAGGTACCCATGAACTAGTCTCTTGTTCTGATCTCAAGCTAAATACTAAGCTATTAGCTTATGGATCCTTGTAACCGTTTTAAGTCTTTCATGGATGCAAAGTCCAAGTACTAGTTCATGCTATACATCTATCTTGTCTGCATCTTTAGAACAGTTGTATTATCGCAAATGCTTGAAAGTGTGTCGAACAACCTTCAACGACTTTAATGCATATTTTAAAGTGTTCGATGTTTATTCATTTGGCAGTGTTTCGACATGTTTTACAATTTTTCTCTTCTTTTTGTGTTACCTTGTGACCAAAACAAAAGGGGATACAAGTTATCTTTTGTTTACAAGGGGTAACTTGCAAGTTGCTCCTTGTTACAAGTTAAGTTAAAGGTTATATAAATGGTACATTTTAGGAAGTTGCTCAGGGTCGCTTCTACGCTACAGACCAGTTTCTGTGCCATTGTATGGTAACAACTGATGGAAACCATTACCTTTTGGCAACTGACAAGTAAGTTTTGGTTTGACCAATCGTATAGCGTTTTATTGGTAATCACTCATTTTCACAATCGTAATTTGGCTAGCAATGTTGTCTTAGTGTAATGTCACCATTAAACAGTCACATAATTGTGTTCTTTACGCGCGTTTGAGAAATTTGATGAGAAATAGGTTGAACACAAACTACATGTAGATCAAATAGATGCTATATTAATCACAAATTAGGTCAATCAGGAACTAAATCAAACAAAAACTACACTGTAGGTCAGATAAAAACGTTGTTGCACAGTTACTGGGTATGGCAGAGGTGCACATACATCAGTATACAATACATTAACTATTAACTAGTGTAGCAGTTGGCCTTTTAGCTATATTGCTCGAAAATAACCAAGTAGCATTTGGTCATCATAACCAAGTAGCATTTATATAGTTGATATATAAAAGCATTAAATTTTTTTGCTGTGGTTTCCTGCTTTGAATGAAATTGCCAATATGACTTCCACGCATATCACGAGTCATGTTGATTTCTAATTGTAGGAGGGTTTTGTTCTTGAAAAAGGGAGAGCTCCTGTTAAACTGGGACATTGAGTGGTCGTATGATTGGGTAAATCTTCAAGAGCCCCCATCAGTTGTAGAAGGCAACAAGCTACGATTTTTTGCCAAGGTAGGACTATCTGGGTTGGTGCTGTTCATCTCAGCTGACCACCACTTTTACTAATTGCAAATAGTTGATTTAGATGAGTAATTCACAAGTTTCAGGATCAGATATATTTTATACGAAAATATTTTAGGACACCTGTTGGCAGCTGGCGTGCTTCAAAGTTGAGCAGTCACTTTCATTGTAGAATATTCATGAGAGTGGAGTGGCTATTACAGCTGGCTCATTTATCATGTAATTGTTTATATTTTAATACAAGAAATATATATATATATATAACCTGATTTGTAGTCTGAGGAGAAAAAGAAATTTTCACTTTTTGGTGGAAAAGCATCACAAGGGAAGCTTGTGCCTTTGCCAAATTACAAGGAGGCTGAGGTAAGACAATTCAAATATTGATTTTCTGGTATTTGCTTAGTGACAAGCCTTTATTTTACATGTAATATTGCATCTAGTTTGTTAGTGTGGTTTTTATTCAAAGAACATGATATGTATTGATATTTAGAATTAAGTTTTTATCGTCTGAAAATTTCTGCAGTCATAATGCACTTGATTACTCACCACATTTTAACAGATTATATGAATTTTAGAATAGTTACCATAAAACCTGTATTTGAATGCCACCTTTATTTGACCGCCATCCCTATTTGACCACCACATTGACATTATTTGGTATTGATGAAGCCATAATAGGAAGTGATCAGTAGAAAATTGTTTACAAAATAGTACTACTAATGACTCGGTTACATCAATAACAATTAATTATTTCGTTGTTATTAAAGTGTTGCCAGGGTTTTTGTGACAGTGTTCCTGAGAAAATCAATTGTCACAATCATTAGAACTACACTCTGATTCGAAGTCACTAAGGTTTAAATCTGATCCATTGTTTTCAGATTCGTCCATAATGTTGTCCATAATTCGTCCATAATGTTGAAAATTGTGGCGTCACAATTTCCGAGCCTATGCGAGTAAACATTTCTGCGTTAAAGCTCTGGGGAACTCCTATAAACACCAACCAATGTCTGTCTCACCATGGCAAACAATAGCTCATTCGAAAGCCAAGACTCTGATGTATTGAAATATATAATAGAAAAATTATGTAATTTATGCGCTTTAACATGCTGACATCTTCTAATGTATGTTGTGATATTGTAGTTAGTTTTTCTACTGGATGCTCTAGAACATTCTACTAATTTTCCTTTGACAGTCTTTGTTTACCTTCATAAGTATTGAATATGCTGACACTTTTTTTTAGTGGATGGCAAAGAAGATGGCGGAAGCTTATAAGAAAGCGTGGCAAGGTGTTTAAATAATTCTGAGACAAAGAGGACTTAATGTAGGGGGTCTGTTATATAGCTCAACAGAACCCCTGTGACTTGCCTCAAGCCATTTCTGAATATCGTTAACTTTAGTTTACCAAGATGATAGGCGTCTTGATTAAAGTTCTGTCAGTTTATTAACATTTTTTCAAATTATTTGTATTTGTCGATAAAAATTTACTATTGCATGTCGGTATTCACGCTCATTAACAGTTATAAAATAGATTTAAAAATGGCACATAGTTTAATACATTACCTGTTTGTATTCAAGTTTCAATGGTTTAAATGGTCATACATGTTATCTTGTATTGTTTTGTCTCAGATTTTTATGACAATAAACCTTATATTTGTGGAGTTATATTTTATTTGATGCATTAAGCATGGTTAGCTGTAGGCATGGTTGTTCTTTGGCTTTTATTTGCATGGTTAGCTAGCTACAATAGTTGCTAAATTAAATTGATAAAGAAAGCTATTCTCTGAGGTTTGTTTCTTTGCAAAATTTGCTTGTCACAAAGTGGTGATGCAATGTGACAGGTTCGAGATATCTGGTGTTGTGATTGTATCCTGATGTCTGCACACGATTAAAAGTTAAGACATCCGGGTGTAATATTGCGGCTAACTATGTATAAGTAATATAGTGTCTATATAATAGTATGCAGGATAGTAGAAGATTGCTGTGAGAGTATAAAAGAATCCTTTATTGCTGACTTGTAGACATGTACACTGTAAACTGAATTGTTATGATCTGCTCTGTATTAGATGCAGTCAGGCTATTTATACCTCCTTACAATTATTTTTGAAAATTCCAGAAAATCCATTCAGGAAAAATCTAGTAATAGAACAATATTCTAACTTTATGGTCATGGCTCATCAAAACATGTACATCTACATTTATAGAGGGCTAATAATAATCCACTGCGCTACTACTGTATGATTCATCAGCGGATTGCGCAATAGCCCTTGTCATACTGTAACTTTGTTTACTGTAGGGCCTACTACATGTATACTATATACAGTACTCAGAATCTGTGACATTGTTTTGCTATTCTCTGAAAACGTTTGTTTGTGTTGTTTACACTAGTACCTTGCAAGTCTGGGGCACCGTGAGCGATCATCATGTGTAATAAGTATTCATAAATTTTTTCCAAAATGAAGTAAGGTAGTCGGGTGGCGCGGATGGTAGTGTACCTGGCAGTGCGATGTGATCTTTTTTTCAACATCTAGTTGTGGCTTCGAACAGACAGATACGGCTCTTATTATGGTAGAGATTATTCAGACAATCAGCCGTCACGTTTAAAAATCTTTTCTTCACTTTGTGAAAATGTATACCATGTTTATACTATTATGGTTTTATTTCACCTTGAAGGTTATCTGGCTTCCAAACTTCTGTCTGTTTTATGTAAGAATTTCCGTCGCCTAAAGTTTTATAGATTTACTGAACCATCCTTGCCCAGCTCAACCATTCATGATTAAGTTTTTCGAAATTCAAACATGGTTGTACATTTTCCCACGACCAAACACGAGCGGAGCAATTGTTTGGGAGATTTATGATAAATGCATGTGCACACAACTCACGCAAATCATTCATCAACACCGTCGCAAACCCTTGTACCGAAATCTCATCAACAAATTTAACCATTTTTCAATGGAGTCGTTTAAGTATAATAACAATATAAAACACATATAAACCTGTTTAAATATGTTACCAAGTCTTTATTATTTGTAGGCAATATCCTAAACTTTACCCATCTGATCGGATGATAAACAAATAGACAGATTAATTTGGCCTAAATTCGCAATAAAAAACTTCACAAGCCTTTTTAATCAAAATTAAGACCGGCCAACGATACGTCAATAAAGCCGTGCGACAGATAGTAGAACTATTAAGCAGGGCACATTTTACGAGAAAACGTGCGCATTTCACCTGTCTATAGCATTGTCTAATTGCCGAAGGCTTCTAATATTTTTCCGTTTTTAATATCTTGCAAAAATATTTAATTATAAAAATAATTATTTGTTTTTATAAAATTATTATAAAATGTAATTATAAGAATAATTATTCGAATTTATTTATCCGAAGGTTTCTGTAATAAACGCAGACCGTTTGAGGCATAGACCGATTTACAGGTACGAAATTGTGGTACACAGTTTATCAGCCTATGTTTTTTCCAATTACCGAAGATTTCATTAAATTATTTAAAATGTTAGCCAAAATTTTTTTCATCTTATGTACAAGCTAGGGCCGAACTATAACGCCTTTTTATGACGAGAACATTTTTTTATTTTGCTCCAGTTTGCAGAAAATTTCCAGTCGTGTGAACGCTCATACTTGCTTTTTGCTAGATCGCTATCAAAACCATTTTACATTCAATACAACCATCTTTCAAACTGTATATATTACACAGCAGTTTTCCATTTTACTTCTAATATTGAATTTCAGAGATATAATAAACATTTCTTTATTGCTGTTGTTAAATTACATACATTACAGTAGGTTAGGCCTACAGCTTTAATTAATATTCATTTTATTGTTGAAAAACATAGATTTGAGATAGTAATAGATTAGGTGTGATTTTTTTACAACCTTTTGTTTTGCATAATGACTTTTTGAATTTAATTTCAAAACAACTTGACAACTACCATGGACATACAACTTTCCAGAACACCACGTCGTGGTCGACGCAGTGGCCGTCCACGTGTTTCTCAATTATTACAGCTCAATAGGAGGATAAATAGAAGGTCCTCACACCAACCATCACTATCAAATGCTAATGTTCACCAACACGCTACTCAAATTAATAACAGCAACTCCTCTGATTCAGAGAGTTCTTTAGTAGATATTGTAGGCGATATCAATGACATGGACTTGGCAGCCTCTTTGTTTCCAGATGATGATCATGGTTTTATGGACATCAAAACAATATTACTCCTCCCAATGCTGCCCCCCTTCATCACATTCCTCATTTTCAATCTTTAAATTGTCCTGATTTTCAAGAACTGCGTAACAACTTTCTAGGCAGACTTGACAACAACATATCACAGCTCACATGTACTGGATGTAATGAGAAACATTTCATTACATACAATGCTCAAATACAACTATGTCATACGTGCCAACAAGTTCCCCTGTCAAATTCAGAGATTACTAGAATTTCTTTTTGAAGTCGTGCTCCCTCAAATTTATTTTATATCATTTCGAACAACTCTCATTTACACTATACTCTGTCAATTCCTGCTGACAACTACTTTTTCAACAGACTGAAGAGAACTTTTGAGTTTTTAGAATAATTCTCCCAACATTCTCTGAATGGTCTCTGTCAATATTTTCTAGATATTATTGTGACCATTCGATTTCTGGATTCTTTCACCACTCATTTCTCTCTTTAAAGAACTAGAAGCAACAAGTTACGTTTTAGAACATATGAGTACATTGTGAGAATATCTGGTATTAATGGAGATTGTAAATTTCATATGATAAGGTGTCAAAATGGTTTGTTGTTAGCAAATTTGAAGCTTGTCAAATGAGACCAAAACAGACCTAGCAAAGAATTAATCAAATCCTTACGGCGAGAAAATTGAATAAATTTAGATAACAGTTATAAGAGATAATAATCATTTTTGCTTTACTAATTGGGCATTACTAACCACAGTGTTACTAGTCAGCTAGCCTTGAGATCAACAGTCTAATATTAACTTTGTGGACTCTGAGTCCAAACATCAGATGCATACTAGTCGATGAGAAAGAAGATAAAGTTCAAAATCTGCCCATGTGAACCGTTTCTAGCTTGAAAGTCACTTGTTAAAAAAGACAGACTCAACCCTGACACAGAATGCACTCTTTTATTATGATACGACGCCGTACAACCTTAGTCATCGCTCTTCTCTGTTTTCTCCTAATAGCCATTATTTTTATGGTACAAAAAGGTAAGTCAAGTACAGAAAATCTTTTATCATGGCAATTCATCTGCACCTGTATATTGTTTTTATTCTAGATTTTCTCGAAAGAACTAAAAGTCATTTCAGTTTTTTTATGTGTTTCTATTTTATTTATATCGCTTCAATTGTACTTATAGAGGCATTCATGCATATTCGTCTACTATATTGTACGCTACAATATTCTATTACATCCTATTAAAGTACACTACGCTATATTATAAGCTGTTATATTATACAATATTATACAATACTAGTACCCCGACAGTCCAGTGCGCTGTAAGTGATCATCATGTGTAATACCTATGTGTAAAAATATTCCAAAATACAGTGAGACGATCAAGCGGCGCAGCTGGTAGTGTGTCTGTCTGATTGTTAAGCTGAGTGTCTGAGTTTCAAACATTGTGTAGTGCAATCTTTTCTCCCAGCATCCAACAGTGGCTTCGGCATGATGGATGAATCCAGCTATTATTATAGTAAACATTGCGGTATAGTATGCAACATTATACTCCACAAAGGCATTTATCAGTGTCAATGGGACGCAGTGAGATAGCCTTGGTTATGGAGATAACAGTAAACAAAGTTACTGTAAAAATCAGTTACAAATAAAATCATTTTCAGACCAGGGGTTTGAATTTTTCATTTTATTCCAAGTTTTGATTTGATATCTATCCATAATCTCAGTGTCTGAGTCAGTGTTCTTTGTAGCTCGAGCATGCTTTTTCTGTTGCTTGCTTTTAAGGAAAGGTTGGCTAGATGGTAGTTAGGTTGTGCAGGTGATGGTTTTGTTAGGTAGTTGATGGTTTGGTTGAATAGTTGATGATTTGGTTGAATAATTGATGGTTTGGTCGAATAGTTGATGGTTTGGTCGAATAGTTGATGGTTTGGTCGAATAGTTGATGGTTTGGTCGAATAGTTGATGGTTTATTTGAATAGTTGATGATTTGGTTGAATAATTGATGATTTGGGTGAATAGTTGATGGTTTGGTCGAATAGTTGATGGTTTGGTCGAATAGTTCATGGTTTGGTTGAATAGTTCATGGTTTTGTCGAATAGTTTATGGTTTGGTCGAATAGTTGATGGTTTGGTCGAATAGTTGATGGTTTGGTCGAATAGTTCATGGTTTGGTTGAATAGTTCATGGTTTTGTCGAATATTTGATGGTTTGGTCAAATAGTTGATGGTTTGGTCGAATAGTTGATGGTTTGGTCGAATAGTTGATGGTTTGGTTGAATAGTTCATGGTTTGGTTGAATAGTGGATGATTTGGTCGAATAATTGATGGTTTGGTCGAATAGTTGATGGTTTGGTCGAATAGTTGATGGTTTGGTCGAATAGTTGATGGTTTGGTCGAATAGTTGATGGTTTGGTCGAATAGTTGATGGTTTGGTCGAATAGTTGATGGTTTGGTTGAATAGTTGATGGTTTGGTTGAATAGTTCATGGTTTTGTCGAATAGTTGATGGTTTATTTGAATAGTTAATGATTTGGTTGAATAGTTGATGATTTGGGTGAATAATTGATAGTTTGGTTGAATAGTTGATGGTTTGGTCGAATATTTGATGGTTTGGTCGAATAGTTGATAGTTTGGTCGAATAGTTCATGGTTTGGTTGAATAGTTGATGGTTTGGTCGAATAGTTGATGGTTTGGTCGAATAGTTGATGGTTTATTTGAATAGTTAATGATTTGGTTGAATAGTTGATGATTTGGGTGAATAATTGATAGTTTGGTCGAATAGTTCATGGTTTGGTTGAATAGTTCATGGTTTTGTCGAATATTTGATGGTTTGGTCAAATAGTTGATGGTTTGGTCGAATAGTTGATGGTTTGGTTGAATAGTTGATGGTTTGGTTGAATAGTTCATGGTTTTGTCGAATAGTTGATGGTTTATTTGAATAGTTAATGATTTGGTTGAATATTTGATGGTTTGGTCGAATAGTTGATAGTTTGGTCGAATAGTTCATGGTTTGGTTGAATAGTTCATGGTTTTGTCGAATATTTGATGGTTTGGTCAAATAGTTGATGGTTTGGTCGAATAGTTGATGGTTTGGTCGAATAGTTGATGGTTTGGTTGAATAGTTGATGGTTTGGTCAAATAGTTGATGGTTTGGTCGAATAGTTGATGGTTTGGTTGAATAGTTGATGGTTTGGTTGAATAGTTCATGGTTTTGTCGAATAGTTGATGGTTTATTTGAATAGTTAATGGTTTGGTCGAATAGTTGATGGTTTGGTTGAATAGTTGATGGTTTGGTTGAATAGTTCATGGTTTTGTCGAATAGTTGATGGTTTATTTGAATAGTTAATGATTTGGTTGAATATTTGATGGTTTGGTCGAATAGTTGATAGTTTGGTCGAATAGTTCATGGTTTGGTTGAATAGTTCATGGTTTTGTCGAATATTTGATGGTTTGGTCAAATAGTTGATGGTTTGGTCGAATAGTTGATGGTTTGGTCGAATAGTTGATGGTTTGGTTGAATAGTTCATGGTTTGGTTGAATAGTGGATGATTTGGTCGAATAATTGATGGTTTGGTCGAATAGTTGATGGTTTGGTCGAATAGTTGATGGTTTGGTCGAATAGTTGATGGTTTGGTCGAATAGTTGATGGTTTGGTCGAATAGTTGATGGTTTGGTCGAATAGTTGATGGTTTGGTTGAATAGTTGATGGTTTGGTTGAATAGTTCATGGTTTTGTCGAATAGTTGATGGTTTATTTGAATAGTTAATGATTTGGTTGAATAGTTGATGATTTGGGTGAATAATTGATAGTTTGGTTGAATAGTTGATGGTTTGGTCGAATATTTGATGGTTTGGTCGAATAGTTGATAGTTTGGTCGAATAGTTCATGGTTTGGTTGAATAGTTGATGGTTTGGTCGAATAGTTGATGGTTTGGTCGAATAGTTGATGGTTTATTTGAATAGTTAATGATTTGGTCGAATAGTTGATGATTTGGTTGAATAGTTGATGGTTTGGTCGAATATTTGATGGTTTGGTCGAATAGTTGATGGTTTGGTCGAATAGTTGATGGTTTGGTTGAATAGTTCATGGTTTGGTTAAATAGTTTATGGTTTGGTTGAATAGTTCATGGTTTTGTCGAATATTTGATGGTTTGGTCAAATAGTTGATGGTTTGGTCGAATAGTTGATGGTTTGGTCGAATATTTGATGGTTTGGTCGAATAGTTGATGGTTTGGTCGAATAGTTGATGGTTTGGTCGAATAGTTGATGGTTTGGTCGAATAGTTGATGGTTTGGTCGAATAGTTGATGGTTTATTTGAATAGTTGATGATTTGGTTGAATAATTGATGATTTGGGTGAATAATTGATAGTTTGGTTGAATAGTTTATGGTTTGGTCGAATATTTGATGGTTTGGTCGAATAGTTGATGGTTTGGTCGAATAGTTGATGGTTTGGTCGAATAGTTGATGGTTTGGTTGAATAGTTCATGGTTTGGTTGAATAGTTGATGATTTGGTTGAATAATTGATGGTTTGGTCGAATAGTTGATGGTTTGGTCGAATAGTTGATGGTTTGGTTGAATAGTTGATGGTTTGGTCGAATAGTTGATGGTTTGGTCGAATAGTTGATGGTTTGGTCGAATAGTTGATGGTTTGGTCGAATAGTTGATGGTTTGGTCGAATAGTTAATGATTTGGTTGAATAGTTCATGGTTTTGTCGAATATTTGATGGTTTGGTCAAATAGTTGATGGTTTGGTCGAATAGTTGATGGTTTGGTCGAATAGTTGATGGTTTGGTTGAATAGTTCATGGTTTGGTCGAATAGTTGATGATTTGGTTGAATAATTGATGGTTTGGTCGAATAGTTGATGGTTTGGTCGAATAGTTGATGGTTTGGTCGAATAGTTGATGGTTTGGTCGAATAGTTGATGGTTTGGTCGAATAGTTGATGGTTTGGTCGAATAGTTGATGGTTTATTTGAATAGTTGATGATTTGGTTGAATAGTTGATGGTTTGGTCGAATATTTGATGGTTTGGTCGAATAGTTGATGGTTTGGTCGAATAGTTGATGGTTTGGTCGAATAGTTGATGGTTTGGTCGAATAGTTGATGGTTTGGTCGAATAGTTGATGGTTTATTTGAATAGTTGATGATTTGGTCGAATAGTTGATGATTTGGTTGAATAATTGATGATTTGGGTGAATAATTGATAGTTTGGTTGAATATTTGATGGTTTGGTCGAATAGTTGATGGTTTGGTCGAATAGTTGATGGTTTGGTCGAATAGTTGATGGTTTGGTCGAATAGTTGATGGTTTGGTCGAATAGTTGATGGTTTGGTCGAATAGTTGATGGTTTGGTCGAATAGTTCATGGTTTGGTCGAATAGTTCATGGTTTGGTTGAATAGTTCATGGTTTTGTCGAATATTTGATGGTTTGGTCAAATAGTTGATGGTTTGGTCGAATAGTTGATGGTTTGGTCGAATAGTTGATGGTTTGGTCGAATAGTTGATGGTTTGGTCGAATAGTTGATGGTTTGGTCGAATAGTTGATGGTTTGGTCGAATAGTTGATGGTTTATTTGAATAGTTGATGATTTGGTTGAATAATTGATGATTTGGGTGAATAATTGATAGTTTGGTTGAATAGTTGATGGTTTGGTCGAATATTTGATGGTTTGGTCGAATAGTTGATGGTTTGGTCGAATAGTTGATGGTTTGGTCGAATAGTTGATGGTTTGGTCGAATAGTTGATGGTTTGGTTGAATAGTTCATGGTTTGGTTGAATAGTTCATGGTTTGGTCGAATAGTTGATGGTTTGGTCGAATAGTTGATGGTTTGGTCGAATAGTTGATGGTTTATTTGAATAGTTGATGATTTGGTCGAATAGTTGATGATTTGGTTGAATAATTGATGATTTGGGTGAATAATTGATAGTTTGGTTGAATATTTGATGGTTTGGTCGAATAGTTGATGGTTTGGTCGAATAGTTGATGGTTTGGTCGAATAGTTGATGGTTTGGTCGAATAGTTGATGGTTTGGTCGAATAGTTGATGGTTTGGTCGAATAGTTCATGGTTTGGTTGAATAGTTCATGGTTTGGTTGAATAGTTCATGGTTTGGTCGAATAGTTGATGGTTTGGTCGAATAGTTGATGGTTCTGTTAGGTAGTCGATGGTTTCAGTGTTTGCTTTTTGGTTTGGCAAAAGTTATGATGATGAACATATCACCTACTTATATAATAGAACCTTATTACCATGTTAACTAGCATTTTACACCATGGTATATGGCCGCTCATGATATATAAGGGTGTCATGGTAGCCTAGTGGTAGTGCCTTTGACTATCAACCACGGGTTTGGTGGTTCGAGTCCCACTTTGAGCACATCGTCAGAGTATCTGGTGTATTTTGAATAGCAGTAAAGATTGTCATTTGCTTATATAAGGTGTCAAAATGGTTTATTGTTAACAAATTTGAAGCTTGTCAAATGAGGGACAATAGAATAGTAAAGAATTCCCTAAATGCTCAGCGCAGGAAAAGTTAATAAATTTAGATAAGTTTGGAGAAATAATAGTTATCTTCGCTTTCAATTAAACCAGCACTTTCTTATCATTATTATAGCTAAACCCTCATGATTGATAAGGGAGTGTGAGGGTAATCTCACACGCCCTGTTTGAATTGAAGCAAAAAAGGCTCAAATCATAATGAATAGCAGATATATTAAGAATACATGAAAACATTATGTTATTGGAAAATCATTGTATGAAGTATAAATTTCCACACAACAGCAACATTTAAACAACTACTCACTTTATGGTCTTTGACTCTTTTCTGCATCTTCTCGGCTATTATCTGAACAAAACATGTTTCTTTGTGGGTAAGTAGAATGCAAAAATCATTTGTGCCTTCCCTGTGTAATTATCGAGTTTCACTAATAAACCCAGAGGGTGGTTTAGTTTTCTACAATGGCCACAGACTTCTATTTGAGTATTTTGTGCACCCCTTATTGACTAGACAATGTACATTGTGCCAGCTAAACATCAGTGGCAACTCAAGAATACATACAACAGTTTAGCTTCATATTCAGTCGTTTTGTTTACAAATTGAAGAGAATGCGGAGAAACTACCACCAGAGGAAGTTTTAGATAAAATCATACTACAGAGATCCAGCCACCCGTTTGATAAACCTCGGATGGAACCCTTCAAATTTTTCGGTAAGCCTGTTGTACACAAAAAGGAGTAGGACCGTGCCTCGTATATGCAGGCAATGGCTAACTTGTCAGCTACCTATTAAAACAAATAAACCAAATGAAGTAGTACTTACTATTTATATAAGCCTGTCACTTTCGCACGCTTCACTTTGGATTAATCTATTAATATGCTGGCTAACAGCTTTATGCGCTAAAACTCATGCTACTTATATCATCTTCTCGCCAGTCTAGGGCTTTTTAGCTCAGGACCTTTTGGGCATAGGATTTTTTGATGCCAGACTTTTTAACACTGCTCTTTTTACATCAAATAAATTATTCATGTTTATATGCAGTAAATAAATCACACGATGATAATAACAGAAAAAGGCAAAAAAACACTGCATTATTCTGAAATTTCACACATAATATCTTTTTTTTCAAAACACATAAGAAAGTAAACGAAAGTTTAACTATTCAATTTAATTCGAACCTCTGCAGTACATATTCTAAAGGTGGCTTTGTACCGTAATCAGAAATATCCGCAAAATTGATTGAAAGATCTCATGAACTATACTTGTTAAATACCTAAATGTAGCCATTATGTACAAGTTTTTCTCTTCTACGTTTACATACAATTTGTTGAGCCATAAGTCACAACGAAAGATGGATAAAAAGTCCCATTCTCCTTTCTTCTACCTGTTTCCGAGCTAATTGTTTTATGCTATAAATATCGCTGTCATTAAAAGTAGACTGTTCATCCTTTTGCTATTTTTTGCTGTTGTTTAACAGAAGCATTCTATCAAATATATATTCTTTTTTATTCTTTTCGTTCTCATGCAGCCAAATATTCCAACAGAGAAGATCTGCTGAAAAGATCGTACAAGAACATTTGCTTTTTGACGGTGCGAGGCGAAGAAGACTGCAAAGAGATTTGTCTGTTAGATAGTCTTTGTCAGTATTTCTATTTCTACCCGTCAGAGAAAACAGAAAACTGTTTTACACAGCTTTTCTTCAACGAGTCGCAGCCTGACTGCATGCCATACAACTCAACCAATACTGTCATGTACCAAAAAGGTTCGTAAAAATAGCAGATTATGACCTCCCCTTGTTGTTCTTAACAGTTTTCATAATTAATATTTATACTTATATTTAATTATATAATATTTTGTATATTTAATACTTATTTATGTAAATTACTTTGACTGTTTATGAATGCCAATTGAATGTTATTTCAATGTTGTCATCAAGTATTAGTGGTTAAAAATTCTGTGACGAACAAACTGCTCAGAACTTGTCCAAAAAGCTAGCAAAATTTGATATATCGCTTAATATGTATGTTAGGTGGTCCAAGTAGGATATATTTCACTGTAGAAAGAGACATTTTAACACCCTCTTTTTATAAATTACACAATGTGCGTGTGCGGTGGCGCGGGTGTGATCAATCCCTCAAAGATCCAATATGGTGTTTGCTTAGTTCTATTGCAAGCAGAGGCTGTGTGTATTTTTTAAAACAATTGTTTCACAAACAATGGTTCTGCTATATTGGCTGAACATGTCAGAGTCTGGTCAAGGGAACCTCGACAACTGGAGACATGGTCATTGTCGCAGAGAAATTTAAGGTTGGATGTCAATCCTATCACCACCAGTGGCCTCTTCTGGGTGTTGAACCCCCAACCTGTTTATTGTGGGTCACACAGTCTAGACTACTAAACCACTAGACAGCATCTGCTCTCCTATATAGCGAAATGTTTTTGAAGTCTGTAATTCATTATTAGACTGCATTGAACAAATCACTTAACAAAACATGATCACCCGTATGTAATCCGGCAATAGTAAGGTAGCCCAGTTTACTGTCTTTATAGAAGAAAGACTAGTAATATTTATCATGAAGGCGCAGGTTGGTGTATTCTTATTAGTACTTCATTGGCTAGAATCTCATTGAAATAAAACTCTCACTACTGTTTAGGTTAGTTAGAAGTAAGGGATCAATTCTAACAAATTACCACTCAAGAAAAAGTGTAATAATTCATCAGGCAGCAATAAAGACTTTGTTTTACTTCGATGAGTCTTTGTCGTTTCATACAGTAATCCCTCGCACACCATTGTAGTAACATATGATTAGCACCATTGTAGTAACATATGATGACCACCATTGTAGTAACATATGATGACCACCATTGTAGTAACATATGATGACCACCATTGTAGTAACATATGATTACCACCATTGTAGTAACACATGATTACCACCATTGTAGTAACATATGATTACCACCATTGTAGTAACATATGATTAGCACCATTGTAGTAACATATGATGACCACCATTGTAGTAACATATGATTACCACCATTGTAGTAACACATGATTACCACCATTGTAGTAACATATGATTACCACCATTGTAGTAACACATGATTACCACCATTGTAGTAACACATGATTACCACCATTGTAGTAACATATGATTACCACCATTGTAGTAACATATGATGACCACCATTGTAGTAACACCAATTATGACTACAGCAATCACCCTCCTAAAATAGCCAGGGCCCCAAGTTTAGCACAGGATCAAATATGTCTAAAAGTACCTAAAGATTGGCCAACTCATGCTGAACATGCCAACTTTCTGATCCTTTTACATACGATCCTAGGATTACAGACCAACTCCTTCCTAGCTTGTCAACTCTCTGACCCCTTTACATAAAAACATAGAATCACAGACTAGCTCCTTTTTAGCGTGCCAACTCTCTGATTCTTTCACATACAGTTATAGAATCGCCGGCTAACTCCTTCCTGGCATGCCAACTCTCTGATCCCTTCACATACAATTAAAGAATCACAGTTTAACTCTTTTCTAACGTGTTAACCTTTTGGTTCCTTATCTATTTATCCAAATCGCAAAGTTTATCGTTCATCTCTCCAGCTATAGCGAGTAAAATTTAGTCATGAAAATCCGTTCTGCACGAGATTTGATCTAAGATCTTCTTGTTCAAAAGGTGAGAAGCTAACTCATTAGGCTACACAAGATTCCATGGATGCATTGGGCAATATGAGTTACTGTCTGTGCTAAAATACGCATAGCAACTCCGTGTTATGCGCAACATCACTAAAGCTTGCTCTCACGGCTATTGTTACTAAGTTTAGAAATAAGGATACTAGCTTACTCAGGTTAGCCAATGGCAACTACATTGCTTGCTGCTGTTTATAAGCTGTTTTAATACCTGTGCAATGCAGAACATTTGCCTAGTATATATATATATATATATATATATATATATATATATATATATATATATATATATATATATAAATCTCAGTGTTTGTATTCTGTCTGTCTGCATGTCTAATTGTAGCGGTAAAGTTTTAGGAATGAAAAATGTCTGCACACTAGGTTTGAACTCGAAACCTCCAGTTCTGCAAACAGGCATTTGCATTACACTACGCTGACCAACTGGCTATATTATACATGTAGAATAAATTTTGCACATACTTGTTACATCTGCCAATCTTTCATGGCTTCACGCTTGACACTTTAGCTAGCATATCATAAAAAATATGTGCTCATGGGTAAAGAAAAATGCTCAAACTAACATGGTGGCCATCAAGACTATTGCAAGCAGTATGAAGATTTAGTATGCACTGCAGCTGGTGCAGTATGAATTACACAGAAATAAAGACAGTATACAAAATTAACACAATACACAGGAATAAACACAGTACACAGAAATGAGTAACCACTTTCATTTAATAGGTAGAATGGTAAATTTTGTATATGATGTTTAAAAGTAATTCTTTTATGCAAAAACTTTTTTATTATCTGTGCAGAGTTGCGCATTCAGCTAGTATAAAAAAATAGAATCAACGGCTATCTCCTTGCTAGCGTGTAAATTAAATTTTTTCATGCTAGTCCATCATGTCACTAACTAATTTTTGAAAATTTTCTTCTATATTATAAGCACTCATATCCTAGCAGTCTTATGTGTCATGAGAGATCATCAGGAGTGTCAATAAAGCGCAGAGAATAAGTATGTGCACAGTTATTCTAACATTCTGGAAGGCAAATGAATGCTGCAGGTGATAGTGTGATGGATGGTGACAGGTTGAATGGATGGATGTATAGATGGTGTGGTAAATGTTGCAGGTTCAAATCCTTTATGATGTAATCTTTATTCTTAACCTCCACGCATGGCTAGTAAAGTTAAGTACTTTACTAGCCATGCGTAATGATTATATGTACTTGATTGGCTTGTAAAGTTAAGTACGTCCGTAATGATTATATGTACTTGATTGGCTTGTAAATTAAAAGCATAAGATTACTTATCACAGAAAGACATTGCAATGGTACATCATGAATATGAACCATGAAGTGCTTCAACCAGCATAAAGTATATAAAACAGAGCATTTCTTTAGTTGACACCAAGCATCTGGACAACTACACAAAACCACACTTGATGGAAGCTGCCAAGTGCTACAGACCTAACTACCATCCTTATGATTCATCTTTAATCAGCATCACAGACCGGAGACCTATCACACAGGAATATAAATGCAGGCAAAAGATTGACAGACGATTTCTTATAGCTCAAGACAGGATCTCCATAGTGACATCACTAAAGCGTGGTAAATACTTTGTCTTCTTTCCCGAGTCATACGCCCTCAAGTTATACTGTGTAAGGGGTGTAGCTAGAGAACTTTCTAAACTTTAAATAGTAGTATATATTATATGATGATATATTTTGGTATATTATAGTATGATGAATTATTTTATATAATTATTGTATTTTACTTTAGTATGTTATTATATAATATTACAGTATTATAATATTATAGTACTGCTTATATTTATTATAATATATATAATGTAGGCTAATATATATTATAATATAACATTATAATATATATTACATTGTATTACATTAAATTATGTCATATTATATTGTAATAGTTTGTCTTATATTGTATTTTATTGTATCATAGTATATTATATCATAGTGTTATTATAGTGTTATTTACCAGCGTCACAGTGGTTTTCAATGTTAGACCAATGATATACCCCCCCTCCCCACTGGGTCTTATATCGTTGGTTTATATCGTTGGTTTTTATATCGTGGGGGTTTATATCATTGATTAGACTGACACACTAAAACGATATAAATTTGTTCGATGATGAACACTAGGAGAAATTATGTTTGATGATAACATACCCACAGTTATATCGATAATAAGATCTCATCTCTCAATAGATTATATTAAATAAAACATTATAAAACTCTTTTTAAAATGATGTTAAAATAGTGAGTTAATAATTGTATGTTGTCTTCACGTGTAAACAAATCAGGCTGATAATCACCCCAGTTGCTAATTGGCTAAGTTGTGTTTGGCGAGAAGCCAGTCAAATTGCATTTGGAAGCTAGTTTGATTTAAGCTTTTTGTTCCATATCTGTTCTGACAAAGCGTCTAGACAAAAGTCATGACATTACGTGATGTTAGTTTAGTTACAACCGGTACTTATTGTATTCAATGACCTTACAGACTTTGATACTAAACTCATTCTGCATTTTTGCAGTTTTGCATATCAAGTAACAACTCAACAATATAGCAAAACTGTTTACAAATTGAATTTAACTCATAGTAATCTATATGTAGACAGTGTAGCTGACTCAAGTTATCTATAGATGTAGCATTTTCATGGACTTCATTTTTACCAAAAGCCATCTTTAAACATGAATCTGTAGTCTATGGCCTTTTGCCTGTCGTCATGAGAGGTGGGTCACCACGACTAAAGCTCCTTCGAGTTGCCCAAATCTAAATTGTCTAATAACTTTAACCCAGCATCTACTGATTTCTACAGAAGCGTTGACTTTGTTATATACTTGCTTTGAGCTGTATTAAGTTACAGGAAAATTGCAAAAACGGAAATTGCAAATGCTTATAACATGCCCATTAGTATTTGCAATCTCTACAGACATCATAGACTATACTATATTATAGAAATCATTATTGAATTTTTGCTTGATCTGATCGTTTGAACCGCAATCAAGTTCGTTTTAATCTTGAAACATCCTGGTAATCAGATCACCTCTAACATCAAAAACAATTGCATAGTAATAAAAATACCGATACTTTCTGATAAAACTCATTAAAATTTTGCGCAAGCTCATCTTTAAAACAATGATGCTGTGTTTTCTATTATCACTATTATCACTATTATCAATATTATCAGTATTATCACTTTTATCACTATTATCACTATTATCACTGTTATCACTATTATCACTATTATCACTATTATCACTATTATCACTATTATCACTATTATCACTATTATCACTATTATCACTATTATCACTATTATCACTGTTATCACTGTTATCACTATTATCACTATTATCACTGTTATCACTATTATCACTATTATCACTATTATCACTATTATCACTATTATCACTATTATCACTATTATCACTATTATCACTATTATCAGTATTATCACTGTTATCACTATTATCACTATTATCACTGTTATCACTGTTATCACTATTATCACTATTATCACTATTATCACTATTATCACTATTATCACTGTTATCACTGTTATCACTGTTATCACTATTATCACTATTATCACTATTATCACTATTATCACTGTTATCACTATTATCAATTTACTAGGTGAACGCCCAGCCTTGCCTGTGTAATAAAAAAGTCTTTACACAAAAATTATTTTCATTTAACATATACAGCAGTTACCATTCTAACTTTTCAACTTTATATTATGAGAAAAGTGTTTTTGTGCAATTTGAATAAAATAGAAAAAATAAACAATGAGTACACGGAAGTACGTTCATAAAAATGGTTACTGTCTGCAGCAGAAGCTCGTTGTATTCAAAGTTTTGATGGATGATACTGGTACCTATCGACACTGGTACAAACGTTATGCAGTGACATGCATGAGGGTTTTTTGTACTTTGTAGATTTAGCTAACTGCGCATTTTAAATTGAAATGATGCATTTGAAAATTACAAATTAAAAAAGTAGGTATTGAACTTTGAAATGACTTAAAAAAAAATCCCCAAAAAAAAGCTAAACGCAAAAGTATTAGTAATTGTGTATAATAAATACATACTTGGTTTGTAACCTACAATCGTGATGAGGATAGAACTGATATAGAGTTGAAAATGATAAGAATGGTGTAGTCTAGTGGTTACTGTTGTAGTCTAGTCTAGCGCCCTTTTTTGCTGACTCGCGTTTTGATTGTCGCGAGTTGAAATACGCCATGAAAAGGAGTTTTCCTATTAAACCTGAACCAACAATGGACACCAACCTGGACACTCACCTTTATATGGTTCATGAAGCTGAAAGAAAAGACCAACTATCTGAGAAAGGAAAAGTTTTTCAACAATTTCTTATTTAATAGGGGAGAGTTGTAAATTCCGATACGTATACAGAACATATGATTATGCTGAAACGGATGAAGCAGCATTTTTTACTGATTGGCTGCCGCTGACAGACAAGCCCACAGAGCTGACTGATGAGTTTGTAGAAATTGTCTGCACTTGGGCTTTTGTAGAGGTAGGAGGTTGTGCATAGGTCCTTAATAGCTGGTTTTCTTTTTACACATTTCACAAATAATTTCACATGAAAAGGTACTGCATGCTATAATTAATCTAAGAATCAGCAGTAAATTAGATTTCACAAAGCTACTATGAATGTGTAAACGCTGTCATCACTAACTTGTTAGGATGACAACCAACAAGCTAACAGCTTGTTAGGTTAACATGGCCTCTGTCACTCCTGAGGCCATGTTAACCCATCTGCCCTCACAGAAATTTAATATGATAACCTCATATGATAACCTTGTGTGATTACTGAGAATGAAAGTAAATATTGTAACACATACAATTATGTTACTACAGTTACTTGAGGTATGTATCACTATGGTACCTAGCTACTTGAGGCATGTATTGTTATGGTACCTAGCTACTTGAGGTATGTACTGTTATGGTACCTAGCTACTTGAGGCATGTATTGTTATGGTACCTAGTTACTTGAGGTATGTATTGTTATGGTACCTAGTTACTTGAGGTATGTATTGTTATGGTACCTAGCTACTTGAGGTATGTATTGTTATGGTACCTAGCTACTTGAGGCATGTATTGTTATGGTACCTAGTTACTTGAGGTATGTATTGTTATGGTACCTAGTTACTTGAGGTATGTATTGTTATGGTACCTAGCTACTTGAGGTATGTATTGTTATGGTACCTAGCTACTTGAGGTATGTATTGTTATGGTATCTAGCTACTTGAGGCATGTATTGTTATGGTACCTAGCTACATGAGGTATGTATTGTTATGGTACCTAGCTACTTGAGGTATGTATTGTTATGGTACCTAGCTACTTGAGGTATGTATTGTTATGGTATCTAGTTACGTGAAGCATGTATTGTTATAGTATCTAGTTACTTGAAATATGTAATGTTATGGTATCTAGTTACTTGAGGTATGTATTGTTATGGTATCTAGTTACATGAGGTATGTATTGTTATGGTATCTAGCTACTTGAGGCATGTATTGTTATGGTACCTAGCTACATGAGGTATGTATTGTTATGGTACCTAGCTACTTGAGGTATGTATTGTTATGGTACCTAGCTACTTGAGGTATGTATTGTTATGGTATCTAGTTACGTGAAGCATGTATTGTTATAGTATCTAGTTACTTGAAATATGTAATGTTATGGTATCTAGTTACTTGAGGCATGTATTGTTATGTTATCTAATTACTTGAGGTATGTATTGTTATGTTATCTAATTACTTGAGGTATGTATTGTTATGGTATCTAGTTACTTGAGGTATGTATTGTTATGGTATCTAGTTACTTGAGGTATGTATTGTTATGGTATCTAGTTACTTGAGGCATGTATTGTTATGGTATCTAGTTACTTGAGGTATGTATTGTTATGGTATCTAGTTACTTGAGGTATGTATTGTTATGGTATCTAGTTACGTGAAGCATGTATTGTTATAGTATCTAGTTACTTGAAGTATGTAATGTTATGGTATCTAGTTACTTGAGGCATGTATTGTTATGGTATCTAGTTACTTGAGGTATGTATTGTTACGGTATCTAGTTCCTTAGGCATGTATTGTTATGGTATCTAGTTACTTGAAGCATGTATTGTTACGGTACGTAGTTACGTGAATCATGTATTTTTATGGTATCTAGTTACTTGAGGTATGTATTGTTACGATACGTAGTTACGTGAATGATGTATTTTTATGGTATCTAGTTACATGTGGCATGTGTTTTTATAGTATCTAGTTACTTGTGGCATGTATTGTTATGTTATCTAGTTACACGAAGCATTTTTGATATCTAGTTACTTGTGGCATGTACACTATACTACTCATATGTATATTATGTCGCTGTTTGTTTCCTTGCTTCATTCACTAAGACTAAAGAAAAAGTCAATCTTTCTTTTTATTTTATAGTATTGCACAGGCAGAAGTAAAAATGTATTTGTGGCAGCATCTAAATTATTGTAGCCTCATATAATGAACACCTCCAACGAGCCAAATTAGGGTTATAAGGAATAGAGTCTGTAAGATTTTCAGGTGAAACTTTTATGTCATTTCACTAGTACAGTTTAATCCATGAACTTTAATTGCATCACTCGTTATGATAGCTTTGCTTTCCAGAGCCCAGGGATACACTCTCTGCTCATTGTTGCTACAATCGACCTTTGCTGATTTCATCACCGTATTCTCCCATAGACTTTTGGCATGCACTCTGTATTGATTGTTGTTTATAATTGACCTTGGCTGACCTATTCTTATTCCTTGTTACCTTCACCCGACCTTGGCTGGCTTATTTAGTCATAAACATTGCTCCTTCTACAGGCATACAGAGACTACTCTAGCTATGTACCTAGTAAACTCACATATTTAGTCATAAACTTTGCTATTTTTACAGACATACAGAGACTCCTCCAGCTATGTACCTAGTAAGCTCATATATTTAGTCATAAACTTTGCTCTTTCTACAGACATACAGAGTCTACTCCAGCTATGTACCTAGTAAACTCACATATTTAGTAATAAACTTTGCTCCTTCTACAGACATACAGAGACTACTCCAGCTATGTACCTAGTAAACTCACATATTTAGTCATAAACTTTGCTCTTTCTACAGACATACAGAGATTACTCCAGCTATGTACCTAGTAAACTCGCACAGAGACGAGCTAAGGAAGCTCTAGAAAGGAAAGTCAAACAAACTAAATCACGCAGATTCACAGAAAAGATGAGCATTTTGATGTTTGGTATAGACTCGACATCATTGAACCAGGGCTATAGACACCTGCCTAGGACTGTCGGCTATTTGAGACAAAATCATAATCTGGTCACATTTAAAGGGTTAGTACAACAAGCGCATCAGAGTTACATGTAGATGTAATTGATATTTACAGCATATCATTGGCCTTGAATTCAAATACAAAAAAGCAAGACATGTCTAGCATATGCTTTTCAACCCAAAAGCTCATCAAATAGAGTTGACCAACAGTTGCTTTCTACAACAATTTCAACGACGTAACATTAGACACTGATCGATTGAATTGCATTGGAGTAGATTGGAATTTAATTTTGTGAGTGCCACATTTCCACTATAAACTTTACGTTGTAAAATAGTTGAAAAACCATTGAAACTAATATGTAGTTAAGTTCGCTCTTATGGAACCAATGAACTCTGAATATCTCACCGTTGAAACTGTGGGAACTTTTTGACCATCCATAAAATAGATATCAGTGTAAAAATTGTTTCAAGTCTCTCAGGTTTGAAAAACACAAGAGAATAAAGATCAGCTTTACATAACCTTGTGAATACTTTGTTAGTACAGGTAGAATGCTCGAACTTGGTTATAATTAGTCATTTGGGCATTTTTAGTGGCTTTTTGCCAGCTTCATTTCTGTCTACTGTTTCTGAGTAATAATTCAAGTTCTAACAATTTATATAAAACCAAGAAATATAATAAAGGCTGTTTTACTTTGTTTTTAGCTATAATAGGCTGCAAGATAACACATTCATAAACCTGTACACTGTGCTGACAGGCAGGCCTGTAGAAGAAGGCATCGGCATCAGTTTTAACAGATTCTTTGATGATGACCCCCTTATATTTAAGTGGTTTAACAACGACAGTTTCGTAACTGGCTACTATGAGGACTACAAGACTGGAGCCCTTTTCAACTGGCTAAAAAAGGGATTTCATTACAAGCCGTCTGATCACTATTCTAAACCATTTTCTGTTGTGGCCGAGCCGAGAATAGCTAAAAGTTGGTGGGTTGACTTTTGTTACCTCGACAAGGGGATGCATGTGTGGGAAGGAGATTGGACATCATCGTTTGTAAAGCAGTATTCTAAGATCAATTTTCCTTATTTTTTATGGAGCTGGACGACCATGATATCTCACGAGAACGCTAACTCTCTCGGCCAATCAGACGTGTACTATTACAATCTCTTTCGAGACCTCGACAAGTCGAACTCTCTAAACAACACCATTTTAGTATTCTATTCGGATCATGGCTATCGTTATGGAGGACTTAGAGCCACTAAAATAGGTCAAAATGAGGAAAACAGTCCCATGATGCACTGGATTATTCCAGAATGGTTTCAGCGCAAGTACGCTAAGGAAATGGAGATATTTAAAGTAAATGCTGACAATAGACTCACTTCACCGTATGACTTGCATAGAACTTTACTAGATTTTGCGGACGGAGCTCTCTCATCAGCTGCTGCCGCTGGTATGGAAAATTATGGAAAAAGTTTTTTTGAGCCGATAGATGAAAAAAGGACTTGCGCCGATGCCGGTATTTCTGACCATTTCTGTGGCTGTCGAAGCTCTTCAGAATACCCTCTTGATGATAAGCTAACACAGGAAGCCGCACAGGCTATTGTAGATCGAGTTAACGAATTAACAGAAGTTAACAGAAACCTCTGCCTTACTTATCAGTTACGCTACATTAAAGCTGCGAATATCAACCACAGGTACGATATTCAAGACTCAAATATTAATGAACTTTTAGTCACAATCGGAATGAAGCCGAGCGATGCCGAGTTTTCAGCAACAGTTCATGTGTATTCGGATGGCTCCAAGAAAGCAGAGGTGAAGGGAATCAGTAGGGTTAGTCTTTACGGCCAATCAGCTAACTGTGTTGCTGACTTTGAAATGAGGCTATACTGTAGCTGTAAATCATTAACGAAAATTGATTGAGCTGTTGAATTGCATACTAGGTTGTTTTGAGTTACATACTGTTATTATTACATGTCTTTAAAATAATTTTACCAAGTTTGTCTATTTTTATATTTTTAATTTTAAATATTGAAAATATCTCCTAACGTACTTCATGC
Organism: Watersipora subatra; assembly: GCF_963576615.1. Lineage (NCBI taxonomy): Eukaryota > Metazoa > Bryozoa > Gymnolaemata > Cheilostomatida > Watersiporidae > Watersipora > Watersipora subatra. The sequence continues at coordinate 29,507,522 of NC_088714.1, forward strand.
TTTTTTGTTTTTAAGATATTTAAGAATTGGACAGTTTTACTTAACTTCTAGTTTTTTGTCATATGTTCTTTTTATATGTATGTAAATGGTAGAACATATGATATATTTAATGTTTGATATATTTAGGTTATGATATTTATTTAGGCTATTGTTTAAATAGTGTCGAACAGCTGTAAGTTATGATATTAAGGGTGTTAATATTGTTGAGTTGTCAATCAATTCGTTGTTTTCATTATACTGTATACTAGTTGTGCTACCCGGTGTTGCCCGGATATTAAAAACCAGCTTATAAACAATGACAGGTAATGAGAGTTGCCTGCCACTTGCTACTAGTCTGGCACATTGCCAATGGATAATTTGAGTAAGCTTACTAATAAAACTAACCTTTCGCTTGCCATCGGCTTTTATTTGTTCCCACATAGCGACATATATCGCCTGATGACTACATCTAGCTCATGTGGCTGAATTGGTAAGGCATCGGACTGGCAAATTGGAGGGTCCACGATCAAATCTTCCGCGATACAGATTCTTTAGTCTAAGATTTTAATAGCTAAGGCTGGAACTACACATGCCCCCACATATCCACACACACATTGAGAAATATATATAGCTATATAATTAAAATGATAAAATGATAAAATTGGTCACGTGGGTGGTAATATTAACTCAAGCTTAGGTTTCCGACAAGCGATCTGAGAGTTTGAGGCCTGACTGTTTTTGATGACGACTTTTGCTGCAGGTGACAATTTACTGGCTTTGTGAGGCCTTTTTTTAGCTGTTTCTTACCTGAGTAGAGCACAATTGATTGGTCCATTTTTCGCTGTCCTGTATGTAGTGATCATGAACCACATATGCTATCATTCACGGTTTCTTTTGGTACATGCTTCTGGATGTCTCCATTTGTTAATTCTGTGACTTGGTTTTGTACATGAGTAAGAAAGATTGTTGTCCAATAACAGCCGGTAATTTTTCTCATGCGATTGTTTAGGCTACTCGGTTTAAGGTAAAAATCACTTGAGAGATTTTGAGAGAAGTTTTTTTTGTAGGTCATTCAAGAAACAGTGTATTCTATTAATGTTCTCATGGCAGTTTAATACAACTCAAAGAATTCTACCTACTCTTCCATTACCTCATCATCATGCTCTTTGATGCTGGCCTCTTGTTCAAGTTGGAAAGGTATGTTTTTGGAGAGGTATGAGGGGTGCCAAACCTTTTGTCCTGTTTGTGTTTTGCATCATTGAAGGCTTGCCTTGCACCAATCCAAAACAGATTTTCTACCACCTTGTTGTCTCACTACTTAGATACCGTTGAACCAAGCTAGTTTCTGAAATGAAGTGTGACGACTACTCTCAGGGAGACCATAAAATGACACTTTTCAGTCTAAATTGTAAAATATCACTAAAGTATACAGTCAGCTCACTTGGTTCGAGCTTGATGGTATCAGATGGCTTGTGTCAGCGTGGTTGCGAAGACTTGCTGTTCAGGTGTAAAACCAATGTTCAGATGGTGAGCAGGTCTCAAACAGGAAGGATGTGAAGAAGGATGAAAACCCAGATAAACTATTTGAGTAGCAGATGAATAATTTTGTATATTATTCTGGTTTTGTTGCAGTGCCCGCGGTGTTTTGGGGTTTAATGGCAACAATGTAGAAACAGTCATGCATTTACATGAATATCGCTAGATGACATTAGCTCCGCTCGAAGTGCAGGGAAGCTACACTCAAAGACAGGTGTTTAGTTTGAATGGTGAGAATTTGATAGTAAATTGAGCAGAAAGACGACATCTTCCTTCTTCATTCTTTGGGTCCAAATCTCTTCCATATTCAGTTTGCAGCACGCAATACTCGATGCTATTTTTAGCTGTTTTTGCAGTTTGAGTGACTGAGCTATTCCGATGCTTGAAGCTTTTTTAGACCTCTTCTAATTGTTCAACTCCAAGTTTGGAGCTCAAACAGAGATTATAGAAAACAGGTGTGTCCAGTGAGTTTTAGTTAATAGTTTTGTTCCTAGTTGTCAGTTTGTTCAAGTGATTTATTACCTTTTGCATTAGTTGTACATTGTTCACTACTACATTAGTTGTACATTGTCTGCTATCACATTAGTTGTACACTGTTCACAACTACATTAATTGTACATTGTCTGCTATCACATTGTAGTTCTACATTGTCTGTTATCACATTAGTTCTACATTGTCTGCTATCACAGTAGTTCTACATTGTCTGTTATCACAGTAGTTCTACATTGTCTGCTATCACATTAGTTCTACATTGTCTGCTGTCGCATTAGTTCTACATTGCCTGCTATCGCATTAGTTCTACATTGTCTGCTATCACATTAGTTCTACATTGTCTGCTATCACATTAGTTCTACATTGTCTGTTATCACATTAGTTCTACATTGTCTGCTATCACATTAGTTCTACATTGCCTGCTATCGCATTAGCTCTACATTGTCTGCTATCACATTAGTTGTACACTGTCTGCTATCACATTAGTTGTACATTGTCTGCTATCACATTAGTTGTACATTTTCTGTTATCACATTAGTTCTATATTGTCTGCTATCACATTAGTTCTACATTGCCTGCTATCGCATTAGCTCTACATTGTCTGCTATCACATTAGTTCTACATTGTCTGTTATCACATTAGTTGTACATTGTCTGCTATCACATTAGTTGTACATTGTCTGCTATCACATTAGTTCTACATTGTCTGCTATCACATTAGTTCTACATTGTCTGTTATCACATTAGTTCTACATTGTCTGCTATCACATTAGTTCTACACTGTCTGCTATCACATTAGTTCTACATTGTCTGCTATCACATTAGTTCTATATTGTCTGCTATCACATTAGTTCTACATTGTCTGCTATCACATTAGTTCTAAATTGTCTGCTATCACATTAGTTCTACATTGCCTGCTATCGCATTAGTTCTACATTGTTGACTGTTATGTTTCTCAATGACTTGATGTTTATAATGTGGTTATTTCAAAAGATTGAAATTTTGAGTCCTTCAAGTGTTTGAATAATAGTAGTAGTTAATTCGTAACTTCAGATCAGACTGATGAGTACAGAATATGATTTCAGTTATATAGCAATTTATTATCTTTATAGCTAGAAAAAGCATAAGTATCAAAAAGCTTTAATGAATGATAAAAATGTAGCCTTTAGCTTTTCGATAATAAAATAATTGATTTCTTTGCTTTCATGTATCTCAACACCTTCTGACCAAGCTATAGGCATGCATTAAGTTTGTCTGTTAAGTCTAGATCTGCGAGGGCTGTGTGCTCCATATTCATCTCCATCAGGGTGTCTGTAATTGCGTCTCTGACTTCTTTGGGTAGTGGGTATAGGTTGTGTTACAACTGGATCTGGTACAGTTGGATGTGGTACAGGTACTGATGGTTGAGGCTCCTTGGACATCTTAGGTTCCTCACCAGGGTTGCCATCTTCATCTGTAAGGTATCTTCTTGGTAACTGCTCTACATGTCGTCTCCAGGTAAGCCCTTATGGTACAACCTTCGCATTCACACTGCGAGTTCCATAGAGTTTGGTAACTATAGCTGAAACCCATCTAGGCTGTCCTACTTGTCTTGGTCCATAATAGCATGCATAGCAAGCATTTCCTACTGAGTACCTATGTGTGTCTTCTTGCTGCTATCTTGTGAGATTGATCTTTCGATTGGTTTGCCTGGTTTGCCACTCTTGACTGGTGTTGTTTGTGTTCACACGTAAAACATGTGTAATCACATGTTTTACTTAGTGCAAAGAGTCTCCTTATTTGACTTCATTTTAAATAATTATGTCATCAAAGTGACAATCGCCACTTTAGTCTGAGTGTTTCGAGCAATACTTGGCTATTTTGTTTTCTTATAGCTTTTTATACACGATGTATCTAAATTGTTGAACCTGTTTCTTAAACCTGTTTGTTGAACCTAAATTCTTCCATCTCCAATGTTGGTGGTTTTCGTATGAAAATATTTTTGTTGCCAGCATTTTTTAACATTATATTGTGTTACTTTTTTAATCAGATAAGAAAGATTTCAGGTTTCTATTTTATCGGTTTATGGAACCTTTTTGTGTGTTGTAATGAAGCATTTAAAATTGTCTTCTCATGTTAGACACAAACATATCTGTTGACACATTCTGTGACGTAACAGTTAGTAGCGGATGTGTCATAAATCTTTTAATAGCAAGCTTTTATCAACTAGAGTGTACAAAATTACTGAAAATTGGTGTAGTTATCTAAAATAATCACTTTTCCACAATAATCACCTTGCTTAGACCTATTAGAGTCAGTGTTGAGTAGAATATTAGTTAGTAAAGCTGTTTGTATTTATAAAAGTTATTTACTAATATGGATTACTATGTACCTGTTTTCAAAGACGTGAAACTCTAATACTAAGGTGAGGTGTCAATACATCACATTGAGTCGTATTTTTGTAACATAATCAGCTGCTAACTGACATACTATTTACAATGCCATGTCATTATGTTTTAACACGTGGTAATAGAGATATATATTATAACTAGCTGCATTACCCGCCTACAGGAATAGATTCACGTGTAGCATAAGGTTTATTGAGAGATGTCTTTCATACTGTATAACAACTCCAAATGTGCAGTCTACTGAAATTGTAGTCCTGATGTATTATTATGTAAATTGTCTACTGAAATTGTTGCCCTGAATATGCATACACATATACATGTCAATAATGTTGGGGAAAACAATGGAAATCTGAAATGTGTTTTACAGCTAGATGCGTGTAAAATCATAAAAATTAATGTATTCTTGATTCATGTGTCTAGATTCATGCATCCATTTATACCCGTCTATATTTGCAATTGACGATCACGCACTTCTGCCGCCGAGCCCCAGCCTTGGCTGACCAGTCTTTACCCGCCGAGCAGTTGACCATTGCGCTCTTGCACTCGCCTTGCAATCAATCGCCTCGCAATCAATCGGCCCGCACCCGCCTCGCAATCAATCGCCTCGCAATCAATCGCCTCGCACTCGCAATCAATCGACTCGCACTCGCAATCAATCGCCTCGCACTCGCAATCAATCGCCTCGCACTCGCTATCAATCGCCTCGCACTCGCAATCAATCGCCTCGCACTCGCAATCAATCGCCTCGCAATCAATCGCCTCGCAACCAATCGCCTTGCACTCGCAATCAATCGCCTAGCACTCGCAATCAATCGCCTAGCACTCGCAATCAATCGCCTAGCACTCGCAATCAATTGCCTAGCACTCGCAATCAATCGCCTAGCACTCAATCACTTCGCAATCAATCGCCTCGCACTCGCCAACTCATTCATTCAGAAAGCCGCGCCTGGATACTCTCGCTGCACTCGGGGCGAAAAAGGTCTCCCGCGCATCCCAAGTAACGCCACCATCCCAAACCGCTAGCGGCATTAAACGTCCATGGGAACAGATTCATGTACAGCAAGAGATTTATCAAGAGTTGTTTTTCATACAGTAAAACAACTCCAAATATGCAGTCTACTGAATTTTTCTGCCCCGATCACACTATGCATACACATATGCAGTCATTTATGTCAATAATGTTGGGAGAACAATGAAAATCTGCAATACATTTTACAGCTAGTCTACAATGCATCAGTCTCAAACCACTCAAATCGGCATTGCCCTATTTGTGTACAGAGAACTGATAATGAAATTGACATTGCTAGGCAAACTAAAGTTCTTCAAACTGGCAGTATTGAAAAGTTTTGCATCTTTTAAAAAAATATACAAAATATTTTGCTATCGCCAGCATTTATTGAATGGAGACCTCTACATTCTTAAAACACTAATCATAGCTCACCAGTTTTTTATCTATAGCCTGTGTTTTGACTTGGTATATAGAGACAGTAATGAGGCTGTGTCGATAAAATTTATATGTATAACAGCACAGACAGTATGATGTCAAGGCAGATACAGCATTAGCACCTTACAATATTAAAACATAGCGCCAACATGATAGCCTTTGTATGAGATACAATAAGGAAAACAAATGCATGAAAATATATATATGCTGAAAAATGTTAGAAAATGCTGCATGTGGTATAGCAGAACATGAAGAACATAACAATAACACAATGTTAGTTCAACGCAACATTTGCGGATAGACAACATTTTTTGTTTTTCTGTCGGGTGTATGAACAAACAGTTTTCGGCTTGTGCCTACTTTTGAGCAGGCGACGTACAGCTGGTCATGGCTAAAGCAGGGTGACAGTAAGTCGATAGCAGCTGCTTTCTTTCTTTTCACCACCGCCTATCGAAACCCTCGGAGTACTCGTGCAAGTTCTGTAGTAGCTGTAGTTCTGTAGTACTCGTAGCTGGAAAAAAAGTAAAAATAACTCGGCTGCGGAAGGAAATGAACATGTTTACTATCACAAACAGTGGCAAATCTAACGTTTTTAACCCTTTCACTGAAGTAGACTCATTTATGCGTTTTCTATGGTCGACCGCGTAGACGCATTTTTGAGATTTTAGCAGCAATTGCTAGTAACTGAAGTTTATTATTTGTTGATAACATAAACAACGATCTTTAAGACTTTTATGATAGTGACAGTGTTGCCCTAAGATTTCTTTATAAAATTAGCCTAAAGTTTAATACTTTAATCTTGGTTTGGGGATTTCCAACTTAAAAATGAACATTTTTGTGTAAGTTCATCAAAGGCGTCCAAGTTGGACAACAAATAACTACTTATGTTGATGATATTATAACCGATTCAGATTTTTGTGATTACACAGTTAATTAAAACAGCAATAGCAGCCCTGTCTCTGATGATGGTGAAAGTAATGGTTTTGTAAGAATAAGGAACATTGTAGAGGATCGTTTTAGCTTTGTAGCTTTACATCGCTTTATCAATGCACAAAGTATAGATAAAATGAATTTTTTGCATAGCAGTACTTGTTAACATGTTGGCAAAATGAAATATATAACCAAAGAAAATGTTCTAGAAAGAGTTTGAATTTGAAAAAAATATTGTATACATATTAAGCAATATCGGCAAAGTGGCTGGCAGTAGGCCAATAGCTAAATTTGTACATGAACGCAAGTGAAAAGGTTATGTATTCATAGTATGGCAATCATAGACAATACAACATTGTATAAGATGTACTTAACCTTTATGTGTAAATTTAGTGGGTGAGAACTGCGTTTTTCCGACGTTCGCGGTATCCGAAATTCGAACGACAATAAAAGGAGAGACCACTCTATAAGGCGGACACTCAATCACACACACACAGACAACAATTGCCAATTATATAGTAGATGTTTAAAACCTTCACACTTCTTGGTTTAATACAGATTACAAGTATAAAAGTAATTGAAGTATCAAAAGAACTATTTATTTTAATAACATTTTAATTCAATTATTCTAGTGTTCTGGCAGAGTAAGCATAGCAAATGCATCACCAGTGATACTGCAGAACATATTTCTAACTAATGCTCCAAAGTCTTTTTTACCCCGAACCATTGTCACCAGCTTGTAATGGAAACCTTTCTGTTTCTATAAATTGATAACTCAAAACTTCAACTCTCTCTACAGAATTTGAATAATCGCATCAAGGATTTTTTAGTTTCTGGATGCCTTGAGCTGTCGGAAAATATTTGAGCAGTTTGTGAATATGGAATTAAATATATTCATGTTAGTCTAATGATTTCTCTGTTCATCAAGAAAAATTAGTACATGTATAGCTGTATAAATTGTCATTTGAAGCGAATGACTGCTCCTCTATGATTGTACATTGAACAGTTCAGTTCAATTAATTTTAAAAGTGAATATGCACTTACAAGCAAGAATTGAACTTTAAATGATAACTGATAACTATAAGCAGTAATATCCTTAGTTTGGTAGGTTTGTGTTTTGTCTATGCGCATCACCTAGCTCAAACTTCTCTCATATATATATCTAAAAGTCTGTTATACAAACCAAATACCTTTTTACTAGACAATTTTACAAACTCTCAAAACTTATCTCATCTTTTCATGTACTTGTCTGCTATCAACATTATGTATGTGGGTAAAGTAAAAGCAAGTCATTGTAGTTAAAGAGAAGCTAACTTCAAAGAAAACATATAGTTTCTGTATTGGGATAATAATCTGAAATATTAAAGGCAACTATAATCCATTGCATGATTTCTTTAAACACTTTTAAAAATTTCCTCATACTGGCTACAAAAGGATCATTGGTACTACAAGTGTTACAAAAGGTGGCAGCGAGAAGAGAGAGAAAGGTATAGAATCTCTTCTAATGGTGCAGATATTTTAAAAGGTAATAGCAGACAGAAACTGAAGTCTCTTTCTTCTTACCACTGCCCTTCGTAATGCACGTAGTACCCTTGGAAGAATTAAATAAAATGTGATACATATCAATGGCTTGTAAAAGAACATACTCATGCCTGACTCCTTAAAATATAACATCGACTATTAGCGTAGTGTCAAAAAGTGGTGATAGAATAGTAAATATTGGGGCAGCTATTCAGTGCAACAATGTGCAAAAATAGCCCATAAACCAAGGCCATTTTGGTCTATATGGTTGAAGTCAGGGGACAATGTGTGTGTTCCAAGCTGTGTCCAATAGCCATATGAAATACTGTGATCTTTTTGTTTTGGTATTGAAGAAGAAAAGGTGCTGTCAATCTTTTACATTATTAATCAAAACAAGGTGTATTCTTTTTTGTGGCAGCTGGTTACTCTGAAGATTCCTGTACGACAGGTTGACTTTACCCCTACTCGGAGACAGCAGTTGGCTTTACTCCTACTCAGAAGCTCTGCCTACAAGCTACTATAAATACGAAACAATTAGTAAGTAGGCCTATCTGTATTTTGTATTTGTACAATTCTCTCTTCATTATTCTCCATTCCAACTTCAGGAGCATGCAGTACGAGAGTTGTCTTCTCTTGTCATTATCAATAAGCATTAAATTTTACCAGGATGGTGGACATCTACTACATCAGTAGTACTATGTTAAAAATATTATGCCAACCTCAGCCAGAAACCACCGTAAATGGAGAACTTTCAAGTTTGATGCGGATGTTACGAAGGAAACCTTTTACTGATGCTACAAACAGCTAATGGGATAGGGCTATCTATAGATATATTTAAATATATATCTATAGATATATCTATAGATCTATTTATTAATGACTAATAGCACCAAATTTAGCAAGATGTTTTAATTTTAGGTCAACGTATTGAGTTGAAATGGAATCAAAACACTAGGAAGTGCTGAATTTCAACTAGATTTTTGGCACAAAGTCGGCACAAAGTTGGCACAGAGTGTTTTTAACTGAAAACAACAAAGAAGCTGAGGTAGAGCCAACTTTGTCAAAACAACTTTGGGTTATCAGCTCAACAGTTAAAAATACTATTAAAATACTGTTGCTAATCAGATTTAAAATGAATATTTTAACATTTTCATTATGAGTTTCAAAGCGAAATATGTATTGCAAAACTTTATGATGTCCATACAGTCTGGCAATAAGCATAGAAAAACCCGGATGTTATACAATTGCTTGAAGAGTTAAAGCATAAGCTATACAAGAACTCGTTGAATTGGCAAAATGGAACAAGCTGGTTGAATTACAAGTCATCCTAAAATAATATCTATTTATACATAAAAATTCACAACTGACTTTTACAAAAGTTTTGTCAAATAAAATCCAATGAGTATTGAGCTATAACTTGGAGGTCTATGTCAAATTAGCAAGTTCAATCTATGGAATATCTATAAAGTTGACTTTCATGATCAAATACATAATGGAGAAACCCTTATCTAGAACATCACAGACATACTGCGCATGAGGCAGGTGCTGACAACCCTCGAGTTTTTAATTCAGACTGTATTTTCTGAGAATGTGTCTTTGCACCTCATTTGGTTGCTCTGTACAAAGACCCTGCAGCAGTCGGTATATCATATTACTTCCACTAATCAGATTATCCTAGAGCTTAATTTAATCTCATGTAGGTCTTAATCGACCAATCAAACGGGAAGTTGAGGGCGTGTGACCTGTAATCACCTGAAATACTAGACAGGATTAAAATAAACATATCAGATTAAAAACTACAGGTGAATCCGTGTAAACAGGCAACAGAGAAAGCATACACATCTAGCATGCTTGATATGTTGCTCGTCTCATCGCCATGAATAGTTTTTGATATTTGCTGTTGAAGCTTACGGTGAAATCTTGGTGAAAATGGTCATCAGACATCAGTATTTATAAATACTAATAATTAGTTTACTGACTTGACACTCAATATAGTGATTATTGTTTATTGTTCGCTGTTACCGTTTACAAGTTCTAAATATCCAAATCTCATGCTACCTTTGCACTAGCTAATGGTTTAGTAATTTTAGGTAATGTACTGAAATGTCAAATTGTTGGCAGTTTGCCAAACATGTGATGGATTTTGTGTACCAAAATTACTGAGTTCAAAAATTAGGAAATTTCGTAAATTAGTTAGTGCCAATTTTTGAGAAGCAAATTGAATACAATCAAACACGCACTTCAAAAATTTTTTTATCTGATTCTTACCCAAAAACAACGACACTTGTTCATATTTTCGTGTTAATTGACTGTGTTCAGTAGTTTTATTGCTGCTATATTTTGATGCTATCAGTAGTTTCACAACATTTCTCTCTCAAATGTATCAAGAGGTGCCCTTTCTCTGCTAAAAACCTCCAAAAATGATTGTGGCGTAAACAAACCTTCAATTTATACTCAAAACAATGCCAAGTTTTTTGTTTGTTACCCACGCAAGTGTCAACATAAACCTTATGCAGTTTTTAATGTGAACTGCCAAACCTTATTTTTTGTTACTCTTCAAAATCTTAGTCTAACTCTTCTCCTGATATGTTAAAGACAGAAGGTTTTCATACTAGCTCTGTCATAGGTCATGGAAAGTTTGAGGAAGTATAGTTTCTCTTCAATTTTGCTTTCACTTTCAGTTTAGAAGGCTTATACTAAACAGAGCTTGCTCAATAACCAAATACCTCCAAATGTCAAGTACTGTAAGAGCAAGCCGTGACACAATATGAACTCATTCTACTGTTGTACTGAAGAAGGTGTTGTGGGTGTTGCAAGCAACTTAAATCCAATTTCACATGTCCTCTTATTTCAGGAGTTAATCCTGATGTCAATTGGTTCAAACAACACATTCGTCAGAGATTGTGTTATTCAAAACTTTAGTATAAATATTTTTAAAAATTGAATGAGCCTTCTTTGTTACCTTTTTAAGATCACCATAACGCTATGGTATGAGGAATAAGCTATCATGTTGGAATGAATGAGGAGTAAACGGCAAAGGAGTTGGCAGAAGGCCAGCTTTGTTGTGTCAAAACAAGCTTATTTTTCAGCTGAGCAATCAATAACATTGTTGTCCTTTGACCTGAACTTATATGTAGCTAAATTAGATGACCTGTTACGACATCTCAAAAGCTGCTGTCAGTCTTCGTGTTTACCGCCATCAAAGGAGGTGAAATCACAGATTTCAAGAAAAGTAACAACTTTTTCATGTTTTGATGTATGCTGAAACCAAATATAGGCTCACCTTGAATTAGGGACATTTAAGTTCTGCCAATTATTCATATTAGTTCGTACTAAAGTATATAGCACAATATTGAAAGTTTTTGTATTTGAAATAAAGTAAATTTTGCATTTGTTGTTTTTGTAACCTTCAAGTAAGTTTGATTTAAAACAAATCAGCTTTGAATAACAAGGAGCATAATTGCGTAACAGGATTTATAAAGAGAGACAGCATGACATCGAAGATAATTCTGTCTGAATCTTTCAGTAATGAGTACCTGAAGAGCTACTGTTCAATAACAACTATATCAGCTGACTATAGAAGTTGTCTTCTGTTTAATCCTTAACTATTTTGACAAAGGTCTACAGGAACATCGAATATAAAGAATCACAAAATAAAAATGCGCATTCGCTATTGGCTGGTACATTATTACAGATTATTAAAAACTACTAGACAAAGTTATTACTGTGGCATAAAACTAGGTTGCCCGTTTTTAATCCTTTTCATATACAAGGAGTCTTTTGGTTACGACGGTCACAATCACGAACTCCCCGCATAAATATATAAAAAATGATATTAAATTTCGTTCCAGTTTACGTCATTGTGAGCGATGTAAACAATGATGCATAGCTTATAGTGCTCAGGCGATGAATATGGGCTTCTTATGGTTCGCAATATGTTTCAGAGATGGGCCATCTTAGTTGTGCATGCTAACTTATTAAAATTTACTTCCATTCATGCGATAAAGAATCATTATCTCTTTTTGTATATATTTCATTGTGGTACAACACTTTACAGTCTAGTACATATATTTAGTAATTATGTATAGTAGTTGTATCATATATAGTAGGAATAATATATCGAGCAATTTATTTATGATGTTCCAACTCACGCTGAAATTCATGTTGCACTTTTAGAACAGATCAACGTCATAAATTAAACACTCACTGTAATGTATAGACCTACTTTAATAAAATTCTTATTTACAAAATTTTGTCTGAAATTAAATCTATTTTTAATATAGAAATCGGAAACTCTATACGTCGCTATAGCGAGTTGAGCCCCCTAGCATTAAGTAAAAGCAATTGAGAGCAACTTGCAGCTAAAAATATTAAAAATAAAGCTTTTACATCGTACTTTGAAACAATAGAAATGCTATTTAATGACTACTATGGCGCTATATTCACTGGGTTTCCGTGCTTTAAATGGATTTGGAGTCGACATCTGCCATTAAATTTTCACCTTGCCGTTGCAACGATTGAAGTTGCATTTTATCAATTTTCTAAGACTAGGGATGTATTCATCAAAACAGAACTCGTTAAAGTAGACTAACTTATGGGTCACGGTCATTTTTCAATTCACACTTTATACATTTGTTGCGCAACTCAAAAGGATACCTGATCAGAATATTTTAAATTACTAAAAATATTAATATTCCTCTACATGTATGTTACAAAACAGCAACCGAATTTGCTATTTACTGTACTGTTATTACTTCAAAGGTTGCATGAACGGCAATCGCTTTTGGTAAACAAAATTGTGTATGCTAGAAAAGTGAAGTCTAGGAAGAGGTCGGCACCAGTGCAGTGGAAATCTTTACAGTTGGTTACGGTTCTGTACGGTTCAGTTATTTAATAAAGTAATAAAATAAATAAAAAGGTATTTATCTCATTATTGTCGTATGAGCAACCTATCTTTTGCGAAAGTAGTTAGAATATATCGGTGTAGTGGTGTGATAAACTGCGCTGAATTTTTTTACCTCCAATAGTGAGAGTTCAGCCAGGTATTATTGAATTGAAGCCATCCGCAGAAGTTGTTTCTCTAACATCGAGTAGTAGTTTCACCGCCAATGCTTTCGCACAAATTTAGCAAAGTGAAATGGCATCAAATCCGTTCCGATTTTATCATTTCTATTATTTAGATTGGATGAAACATTGAATTCATTTGAAGCACGGAAACCCAGGAAAAGGCTGAGAATAAAAATTTAGCTAGAGTTATATTTAACGCCATTTACATTTAGTAATAGTTAAATTTAATACCAGATGATAATATAACTGGTATAGATACCTTTAGAACTGCCAAACAGTTCTCTTTTCACAAAGAAGATAAACTTATAACCCTTCTGCACAGAAAATCTAATTTTGCAAAAGCGTAATTATTATTTACTATTCAAAAGCTGATTTGTTTTAAATCAAACTTACTTTAAAGTTACAAAACTAATAAATGCTGAGCTTCCTGTATTTCATGTACAGAAACTTTAAACCATTTCATGGGTCGTTGAACCAATGGTACCATTAGACGAATTGATTTTAGACAAATTACCTTAGGACCAATTGGAATAAGTTGGAATCGTCATTAGACTAATTGTCTGGAACTAGTATGTTTATAATCACTTATTTATAGCCTCAAATCAAACCTGGTAAAAAATCGTTTGAAACTGAAAGTGATGATTCTTCCTGATGACAAGTAGCTGATTTCATCTTGGGAATAATTATTTATCATTATTTGTCGATAGAAGTCTAAATTTAAGTGATGATTCAAGGTTGGTCTTTTCTTATGCCTAAAAAACATTGCAGAATTTAACCACGCGTCTCAGAATTAGTTTTGTCATGTTTTGGTCAAGTTAAACACCAATTAAAGAAGCATATCTGCGAGTATCACAAACTATCGTATTTTTAGTAAGAAACTTCTTTGATCGTAACTTCCTAATATTTTTTGTTTTTCTAGAGGTTTGATCAACTATTGTAATTTGTTGGCTCTGAAAATGGTCACTGGGAGTCAGGAAGTTAGTTTTAGTATCTAGTGGGCTAATACTCCTCCAGAAAGTGGCTTTTAACAATCCTTTTAATATTTGAGTCACAGAGAAAGTTGCTCACTAAATAGAGAAGAAAATAAAATTCTCCTTGAAAATTGATTTAGTTGGATTTCTTAGTCTAAACATTCCATAGATATATAAATAAATACTCATAGTATCTGAATGAAAGACAACAAATATATTGAGGTGACAAGTTTGGTCTGAATTAGCCTGATGAACAATTACGTCCGAATTGTTTTATCCAGCGCTGTATGTTACTCTAGCTTAGAGCCTAACCTGGAATGTCGAACATTTCTCTATGAGGTAACACCGAGCAAGCCTCACCTCTCGAGGGCCTGTTATGAAGTCATGAACTTACAGTTAGTCAGCTACAATGCTGACTCATCTAATGATAACAGCTCAGTTAGTTTGAATAAACAATCCACGGCAAGACTTCACATGACTCCTTCTCAAACGATTGCAAAACTATTTGGTGGTAAGAGCCACTTGAGATGTATCATGGTTTCTTTGTCAGGCTGTGACTGCAGACGATATAATCTCACAAAAACTTGTCAATTTCTAAACTCTCTTCTTGGCAGACTCTTAATAAAACAAACTAGTTGCTAAGTTTAACAAAAAGAAACAAGTTGTTTCTTTGAGTTTGCGGCGCAATCATGGTGGCCGGGACAAAGCATGAGTGAACGACTTCTAGTATCAATCATAAACCAGCCAAACACCGCAGACTTTTTTAAAAGAGAACATTTGCATATTCTTGTATGCTCTACTTATCATATACCCAGGTTATTGCACGCGGAATGGATGATGGTTTAAATGTGGAAGGTGGGCACAGAGATTAGCCATGAATTTAGTGGTTGTCACCGAGATTGATCACGCATAAAATTATTATAGCCCGATTTACTTGAGCTGGAAGGGCAATAAGCTTGCCAAGTAATGCTTGGAAGTTGCTTTTATGATGAATATTACCAGTCTCTTGTACAGAAAATCAATCTCTTTGTCATTTTTTAGTTCAAACCGATCGTAGTCTATTGTGAAAATACCTGAACATGAGCTTATCTGCATTTTTATCTCAAAAATAATTGCTTGTTATGTCAGTCGTCCGATAGCGCACTAGATGTTTTCACTTGTTACCTTTTACTAGCAGCATCCCCAGCATTTGGTTCCTTTTCAATCAAATAGTATGCATGTAGATGTTCAAGGGGCATCAGGGGTTCTCAGGAACCAGACAGCGTGTTTTGAAATAAAATATTTTAGTTACCTGACGGAAGGCACTTTACGAATGCATATGCCGGTAAAAGCTGGAAGAAAACTGACAAAAAGTGTGGGAACGCATTGTGTTCAAGCTGACTAACAGACAGACTCAATGACCAAAATGGTATTTGTTAATATAAGTAGATTACTAACAACACCAGTAAATAGAAACTCAATTTTTGCTATTTGTACTTCTACTCAATATAAATTCAATGACTATAGATCTCTCTATAGTTTAGACTAGATACAGTTTTAGAAGTTCTTAAAGGTGAACTTATACAAAATTTTAATCGATTTTATCAAATTATCGTATTTTTTTATCTTTTATCATCATTTTTGATATTTGAGTTGGTTTGACTGCCAGGATGTTTATAGATTAAAATCGATAGGTTAAAACACTCCGACTAAATGAAAGTACAATTATGACGTCTATGGTTGCAAAGAGACCGACAGAATAGTGACGTGTAACGCTGCAATTTGAATACGATAGTCGATATCAACTAACGCAATGGTAAAAATTAGCGGCTTCATTTCGGACATATTTTCCTTTGGAACATTTTAATCGCGATAAAGTTTTGTCGATTTCAACCTTGAAACATCCTGTCAGTCAGATCACCTCAAATATCAGAAACAGTTGTAACTGATAAAAAATACTGATACTTTCTGATAAAATCTACTAAAATTGTGCTAAGTTCATTTTTAAAATGTTTCATATTAAATTCACAGATTTAGTCAACATCGTGCTATAGAGCCTGAGTAGCAGTTGCTTCAAGCCTGGTTCCCATATCGATTGCGAAACTAGTGGTAACTTGCGCAGCAAAACGCTTGCGACGCTAGGCTCGGCTGCTTCTATTCACATGTAAAGCAGGATCGCTAAACATAATCGCATAATCACATAAAATGTTAGCTCATCGTGCCGTTTCGATAATGGTGACCTTCACATGTACAGTGCATTTCGAGAAGGTTTTGAAATTTGAACAGCGTTAAACTCTTGCATTGACTGCCGGCAACTACCGGTGGTACTCGGCGGTACCCGTCGTGTAGGTTCGCATTTCACCGCAATAGCCTGCGGTTCTGTCGCCCGTGCTTTGCGACCTTGCTATGGAAACCAAGCTTATGTCTTTGTCAATGTAAAAGGTAATGCTGTCCGAGTGCCAATCTGTTATGTACGATTATGCAAGTGGTGAACTTCTAGCTTACGATGTGTATTATGTCTTTGTAATATAATTCACTTCTACTTTGCTGTTGTGTCTACTGCGTGTTAGAGAGATACTGAGTTATAAACATCATAACAAAATGCATTAAACCTTTTTTTGTCTACTGTAGTTTGTTCTTATTCTAGGTAGCTTCTTGGTTGCGATTCGATTCGTGCATTTGAATAGCTTAGCAAATAAGTGCATCAACTTATATAAATTCTTTGCATATTCATGGTGTTAACTAGCCAATGAAAGCAGTGAATAGACTGGGTAATTCATAGCGATGCTTTGGAACCATTCTCATCTCTTGGCTTAAATTGAAGATGTAGTTAAAATTTACTTATTGACAAGTTTTCATTGTCACTCGCTGGCCTTGAGACATTTCACAACAATGTCTCCTGGATATATTAGCGTTCACAGAATATTCTCACGGCAAACAACCTGTTGAGTTGATTTGTTTCATAACAAGTACATCTAGGTCAGGTATTTGTATATAGTACAGACTTGAATGAGAGAAAATAGGTTAGTTTTACTAGACAAACAACAAATTCCTACTATGCAAGTGTGTCTAATGTGAATCATCATTTTCAAAGAAACAAAGCCACTTTAGTGACATAATGTCTTGGAATCTTTACATCTGAAGACTAGTTCATACTAAATCTCACCACCGCATGTCGGAGTTATCTTTTCGGCATTCATCATCGATTATGTGCACAGTAAACCATGGCATCGACGAAGCAACACGAATACATCGGGAAAGTTTGCAGCTGTCAAATCTTCCTGATGGCAAACTTTCCCGGTAGTTTGCCTAGCACCAACAACAGCCAGTACAAGGTGCACCATTTCGACGATGGTAGTTCACTGTCATGGATAGCATAATCTATTTATTTCCGTTTATGATAGTTGCTGCGAGACTAGCATTTGATTCGAGCAAGCAAAGAGGTTCCTTTGAGGAAAGTTAGAAAGAAAAATGAGAACACTACATTATGGACTATTTGCTAATGCCAGCGCAGATGGGTTTGTGATAATGTGAACATTGTTATCACGGACGATCGCCGAAGTAATTGCGGCATCAACACCGAGATATGGCAATATAGTAAGAACCAGCCTTATAGGGTTCCTGACATACGTGTGCTTGTTACTAGATGATATTGTTTTACAAGAGCCTTCATGCAACCTCTTCAGTAAGTGCTCTTCCTGTCTATCTGATATAACCACATTATTTTCCCGCTGGAAGTCACAGCTGATAATCTCTGGCTGCCAGAGATTATCATCTGTGCCAATATAACACAGCCAACCATTATGTGCAAAACTATTCAGCGATGTCTAATGTAACTGTGTAGGGCTACCAGGCCTAGCGCTGTGTGTTCAAATCCAGAATGGTGTGATCTTTTTTTGACAATCTCAAACTGTAGCTTTGGACATGTGGACCTACACGGTTTTATTATTGTAAGGATTGTCCGTAAGTGTGACCGAAATGTTTCTTTCTGTATGAAGTTTGTTCGTTGAAAAGACACTTTCTTTGAGAATCACAGGGAACATGTAGGTCGTATCGGAATAAGGATATATTAAGCTAATGTGCTGTTAAAAAACCTGAATTTTAGTCACAAATAAAAGAAATGGGAGTCGTCACATTTCTTCAACACGTTTAGCTGCATTTACTATATCTTATTAGTGTTGTCTACTTTAGCCAGTCGATGCTACTAGTGTTTGGCATAATATTATAGAACTGATGGAAAACCGATAGGGCAAGCATATAGAATGATGACTAGTGCAGAATTTTGAATGACTATTTGACATAATCCAGCCTATCTACACATTAAAATGTCACACGCCTTGCAAACTAATTGCAAATGCAAATTTAGCCAACAGAGAGGAGGGTTGTGAAAAGTATGAACTATGTTTCTCACACCCACACAATGTTTTGCATACCAGAGTCATTACCCATGACTTCTTTTGATTATCCTTCCTCAGGGCACACCTATTAACCTAACGGTGGGTCTCGTCTTACGGCATGAGAGCGAGAGGTTAGCCTACCATGAGCTTAAGACGCTCAATATCCGCACACCCACAATAAAATACTATTGTACTATTCTAATACGCCCATTGTCATCCATTTTCATATACCGTATTCAAGGTTTCACCGATGAGACATCGGAACCCTAACTTCACCTTGAACAAAAAGTGAAAGAAATAAAAAGATGGGCATAGAAGATATCCAGTAGTTTATTATTTTCGAGTTGACAGTCCAAAGTGAAGCCCTGGCAAGTCACATGACCATCTGTTTATCAATCCTTTAGGTTGTTGTGAAGAAGATCATTTGATAACATGGAAAATCCAGAAGCCTCTCAACTTCACCCTAAACTCAGTCCCTCCATAAAACAAACAACCGGAGCTCGGCTTATGTATCATTATAAAACTTACTCCAGAGAAATGTGTAGGACAAGTATAAAGGTAGATTACCATGTTGTTGTTATTGTTTCTAAATCCATTAACCCTTTCACCTCCAGTCCATATCTACACGTATTTCCAGCTGGATTATGTTGCTCTTTTGCAATTCATCAAGTGTTTTTGTTTTCTTTAAGAAACTGGATGAGACTGTGTTGCAATTTTCTATTTCATCGCTTTGGGCAGTTTGTCACGGAGAGACAATGAGTTGTCCGGCGTTGTTTACAAAAGTGCGGCCATCGTTTGCACTCGTTAAACTTCTCGAGTTCAGCTTGGCCATTACTCAGATTCCTGAGCCGGGGTCATAGTTCGTGGATAAATAATAACAATAATAACAAGGAGTATTACGCTTACTCCTTCTATTACACAAAGTAGATTATTTTACATCTTAGTGGAATTATAGGAAATATGTTTATCTACACGAGTGAATAGCGTTTCTCTGAATAACAATCTGCTGGTAATTAGCAAACGGTCAGCATGTAAAGAGAAGACAACTCTCATGCGCAGAGTATAAAGAGTATAACCCTCGACTTTAAAACATTAACACTTCTACCAGCTTGTTCAACCCATTCCTAGTCGGGTATTCCAACTAGCCTCCCCCCTCGCAACTACCTGAAAACTTCATAACAAGTGTTCAATATCAACATATATGATCATGACTTGTGTGCTGCTTAAAATTGAGATAACTTTTGCATAGACTTCTAGGAAAAATAAAAAGTATCTAGCTAATCAACTGAACATAAAAAGCTGACAAAAGATTTACGAAAGAGTTTGGTATTTCCACTATGGACTTAGGCCTATTTGACTAACTTAAAACAAACTTAACATTTGAAAATATTATTTAAAAAAGAAAAGAAAACTAAACTGGTTTTTTAGAGTTGCATAGTGTTGTGAGGCGAAATTGCCTCTGGATATCTTTAGACCTAACTGCATTTTGACAATTCTTACTCATTGACTGAGATCGATTAGGATTATCATTTTTGACAGTTGATTGGTTAGGATCAATACATGAAAGTTAATTGGTTAGGAGCACTATATTTGACAGTTGATTGGTTAGGATCAATACATATGACAGTTAATTGGTTAGGAGCACTATATTTGACAGTTAATTGGTTAAGAGCACCATATTTGACAGTTAATTGGTTAGGAGCATCATATTTGACAGTTAATTGGTTAGGAGCACCATATTTGACAGTTGATTGGTTAGGATCAATACATATGACAGTTAATTGGTTAGGAGCACTATATTTGACAGTTAATTGGTTAAGAGCACCATATTTGACAGTTAATTGGTTAGGAGCACCATATTTGACAGTTAATTGGTTAGGAGCATCATATTTGACAGTTAATTGGTTAGGAGCACTATATTTGACAGTTAATTGGTTAGGAGCACCATATTTGACAACTGATTGGTTAGGAGCACCATATTTGACAACTGATTGGTTAGGAGCACCATATTTGACAGCTGATTGGTTAGGAGCACCATATTTGACAACTGATTGGTTAGGAGCACTATATTTGACAATTAATTGGTTAAGAGCACCATATTTGACAATTAATTGGTTAAGAGCACCATATTTGACAATTAATTGGTTAGGAGCACCATATTTGACAGTTAATTGGTTAGGAGCACTATATTTGACAGTTAATTGGTAAGGAGCACTATATTTGACAGTTAATTGGTTAGAAGCATCATATTTGACAGCTGATTGGTTTAGAGCACCTTGAAGTTTGTCGGAGTTGATCACAAAAACTACATTTTAGTTAGAGAGGTAAGAGCCATATTCAGTAAACTGGTTATACATCCAACTAACAACGCATACCAAAAGTATCCCAGTAACAATAAGTTTAAAAAACATTTGACAAGCTTGTTATTAAAGTTTTTTTAATTTATCCCATCACCGGTTTGATCCATCTCAGCTATGCAAATGCAAGCAATGTTGGATAAGTAAATGAAGCTAAGAACTTTACATGTAAAGTTCTTAGCTTGATTCTATAGTTCTTCTTGCTTCTTAGCTTCTTTTAGGTGGTAGTTAGACGCTGTCTTGCAGTTCACTCAAGCGACCTTGAGAATATGATAGCTTGTAATTTGGATAGCCTGCTTTGATTGTTATCTCACCAGCTCAAGGCCACACTGATACCTTTGTACTAGCTTTGTAACAAACAAATATTTCATGAAGTTATTTCTATTGTGCAGTGCAGCAAAGCAATCGTTCAGGAAGCTATAGTGCCTAGACATTATGGCACTGAGGCCATTTTGTTTCTCTGAATATGATGAATCAAGTTTGACACACTCTGATAGTAAGAGTTTGTTGTTTTCATTCAGGAAAGTAATGCCAACCTGTTACCCAGCCGAGTATGTTTTTGTTTTTGTAAAAGCACTGACTGTTACAAAGCAGTAATGGTGCCAAATTTAAGACCATTATTTGATAGCAGAGTAGTAAAAAAGTTCTTTGTACTTCATGGTTTATTTTCAACAAGGATTGACCTGTGTCAAGCATAGGTCAAAAGTCTGACAGTAACTGTCTCTGTACATAACAAAAATATATACAATAATACAGATAATAAATAAAATATAAAAAATAGTTAAATATACATCTAAAAAGCAAATCACAGCATCTGTTTATTGCACAAAGGACATTGCTGCTTTTTCTTTAGGCAGGCTTTGAGACATTTGCCATGAAACATGTGCTTGCAAGGTGTGATCCTGGCATGCTTCATTGCGTACAGGCAGACAGCGCACACATCATCATATTTACTAATGTCACTAGCGGAGGCTTTTTCAAAATGGCTCATGCACAAAGATTCCGACTTTATCTTTTTAACTGCAGCTCTAAACTGTAACACTGGTTGGTAGACACAGAAATAGAAAAATGGAATGTATACAAAGGATAGGGAGGGTTGAGCAAATGCGCTGACAATAGCAAAAAGAACTTCAGCTAAATGCGCGAGTCCATCAGTGTAATGCTGCTCTAAGCCCTCCAAAATCTCAATATTTTGGTACTCGACTGTCGATTTAATGACAGCAACAGTATTTCTATCACTAAAAATAAAATATGTTAGCTGAGCTACACCGATCATTGGATGGATTAAGATGTCTGCCGATACGGACAAAACCAGAGCGCTGATGCACAAATAGTCTTTTGAAGTGAAGCTAGCCTTTGAATTTTGTTTGTTCAACACTTCATTGTATCTCTTCACTAGAGCTGACAGAGACGTGTAGATCAGAGTCATGCAGACGGCATAAAGCGCAGACATGAGAGACAGTTCGTGAGTCGTGGCCAACAGAACCAGAATGAGCAGAAACTGCTTGAACCATGTGGGCATGGTTAGCCAAGAAGATTCATTGCTTCCGTTATCCTCTGCTCGGTGCATGTCTTGAATATTGACAGAAATGTTGAAAAGCTGACTAGCGGGTGTGTAGATGGTGAGGAAGATGGTCTCGCAATAGCTATGACTCGCTGTAGTTGACAGGTAGGAGATGACTAAGGCCACACATGTCAGAAGTATGACAAGTATCGCGAGGTAGTTGAAGTACCAGAGACAACCACCAACAGGTACTCCTTGGCTTGTTATCGCAGCCAACAGAGCAGAACTCACTGCAATAAAATAAAAGCGTTATAAGATATGTTTCATTTCGGAAAAATATTATAGCATCGCATTAGAAGTATTATAAAACCTTTGTTGTTAAGCTTTTTGCTTTGTGGTGCAACTTTAACAAGAAGTGACTAGCAACCCACCTGGAAGGCTTGTAGCAACATGGTAAATCCGTTCAATGATGGTCTCACTCCGATCGATAGATTGTGTTGATAGATCTGGAACTTTTGGCAGCTCTTTGTCTGAATAATGCCCCAGTTTTTCTTGGCTTGATGTAAATTCAGCCCAAGCCTCCTTTGTATCAGAGTGCAGCATATTCAGTTCACTGCAAAAGTAGCAATGCAAATGAGCCAGTGCGCACAGAGTAGATAACTAACAGGGCTGAAGTGTAAGTCAGTATAATGCTTATGATTAAGTAGCTCATGTAAAACTTACCTAGTTGTTAGTTAGTTTAAAAAGATGCTCAAGTTTGATGTTAGTGTTGTAAGCTCTAGTCCTTCTAAGCCCTTGCTCTCATCTGATAAGCTTGCTCTAGCTCTCTCTATTTTATACTAGAGAGCGCTTGGCGTATCGCCTGAATGCACATGTTACGAAAACAATTGCGCAAGGCGGACAGTTGATGGCAGGAGAATTGATGAACAAAAATCCGGAAAAGAGGAATAATTAGGAGTGTTTACTTTCTGAGCAGCGTAAGACAAGATATATGCTAAATTTCAGAGCGATACAACACTTCGTACTTGGTAGGTTTTCAGAATAGATATTCTATATAGCCTATATATAGAATTATTGGTGGTATTAAAATGTCATAGACATGGGAGCCTGTGAGGACCAAAATTGAGACATAATTGACATCTTGACAACTGTTTTTAACTGTTTCCTTCTAATTTGAAACATTAATAGTAGTATGTAATATTAGGTGTCAAGGTCAAGGTAATCTAATCTTCATGTAGGCTAACTTGTGATTAGAGCAGTCACAACCAGAAACTGATTCAAAAACTCAAACTGAGGCGTTCAAACCAGCTATTGCATTCTCCAATGGAGTCTACGAGAAAAGTTTAACAAAACCCCTAAAGGCTGATTCCCACTATATCGCCGTTTGTCCGCATAAATCCCACAATACTTTGGTGGTGTCTATGATAATAATGTTCACACTATCACATACCTATTCACGTTTATATCAGTGAATATTTTTCGCCATGGTAATCTCGTTATATAGTTTAGACATAGAAACAATGAAATATGAGTCCCACACAAACTGTCATGGAACAAAATATAGATCAAGCAATCTGCAACAATAAATCAGCATTGCTGAAGTGGTGCGCAGACTGAAGTGGTTTACAGACTGTCGTGGGTGCACGGCGGAATATCAGAAGAGTTTGACAGCTGCAATATTTTCCACCGTATCCGTATGAGCCAGACGATGCCATCGATTTACGGTGCACATGGTCGATGAATAATCGCCGAGAAGATGGCACCGACATATGGTGACACAGCGTGAACCAGCCATGAACCTCAGCTAACTGGTTTCAGTTTTGTTGCAAGAAGTGGTAATTCTGTTTGGCTGTAAACGACTTTGATTCTTCGGTAGGCTTCGGTAAAATGATCTACATTGATTTAAACGATGATTCCTTTGAGACTGCACCTATCTCTGGCTTTTACCAAGATACCCTGTAATGTTCAACTATATAGTTTCATCTTCATTTCCAAAACATATTATTTGTATGGAGTATTATAATAGCAATAAAGAGTTCATCATAATTGTGTGTAGCATTCAAGAGACTGTATATATGTTAATTCACTATTTAACAACCCAAAGTAATAAACACACTTAAGCGTGGTTCCCATATCGGCAGCGAGGCCCTTGCGGTAATCTCATGCAGCAATACACTTGCGGTGCTAGGTTTGGTGGCTTATGTTCACATAAAGCTGCATCGCTGATGATCACATACAAATGTCTGCTCACCATACTGTTTCAAAAGTGCTGACCTTCACTTGTACAGTGCTCTTCGGGAAGGTTTTGCCGGCCGCTACTTGCGAAAGTTTAACAGCACTAAACTCTTGCGTTGACCGCCAGCGACTACCAGCGGTACTCGGGGCTTAGGTTCCCATTTCACCGCCGATAACCCTGCGATCCTGCACCAGTACTTGCGTCATATATAAGAACCAAGCTTTAAGCTCTCAAACCAAAGCTGACTTGTTCCAAGTGTTTAAGATTATGTAATAATTGGTATAGATTAACTTAATCCCTTTACTTTTCGATGTCTCCAGAGAAAATTTCTGAAAGTTGCATACTTCAACTGGTTAGGCGAACATCTCGAATCTTTCATGCATCAACGATAAGCTGCTCATCGCTTTTTTTGATGTATTGCTACACATAAAACTATCCTATGTTCAAGTTTATGAACTTTCTGTTACTATAACTTTTAATTCACAATCCCAACTTCTCCGCAATACTATTAGGTTACCAACTTATAAAACAATTTTGTTCAACTCACTAACTAATTCATAATTTCTGTCTTTTCATTTTTGTATTGACACGAAATGAAAAACATCAATTTGTTGATGATTACTGATGTCTATAAAACTTTATACATATGATTACAAAGAAATCATTTTTCCTGCCACAGAAATCCATCATCCAATGAATAAAAATGGTGACCTTTGAGGGTTAAACTTCTGTGTGCGACATCCGGATATATTCGTGACTGCGTCATATGATTTCCATTTTAGCTATTAATTTCAGTTTGCTATAATAAAAAACAATTTAGCATTAGTTAAGCAAGTAATTATCTAGTTTTGAACTGACTTACGAATATTTAATATGAAGAACTTTTTGTCAGTTTTCAAATAGCTCATAAATCATACTTTTAATCATTTTACCTCAATCGTATATAAAGCACATCTGAAAGCCTCATACATGCAAGACGTACGAGCTCTTCAGCAGGTGATCAGAAGCTCGGCCTTTTATTATTTGCTTGGCTCTCAAACAGTCGTACAAAGGATGTGTTTTAGACTCTCTACCCTCTCTTTCTAGTTCACCTCGCGTGACAATACCTGATAGTTCTTTAACCTAGTGACCCAGGATAACGCACTCTGCAGGCATTCTAATCCTTTGTTATAATTTAGTGACCGTAAAGCAATAGCATCGCTGTGGCCACCAAAGTCATTCCATCACCAGTGTATTCACCTATATCGTCGTAACGCCGTTGTGACTAAAATCACGCAGTGATCTAGATGCAATCGAACTTGCAGCAGGATGCTGTCACCTGAGGAATGCCCAGCTATTGTATGCAGAAGATATCAATTGTTTCTTTAATAAATATTTATCAGCCACTCCCATTAACTGTTAGTAGAGGGTCATTAACAGAGGTTCTAGTTTATTAGATCACCGGTGCCTGCTTGATATAACACACCAGCAATTAGAAAAAGGGCGGATGGTCTGAAATCATGCTTGCAGGTAACTTAAACTGGATTAATAGTGAATTAAAATTAAAGAAAGAAAGCCTAGCGAATTAAAATTTAAGCAGCAGTAATTGCATCAAAGAGTTTGAAGTTAAACCTTCCAAAATTATATTAAAATAAATAAAATTAGGCAATCACAGCTTTGGCTATTCCATATTTGCAAGTTTAAAAAAAACGTTCGTTCTTATCATAGGTGGAATAGGAATAATTCCGAGGCGGTAGTGTTCGATACATACT
Organism: Watersipora subatra; assembly: GCF_963576615.1. Taxonomy (NCBI): domain Eukaryota; kingdom Metazoa; phylum Bryozoa; class Gymnolaemata; order Cheilostomatida; family Watersiporidae; genus Watersipora; species Watersipora subatra. The sequence goes on from NC_088714.1 coordinate 29,534,072, forward strand.
TTGAAGGCTGTGTTGGCATTTGTACGAATTCTGTTACTTTGCTCGAGTCTCATTGGCCTATTCTCTTACTACTCTCACCACTCAGAGATAGAAAGGAACTAATACTTTAGTTCTGGTTGTTTATGAATCATTGATATGCACTAAATTATATCCAGTGATTGCAAACTAGTGCAGCAGTTATGGTACTAATACTGACCGGCAGCAAGTTTACAACGAATATAGCTCATTAAAAAAGGCCGAAGTTACGTACGGCAGCGGTTGCACAACTTTAGAATTGTGTAGCACATGTACAACGTCTAACAGATGTGATAGCAGTTTTATCCCGTTTCGTTAAGCAAGTCTGAGGGATCATCATCGATTTCCATTATATAGCCTAATTATATAACCAAACCATCTCAACGATATTTTAAAACTAGGAACGCAACACCATGAGAGAAGTACTTTAAATACAAGAAACGGTTATTAGATAATGCAATGTAATTAGGAGCTTGAAATTAAACAAATCAGCATGGTAAGTACCTAGTGGCCCTTTTCCAAATAGCTCCGGCTTCTAGAAACTCAGTCACGGCCTGTTTTTACAAAGAACGTTCTGGTTTGGGTTACCTAGCATATCTCAAGCCAAGCCACCGTTTAAGCAAATTTGAGCTAGTGCTAGACACCAATAAAGTTCAAGCAAGTTGTGTGATAGACATAGAGCTATTTGTATTTTATGCCAGCATCGTCTGTCCATACACCTTAGCTTGTTTGCTGTCGTTCCAAAGTAACATCGTCATTTTTATCATTTCATTTTACGATTTTGTTTGATCATGGTTATCAACCAAAATAACACGCGATTGTCGACAAAACTGCTTTAAAAAAAGAATGGTATTACAATCAGATTTTCTTTTTTCACATAGAACAGACAAGAGTGATGTGAGAGTTTGAGGTGAACACGATGACAGCTCACTAAAAAAAAACGTTTTTCTACCAGGTGTACTCAGTGGCTTGCGCTAAACTGGGTAACAAAGGCATTTACTACAGAGCGGTGCCTGATCATGTGACCAAGCAGTCGCCAAAATTGAAAACACTGTAAACATGTTTTAAGACTAATCTTTCCAACTTGATATGAAAATCATATCCAACTACAGTCCCTAGTAGCATATTATAGGTGTGAAGCATTGTTATCCTGATTTTCTCTTGGCTCCAGTTGCTGAGATACCCGAGGGACTCTGGAATGTATCAAATACATAATGATTTCCTGGGCAGTAACCTTGGTTATATAAGTTATAAAGCCACACCTACTGTTTATATTACCAGACACTCTGGATTGAACACACACAGCTTCGGCCATTCTGCAACAGAAGTCACCATATTTGCATTATGCAACTTTGCAAAACGATCATCCGTTTTTTGTTCCAAATAATCGAAAAACTTTCTACCAAAGTTTTAGAATTGTCTGGACAAAAAATCTAATATTTGCCTTTTGAGAAACTTCCGACGGATGCTTTAATTTAATTGCCTCCATGTCTTGATAATTTTAAGCAATGCAGATTTGCAGTTCTTGGGAATGCAAAGTTCTTGGGAACGCAAAGTTCTTGGGAACGCAAAGTTCTTGGGAACGCAAAGTTTTTGGTAATCATACAATTCGTCGATAGAAGGAATGCAGGTACGGTAGCGGGAGACATGACAAAAGTGCACGCATTCGTGATTGACGTAAAAGAGGGTGTCAAACATTTTTCCAAATCATGCGCTGACCCCAAGCATAGGAAAGGTTGCAATAAACTCTCTTCTCACCTTGCACACAGACGAGAAGCCGCAAGAGCAATCTCACCGCTAAAGTGGATGCTACAATAGCCAGTTGATCGTTTGACGTAAAGGAGTTAATCGGAGAAAATTGACACAATATGTTAAGCACAATGAATTCATTAGGTTTTTTATCAAAATTTTTGCGCCAATTCCTCCATCACTACGTTGACTTTACCCGAGGTGACAATTTAGACTGTTAAGAATCTGAAAGGATGACGTCAAAAGGAGAGGCAGTTAATTTGTTCTATTGAGTTACGCACCTGCGAGTGTGTCCTGGTTGATTGTCACCAGACTATCTCCCACGAATTAAGCATTCTTAACAAATGTTTCTTGCCATTCAAAATTTGGTTAGTAATATTGCAAATTTCTGTTGCTTAAGGGCACTGCAACTTTTGCTAGAGCATAAATTGCTGTGTGCATGCAATACTGACGATGCATGCCAAATGTGAGTTGCTTTACAGACAATTATTCGCGAAGCCTCTATGGCCGACATGGTCATTTAAAAAACAGCTAGGACTAATTGTTATGCAGTTCTCTTATAATTCCATCACATCAGTTCACGGATATTCATGAATAGCATGATTAGCAATATTCAAATAAGACTATCACATGACTGGCGAAGGCTGTAAGAATGTTTTTTACACTGGCTTCGCTACGTCTATGCCACGGCTATATAAGGCATGTTGGACAACTCTTCCAGTTGGACATAAGCTCACTTCATTAGGTTGCAAAACAAACCTTTGACAATAATCCATATACGATACATTTTAAATTGCTGAGCAAAATTAGGAATAGATGAAATCAATTGCCAACCAAACAGGTTGAGCCCACAAGTATTTTGCGAGTTGTCTTGAAAAATTTTATGCAAAGCAGGTCAAAGAGGAAAACCAGGCATAATGGACTGAAAAGATTGTGGATTTTAATGACAGATGTTCCAATGCATAGATAAGATCGCAGGCTAGTTGAGCAACTTTGCGGCTGCAGCTAAGTAAAGACATTTCGCCATACAGCTATATAGTGTGAAACTTTTGGTTATCTCAACCAGCTACAGCTTGGGAACGGAAGTTCTAGCTCACATCTTCGGATTAGACTAGTATCAAGTGGGTCAATCTACTACCTAGAGCGAATATTTTTGATAACTTGAAGTGATAGGATATGCTTAGGAAGTGCACTTCCCAGGAAGTCGCCTCCCACGCCTGCTTTCTCTTGCATAAGCTAGTTGGTAGGGGGCGGGGTATCCCATAAAGGATTCTCCCTGATGTTATCACTCCTATCAATTAGAATTGTTGGAATGCTCACCGCACAACAGGAATGCATCTAGCCTTACTGGCTTCCAGCTGCTTTATTGCCTTGCGCAGAAAACTTTACATCAAGCGCAGGTGCCAGCTCACTGGCACACATCCAGTTGTAGCTGAGTTTTAGACCGGATATATGTCCAGCCATTATAATCTATTTCTGAATACCAGGGAGGCACCAAAGAGCTGCAAGCTGATAGCAGCGAATGAAGCATCACCTTGCTGCAAGGTTGTGCGTAGTTCACTCGAAAACTGATATTTGTGACAAGTTTACCTGACACTGCTAAGAACCTCGATTGCAAGCACATGCAGGACGAGCACCTGACACAGCACAGCTAACAAAGGTGTGAGGTCACATGCACTTTAAAAGAGTTTTGCAATATGTAAAGGGTAATAATAGAAATATTATTCAATTTAACATAAACCCATCTTGCATTTGCTTCCCCTGACCAGCAATTTGGGTGATACTGTGTTCTAGCCCAGCTGGATGCAATTGCTTGCAGCTGTTTGTAACAGCCAATCAATTTTTTATGCCTATACGTTTTCTATGCCTATAAGTTATATATGAACTAAAAGCTTTTTGCTAGACCTGTCTTTAAGCGTCATAACAATAACAAAAAGAGCATTTAGAAGAACATATGAGGCAGCTATTAGTGTGCACTTGCAAACCAATTAAAAAACTTAAATAATTTAACTAATTTGATTTAAATCAAAATTGTCTGGCTGAAATAATTTCACAAATCTATAATGTCCGATGCTTACACAGAATGCTCAAAATTTTTTAGATGTAACTGCGAATTACTGTTACTAGCACCCTGGCAGTCTAGTGTGCTGTGAGAGATTGTCATGTGTGCCGATAAAGCAGAGCAAAGAACTCTCTGCATAATTATTCTAACATGCTAGATGGCAGTTGATTGGCGAAGCTTTTAGAGTGTTGGTCTACGAAGCTGAAAATCATAAGTTCCTGTCCCACTGAAAGCAATCTTTTAGCCCAACCTCTAACCATGGTTTCTGAAGGACAGACACGCGTCTAATTACACAAAAGATTAGGCTGTTAAAAGGAGACAACTCCAAGAAAGCTAGTAGGTATACTGATTACAAATCATAAAACTACTAGCTGGAACATGAAACTACAAAATTCTCATGAAGAAAAAGTGCCAATAGTTAGGCCAGTTTTCCCAGATGCATAAAACTAGGAACTTAGAACTCGTATCCCAAATCAGTTTGAATATTTGTTTGAGGAAGACAACTGTCTATAACTACATTGAATATTTCTAGGAGTTTTCTAATGGCACTTGAATGTATTTGTTAGAAAAGAGGTTAGCACATTAGAAATGGTTTTTATTTCCTTTGTTAGAAAAACTTTCTTCAACGGCATTCGCTTTTCCGTAAAACAGTTTTTCTCCAAAAAGACATTTTATAAAAATTTCACATTCATGCATTCAGTCTTCTGATTTGAGTGTCTGACTGATATTGATCATTTATCGAATACTTGCACCTAATTGCAGTGGTTTTCTCAACCAACGGGTAACCAATGCTAACAACCCGAAAGCGAAACTTTTATAGCAGGGCCTTCTATAAAAGATAACTCTATGAAAACTGTAAGCCAAAGTCACAAGTCAATGTAAGAATAGAAAAAAATTTCATGGTAAGAATTGTTTCAACGCAAAAGCAGAAAATATTTTTTCAGAGTGCAAGTTCCGTATAATCTCAGAATTTTCTGTAGTCTCAGTAATTGCTCACCCGGAAGTGACTTTGATCGATTGAAACTTGTTTGTGAACATTTGCGTGCCTGGCGCCTGTTGATCAGAAGTGAGCGCCACCTCCACATAGCGATCAGTCAAACCAGTCGAGCGTGCAGCGAGTGAATAACAGCGCTGGTCTACCTGTCAGGCTTCTGATTGATATAGGGTATCGAATGTTTCTATAAATAAACTTCATATATTGACTTACGCAATAGGACAGAAAACCAGGTCCTTAAAAGCAATATCCAGAGATTACAGCTCATTTGTTAACAAAATATAAAAAAGTAGCATTCTTCCATCAAGCAAAATTACTAAAATACATCAGCTGGGATAAATGTTGCATACATGAATCGAATTGCACTCTCATGAGCTGGCCAATAGCTGAGGGTAAGCACCTCCGTTAACCACATCACAACAACCGTTATGAGTCAATGTCTAACTCCTCAACAATAACTACCCATCCGTTAAGAACCCTGGATAAGAAGCCCTGCGTCTCTTTATCCTGCCCAAATTCTCTAGTGCGATATGAAGGCTGCCTCGACAGTATACCAGTATACCAGTTTGGATGATGACAGCATTCAATCTTCATCACTTTTCTCCTTCGCCGCGTCTTGTTCCTGCTTAACTTTGAGTTTGGCTATGATTTCTTTGGCTGGATTGAATATGCCGTTTGTCTGCTGGCCGCAGTTGAAGCATCTCTTGCTTTTTCGGTAGTGACTCAGAGCGCAGCTGCAGCAAAGAGAAGACAACCAGATAACCAGATGAAGCCCTAATGTATCCTGAAATTTTATGCGAGTCTAAAGAGTAGGCAACGCAACCACTGTTTCCATGACGCGCATCATGCAGGTTTAAAGTTGTGCGCAAGTTGTGTTGCTGTGCGAATTAAGTGTTTCTATAGACATTCGCATGATGCGGATTGACTCCGGCGTCTTTTTCAAAAAAGGTAAGCAATTGTACACTATAATTTAATAATTAGGGACGCAGTTAGCGACGCAAACACGTGAACTTCGATCGAAAAAGGACGAAGGGAGTATTGGAATTGTTTAAAATGAATAGCTGGGGCGGTATTGTAATGCGCATCATTCGCAAGTGCTGTTTCCATTATTCGCAAGCATGATGGATTCAATAAGAGTTTTGCGAATCGCAAAACTCGCTTAGCTTTTGGGGACTTATCCCGTTTCCATGATGCGGTCAACATGCGGATTGGCTCAAATTTGTAGATCATGCGAGTCATGGAAACATGGTGATTGACCCAAACAAAGCTTTCAAAGGCCAACCAAGCAGAGTTTGTATGGATCAACCATATGGGCAGGAGCCGACATCAGTGAATAAAAGTAAATATTGGCATTGTTAAGATGGCTAATACTAATAAACCAATAAAATGCACCAGGCATAACAAAATTTGCTAGGGTCACACATTGTAGGTTTTCGTCACCCCGGTCCCTTCTTCTAACCAAAGCTCCAAACACTATAAGCAAAAGTTTGGTCATGGCAAGACAACCCCAGTATTCAATTTATGCTAAACGAGGTGATAATGCCAAGTTTGCAGTCCGACGTCCCGAAGCAAAATTGCAGTGCATGTTAGAGTGTAATGCACTATTTATAACAGCAGTTATTACCTTTGGCAATTGCAAACAGGGTTAATTATGAACAGCCAATAGTAATAATTAACAACATATCGGCTCCGTTTAAAAATAAATACTCATTAGCTAAAATATCCGTAACAAAAATTGGTAACAAATAAAAAATATGTAATCGTTGAATAATAAATTTGATCAGATATAAGTCGATCGATCACGATGAATCGTTTCAAACCCGCTGAGATGAATTGATAATGATTATGTATGCGCAGTCGGTGCCACAAGCAACGGACCATTTTCACATCCATAAGTGCGCACATGCAATTGTATACACTTACATGCGTGTGTACATAGACGTGTGGGTGTGAATGTCTTTGCAGTGCAAAGGAAATTCCTTTGTGATATGACGAATCTCTGAGGAATATCATGAAAGCAATGCTGACGTTTTAAAAGCATGTAGCTATCTTTTAGGAACGCTGACACAGTTGAAGTAGACCTATACATATTTGAGCGTGTATTTAAGGAGTTTGAAAATGTTAAAAAAAGTAGAACTTTTGATGTATTCAGTTTAGAGTCAGAAGAAGTTTACAGAGTTGCAAAACACTGTAGATTTGCGTTACTTTTGCACGTGTTAAAGGTTAGATTTGACAGATTATAATATCTGTGTAGGTGATAATCCATATCTAGGACTGCGATGAGTTTCAATAAATAATCAGGGATAATACATTTTATCAGAAATGATGGCTTGATCAAAGGGATCCATCGCGGCTGAGCAATATTTAATACTACATGTATTTTGGAGAGGTATTGAATAGCATAAGATTATAAACAAATCCGTGCTAAAGATCATCTATGGAAATTTCCAGTCACATGTCACAGTCCATAACCAGTTAAATAAACAAGTATGGATTCAACTAGGAGAACATTAAAAATCTGTGTTTATAAGGAAATTTTTTAGCTGTTTTCGTTTAAATTAGCTCTAAGAAAAATCATACAATCTTTACCATAATAAGACTCGTGTACGTATGTTTGAAGCCATGGTTAAAGCTTGAGAGAATATTGGTGCATCGCATGGGATTTCAACTCGCAACATCCAGCTTTGTAGATCGACCTACCGACACCTATGCCGAACAACGACCTACCGACACCTATGCCGAACAATGACCTACCAACACCTATGCCGAACAACGACCCACCGACACCTATGCCAAACAACGACCTACCGACACCTATGCCGAACAACGACCCACCGACACCTATGCCAAACAACGACCTACCGACACCTATGCCGAACAACGACCTACCGACACCTATGCCGAACAATGACCTACCAACACCTATGCCGAACAACGACGCACCAACACCTATGCCGAACAACCGGAAGTTTGGAATAATTATGCGAATAATTACTCTAAGTACTCTATCGGCAGACCTGATGATCTCTCACAGCATACCTGACTGCCAGGGTACTAATGACTAGTGAAATGAAAAAAAGCATAACGCATCTATGAATTGTATAGATATACCATAAGTCTTGTTGTGGTACATCTATGTTGTGAAGCTATTCTACAAGTGTTATAATGGTACATGCTAGAGGAGGAACGAGACAGGTTTTTCAAGTTCGAGACGAGACTCGAGACACTGTCTTGTAAAAATTCGAGACTCGAGACACGAGACAGTAAAATGATGAGCATTTGGTGATGATTTCACTACACAAGTACTAGCTACTTGGTATATATAAAATTAATAAAACTATTTTTAAATTGAATTTTCACCTGGTGTAAACGATTTAAATACAACAATTTAATAGTGATATGCATGTAGTTTTTGTAAACAAAAGTGACACAAACAGCTTTAAAATACCGAAGTTATATATTCTAAGAATTTTGAGCTTGATTGATCATAATTATTATAAACATATTGCTTTGTACATGTATATTTTTACCATCTATTGAATAGTTCTTACTTTTTAATGTAATGTGTAATGAAACCGATAGCCGTCGCTCTACAAAGAAATACCGCAACTAAAAGAACACACGATAACACTTTCATTCTTATCGTTTCATTAATGTTAAGTTTTGTTTGTGTATTAACTGTAGTATGTGAATTATATTTAAATTGCACTCATGAAATTATATTAATTACTGTATACATGCACATGTATATTCTTATATTGAGCTAACAAAACGTCATTGTTAACCGAACACGGACTATGGTCGACACGGCCTTTCGTTCGTTTCTCCGTGTCCGGACAAGTTTTACCCGCGATTAGTAGTATATACGTAAAAGAGGCCCGAACTTTATGAAGGTCGGTTGGTGTTTAGACACGATACGATAAAATACAGACATTTTACCCGTTATTTATTAAATTGGATTATCCGAAGAGTAAGTAGATACGACCCGGTATCTGTTTTAAGGACACAGAACCGAACTAAAATATAACAGGGCCGTTGTCCGGACTACATGATTAGACTGTGGACAACATAATCAATAGCATCAGGTAGTAACGGACCGGGTGTAACTTTAAAGGCAGTTGCCCGCAATCCATTACAATATATGGAGTTGTTGCTACCGCAAGAAGCCATGTTTTAACAACCGTGCGCAGGCGCTTTAGTTCTATTTCCTGTCTCGAGTTTGGCAATAGTTAAGTCGAGACGAGACCGATACGAGACAGGTCGATACTCGAGACGTCTCGTGTCTCATTCCACCTCTAGTACATGCACAAATTCTAAATTTATACACAGGTATGCGGTGACTTGTCTGTGAATTATGCAGTAACACTACAGATTTATCAAGGTGTGTCTATGAACTATAAAGGTATACTATAGACTATATGTCTTGCGAAGGTAAATCTCGTAAAGTATGTCAGAGGTGATGATACATCTATGAACCACTTTCTAAGACAATCTTGAGAGACAAAAGATCAATCAATCAATACATTAGAAGATTAGTGAAAATATAGCCATTGGTTCATACACTGCCAGCAAAGGTTGATAAGAATTAGATTGGCGCGAAGGCTGAATACAAGTTGAAAGATAAGATTCTGCGGAGAATATATTGCTTATATAAAAAGGTTAGTCTTGGAGAAATGGCCCAATAGTTGAAGAAAGGTTCCTTTAAAGTTGTTAAGCGATGAATACGGTGAATGACTTGCAGACAGGCACAATGATGACACAAATCAAAATATGACTTTTGGTGATGAAATGTGTTGATGAATGATAAAACTATAGAAAAACCAAAAAGTGAGGCTAAGTCTGGTGAGGGTACATCTACGAGATGTAAAACTATTGCATAAGTCTGGGGATAGTACATCTATGAGTTATGGAACTATAGTATAAGTCTGGCGATGGTACATCTATGAGTTATGAAACTACAGATCAAGTCTGGTCATGGTACATATATGAGTCATAAACTACAGATCAAGTCTGGTCATGGTACATCTATGAGTTATGAAACTACAGATCAAGTCTGGTCATGGTACATCTATGAGTTATGAAACTACAGATAACTCTGGTGATGGTACATCTATGAGTTATAAAACTACAGATGTCTGGTCAGGGTACATCTATGAGTTATGAAACTACAGATAAGTCTGGTCAGGGTACATCTATGAGTCACGAAACTACAGATCAAGTCTCGTCATGGTACATCTATGAGTTATGAAACTACAGATAAGTCTGGTGATGGTACATCTACGAGTTATGAAACTGCAGATCAAGTCTGGTGATGGTACATCTATGAGTTATGAAACTACAGATAAGTCTGGTGATGGTATACATGGGATACAATAAGAACTTGACAAGCAAATTAAAAAAGCTGATAGATTAGATATTAATTTAGTTCATTCTATATCAATATTCTATATCAATAAACAATTCATCCTTGTCTCATCCGCATGACTCAACATATAATACCAACAACATTGAAATAAAGACAATAGCCAAACTACTTTAGCGACGAAGAACGTCTATCATTCGCTAGGGTGTAAGTAAGCTAGTGGTATGCCGTGGGAACTCTCTCTCCCCGTCTCTGATAAGCTATTTATCGCAATCACACGGTCAGAGATGCCATGATACGGAGGCGTTGACACAAATCAAGTCACCGCTGAAGGATACGCATTCACGTAATGAAAGATACCCACTCTTATGACATACAGCCTGTTACTGTATAAAAACATTTTGTGGGAAAATTGTTTCCGTGAGATATAAAAATCAAGCATGTTTAATGAGGTACATAAAAGTGATACGTGATGTTGCATATAAATACACTATTCTGTAGAATATCCATGTGTTTTGTTTTGTAACTTGATAAATCACCAACCCTTGATTTGAAGAACAACTATTGAATGCTTAATGTCTATGTCAGAATTTTATATCAGATAAAAATTGTATTTCAAGCGCGGCCAACACTGACTGTCCATCAGGTGGTGTCATATCGATAATGTGGTCGATTGATGGTGCATCGACGACTGGGACAAATTTTCAAACACAAACTTTGGTCGACGTATAGTCCAAACATAATCGGCGATGAGCAATCGAGTGGTAAAGCTCAGTCTATTGCGTTTATTAGATTATTTCAAGGCTGAATGTTAGTGATTTATTTTAGCTTCATGAGCTACTTGAGGATTTAATTTTTAACACCTTTTGTAAATGTGAAACATTTGATAAAAACTTACTAGTAACAAAATTAGCTCTATTTGCTGGTTTTTGTCGATTCTATTTTGCGGATGACGCAAAACTGCGGAATTAATCGTGTCATGAAAACATAGTGCATGTCAAAGTGTCAATTTATATACCTCAATTTGATTTATAAAATTATAGGCGTGCATAACCATTAATATTATCGATATTGTTATTACAAACCTCTCACAGAAGTGGTGCTTGCATTTGGTTACTACAGGGTCCTTGAACGTCTCCCGGCAGATGGTACACTTGAATGGGAGCTCGTCCTCGTCTGAACTGATCTCATATTTACTCATGTCCTCTTCCTACAGAGTAACATCCATCCTACAGTTTTATTTATTTCAGAAAATAAAGATGCGCCAAATTGAATCAGCTTTACACTTAGAAGCCTGACCTTGTATACACAAGCATGCCTCCTCATCCTAGACCTCATTAAAGGTTGACTTGCAACAAAATTCACATTACAGTTATTTGATATGAAAAGATTCACCATGTCTTACTCTGTTGTGTTGTAGGTGCCAAATATGTGGAAAGGTGATTACAAGCTCTTAAAAGCTAAAAAACGAACAGAAAATCGCAGCCACACGAGACCGCTGTAGTTTGGATTCCCTTTCCAAAACGGCTCAAATGTGATGTAGTTGCGAAAGATGGTTTCTGTTTACACTTTCATGCAACCTTATTCGTCGAAATATTTTCATAAATATACTTCACGCATTCAATAAAACTATGTCTATTGTTCTTACATGTCTATTTTATCGTCATCGTAATGCTGTCACTTTTAGCAGTAATATCTTATAACTTACCGTAAAAATTCATTTAATTTTTTTTAGCCTTAGCTTGAAGGAGTACATATCATTGTCTGATAATCATGACGAGCCTGTTGGTCACTTGTGATAATCGAAAAGTGCTGCAGAAGTTATTTGCGAAGTATTGGGTCACATGATTAGATTACGACTTGACAATTGAATAATGCTGAAACAACACTGTAAAGTAGCGAACATCTATATTTGATACGGGGTCTTCGGTAAAACCCGAAGTGTTTGTCATAAACTAGTGCTATGATATGTTTTATATTGAGCGTTTTATTGGTCTTTCAATTCACGTGAGAACATCGCGTGACAAGACGATAACCAAATTTCGTAGCTACGTCACCGAAATAAAGAGATTCCAATCTACAGCGGCTTTTCGTTTTTGAGCTTTTAAGAGCTTGTAATCACATTTCCACATGTTTGGCACCTATAAAACAACAGAGTAAGACATGGTGAATCTTTTGATACCAAATAACTGTAATGTGAATTTTGTTGCAAGTCAACCTTTAACAACGTTCCATCTACTGTGAGAACACAACTCCTTTTGAACTGAATATATTTTTGAAACTCTAAAACTCGGGACTCAATGAAAAAGCAGAAATCAAATATAGTGAAAAGGTTTTTCCCCATTTTTCAGAGAAGTGATGCTTTAGAGGTACGGAAGAAACATAATGGTTGATGTACACTGAGCCTAATTTAGTGTGTATATTAATTGATTAATAGAAAAGGAAATAGTTTTGGCGTAAAGCTCTTGTTGCTGAGAAAAAGAAGCTTTCTAGTTTTGTCGATATTTGATCTTCATTTCCCCTATTAGCCTCGGGCCCAGGCTTCAAACTGTTAAGAACCTTTTATCAAGTCATATCTGTTTTGGCCCTGAATACCGACATAGTTGTCTGCAGAGAAAACATTTTACAAAAGCAATAAGACGCTAGGCTAACATTGGACAGACACCCATAAGCACAACAAATTAAAGGAAAAATGTTTCAAATGAGTAGTACTGTATAGCAACAGACTATGACCAAAACTTGATCCATGTTCTAAAAGAGGTTAAAGTTGCAATATTTGTCAAGTAATTTGGTCCATTTTTATAATCCAATCTTTGATGTCTAATTCTGTGCATTAACGAACATCGAGGTCATAACTGTAACAGTCATGCAACAATCTACGACTCGGTTTCGCTTTAACTATGAATTGTCGGCCATATTTATTTCTTTACGATGTTAGAGCTACTTTGTTGAACAATATGGTGAATCTTTCAGCACTTTCAAAAGGCATTAATCTAATTGCGTTGATCTAATGTCCATTGACCTTTGCTGGTGAGATGTCGGGCCATGGCTGTATCGTTATCAATTTTTTAATATATATCAACATTTTGTCAATCAAATTATTGCAATGAATAGTGGCACATAGTTGGTCAAACTGCCAGACATAAACTCTGCTCAAGGTTGGTATACCTCAGTTCATTGAGATGAAAAAAGCTACTAAAATCTTTCCTTAGATGCATTTTGAGCGAAAGTGTTTGTTAAAACAGTGGCAAGATCCGAGATTTTGGCAGAAATAGGAATAGAATAAGTTGGGCTCTCAGAATTTCTATTCTGAGTGCCCAACTAGTTAGTACAAAGACTTGTCTCAAGAACAAGTACAAGAATTTGAAAAAGTATAACAAGCAATCATGACAAGTTTTCTAAGAATTGATTGTTTTCCTAAATTTTTATCACTGGTATCTTCATTATCATTTGCTATTTTACAAACTAGCCTCAATAAACATAATTTTTTATTTATTCTATCATGCGAGAACATAAAACAATGCAAATATGATTAAAAGACTTATTAAAACTTTATTACTTTAAAATTATTAAAGGTTAATTAGTAATAACCTACTAAGGAGCTAGATTTATTTTAAATAAATAAAGAGACAACTCCAAATTTGCCGAGATTTACAATTATCTGCTTCTACTGACCAACTAGCCAGACAATCAGACGCTCTCACCCGGTCTTTAATTTACATGTTATTTGTTTCATGAGCCAAAATTAAAAATACAAACAGGATCTAGGGCATTCTCAGCGGCAAGTCCTGTTGGCTATGATGTCACTACAAATATAGTTACATCATCAACGATGGACAGTGTCATTAACAAGGCGGTGGCAAGGCACTGACCTACATGAAAAATGAGTGGGAAGGTCAGAGCTAAATATAGTTTGACCAATAGAAAGCCTGCACAAACAGACCCACCGCCTCTGCGTCTTGACAGTATACAACATTCTATGCCGTTGTCATGGCAACAAACGGTGTAATCCAGACTTTAACATAGGCATGCCAAGTAGAAAAGACAACTGAGGAAGGTCATTCCAAATAGTGCTATTATTACTCTAGACCTCACCACAAAACATTCTGAACAGGCTTTCCTCAGCCAATCAACGAACTTCAATTGCATAAAACTGACAAAGCTCTCTGGGCATCACCTCATTGTTTTTTACGCATTTCATTATGTTATTCTATTATCTTTTCATATATTATTTGCTTATCTGCCTATAATTCAACTTTATACCGGCTACAATGAGGTGAGGATAGGAAAATCAAAAATATTACAAAGGATCCCAGGCTACAAAAGTGATTTATTATCAAACTAAATGTGACAAGTTGATGCATGAAATTTGGCATCCTCTTTGGTACAGTCATACCGCGACATGCGACGTATGTGAAAATCAGCATACGAGCAAAGTTTTGAGCAAGTTATCTTGAGATATGAAAAATCTTTATAATATAAGCCTAGTCTCGATAGCCACTAAATGGCCAAGTATGAGAGAGATTGATTTTGAGAGCAGCATCGCTCGGTCTTTCTCGTCAAACCAATTTGAAAATGTTTTAAGGTCAGCTAAAAGTTACTGTGAAAACGAGGCAGAAAGTGCCAAGCCAAAAATAGATCAGCGAAATCTAAGACAAAATTAAAGTTTAGTTAAAAATGAAAACTTAGCCTTAAGTGTATGTGTTTAGGTGAAGCTGTTTAATTTAACTTAAATGAAGCTAAATTCATTTAAGTTAAATTAAAATTTTATCTTAGGTAGCGTCACAAAAGGTCTAGCATACTGAAGGCACTGCTGTCAAGTCTTTCTCAGACCTTCGTTAGCCACAACGTCTGTCATGAAGGTAAGAACTCCATACAGTACTGTACATAGTAATGTTATATTTTATTGCAGATCATACCCACTAGATAGGTATTTGTTATTTTGTGAGCGTAGGTAGTGAATTACGACAAAAACATGTTTTGCCGCTGTAATATCCTGTTTTTGATGGTTTTTTCATAGTATGGGAACGGATTAATATGTATTTAGTTATTTTATATAGAAAACATTGCATTGAGATACAATAATATTGATATACATGTACAAGCTCATTCCCAGAACGCATTAAGCTCGCATGTCGAGGTACGACTGTAATAATATTGCATGTGTCGACCTTCATGTTGAATCCAAGGCTAGTTTTCAATTTAACCTAGAGTTACAACCCCCCACTATGGTCAATACCAGCTGTTAATCAAAAGGCTGATACAAAATGATGTACTGAGTGTAGTGTAACTGGGCCAGGCTTATTTAAGACTAGGGGTAAGAACAAGATGCTCGGAATTCCTTTTATTTTCAATCAGATATCTTGCAGGTGGGTGTTTGAGAGGCTGGTTCTCAGGAACCAGACAGAGCTTGGAAACCAAATATTTTACCGACCATGCGAAATGCACAGAGTGTTTGTGTGTAATGTTTGGATGAAATCATTAAAAACATGGAAACGCATGGTGTTTACGCAGACTAACAGACACGCACAATGACAAAGTGGAATTTTTTAATATAGATTTTAAATGAGTTTAAAATCGAACCTAAACGCTTATCGTAACTTCAATAGCCGTTTAGGTGCAAAACACTCATACAATGGCTTGGCAAAAGTTTATTGGTGGCTGATAAAAACACTCGGGAACATAAACCCCTAGCGAAATCATTATGAATGGCTATGAGAACATAAACCCCTAGTGAAATCATTAGGAATGGCTATGAGAACATAAACCCCTAGTGAAATCATTAGGAATGGCTATGAGAACATAAACCCCTAGTGAAATCATTAGGAATGGCTATGAGACATTTTCGTGAGTTCTAGACTTGAATGAATAGCGAATAGCGAAAGCTAAAAGTAAAACATCCCATAGATGTGATGCACTCATACAAGCTACATAGGTGAAACTTGATCTTTGTTTGTTAGACTGATGAATAGTACAATTTCAAATTTAAAGATAAGCTTACACAGAATTTTAGTAGATTATCTCGGAAAGTATCGGTATTTTTCTGTCATTATGCGATTGTTTTTGATGTTTGAGTTGATCTGACCGCGAGGATGTTTTAAGATTAAAATTTAAAAAACTTGATCGCAACCAAAAAACCTAAATATTTGTATAAGTCATCTTTAAAACATTTATTATCTATTAAAAATTTACTACAGATTCTTGGCAAAAACAGTTAAGTACAGCCACAGATAATGTCAAGTTAGGTTAACGCAGTTTGTTAACAAGAGAATGCAACTTCTTGACAATCGTTATTCAAACAGGATACTCGGATGACGGATATGAAATAGATTTACAAAATACTCAAGCTCCTATACTTATATTTCAACTACTTAAGTACCATGCCTTCACGCGCAATCCATCGTCTGTGTGATTAAATACATGATAAGCTCAAGGATTGAAAAACCAAATGATCAACATTCTTTGAAACTATCTTGCAACTTTTATCAACACTAGCGCTTTAGCAGTCTAGTGTGCCGTGAGAGATCGTCAGGTGTAACAACTATGTATAAAATAATTTTGAAATGGTGGAAGATGGTTGATAAGCAGTTGCTAGAGAGTCAGACTGTGAAGCCGACAATCAAGAGTTTGAATCGCATGTGACACCGTTTTTCCCAAATTCCAACCAATTGCTTCGGACAGATTATTGGATGAACATGAAACTTATTATATTAATGATTATTTTATCAATATTTTTATTCTAAACCATGCTTATCGATATTCTCACAAGCCAAACGACTTTTATCTAGCCTAGCTTATATAATATTTAGCGGAGACTACAATCTCATGACACAAGTTTGTCCATAACTTGTAATTTTTCAGAATGATCATCCAGAGAGGACCAAAGTAAAAATTGGACAGAATAGTTGTGGAAGGGGAGAAGAGATAGAGATTAGCATTGTCGTGGAAGGTAGAGAGCGCAAACGGATGCAAATGACAACAATAATAATCGAGAGACAAAGAGAAAGAGAGGAAGGATGAAGTATAGTGCAAATCTGAGGAGCTGCTTAAAGCAAAAAATAAGGACTAGTCAAGTCCGGGTTGGCGTGAAAACAGCAAACAGATGTTATGGAAGAAAGGATAAACAGACCTATGATGCAACACCTGTTAATCACTTAAATGACAGTGGCATGCTTTCTAGTTGGCAAACCTGATTAAAGGGTCTCACACTGGAAGGGTCAGTAACATCAAATTTGTGTAGATGATATCAGAAAGTATAGATATTTTTCTATCATTTGACATCAGTGATTGAAACAGGATATTGGATATTTCAAGATTAAAATCAATTAAACTTGATCACAGTTAAAACGTTCAGAAGAAAGACTTCTTCAAAATTGATGTCAATAGTAGCACTTCCTGTTTGTCCCTCATGTTATAACATCGGCTATTGCGTTCAAGTATAACTATTTGATAAAAAGTACCTATACATTAAATAAAATCTTTTAAAATTTGACGTAAGTGACTCTTTAAACCTTTATGTGAATTTACCTTCGATTCCTGATGATCAAAAATCACGCCTACAGTAAACAGTTATTTAAAATTATCGCTTAAACTGACAACTTTCAACATCATCAAGTTCATTGCTACAATTTTTCAACGTCATCACATGTTCAGTAAAGTTACATGTTTCTTGTAATGGCAAGCAATCAGGCTGAAGAACACTGGAGAAATATTTAGCGGTGCAGTCATCTGCGGTGAATTTTAGCGCATTTAGCTGTATTTAGAAAATATTGCTTGTCAATATTGACTCACCAATTATAAGTATGTTTTAAAAATAAGTCTAAAATGTGGCAGAAATGAGTAATTTGATTTATAATTATAACCCGAGTCGCTTTAAAATAACACTATATGCCCAAAATAAAAATTGTTAGAAAAAAGGAACTCTACAACATGCCTATACAATATACCCTTGCCATACGATTTTAATTCCTTTACAGCATTGGCTTCGTAAGGTAAAAATGTCATATAGAGGAGTATAAAAACCAAAAGTAATTATCTAATACAAACGCACCCTGGTAAAAATATCAAAATTTTATATACGCAGTGTACATATTAAAAATTCACAACAAATATGTTAACCTTAGTAACTATCGTTACCTACTGTAACAGTACCTTTAGTGTACAGTCAAACATGGATAACTCGTCCACGGATAGCTCGAACACATGGTTAATTCGAACATTTCCTTTGGTCCGTTCCCACGTAATGATAAATTGCTATAGATAACTCGAACTCAACACTGTTAATTCGAACTGTTTTTTTGCCCAACGGCTACCGAAACGGTTGTTATCGCTTTAGAAAATCACTTTATTCAAAGCCATAGAGGTAAACTTCATCTTTTCGTAATTCATAAGCGTCGTTATTACCACCATCGGCAAAATATTTTTGTCAACGACTTTTCTAAAAGTTTGGTGAAATTTGATTTATACTGCGATACGATGAATAGCACGGGCTAGCCGGGTCACGTGTGCAAGGATTTTCGCCACGCACATACAAAACAAAAACCGCATGTTGTTTTTGTTTTGTATGTGCGTGGCGAAAATCCTTGAGTGCGTGGCGTAACCCAGCTAGCCCGTGATGAATAGTTTTCCGACGTTGATTCCGTGTTGAATCAACGTCGGAATGTTGAATGTTTAAATCGTCTTAAAAATTCTTGTAATTAAACGTATACGTTGTCTGAGCTACAAAAAAACTATTCATCGTTTGACCTAAACACAGAATACGTGTGTACATTCAATAAGTATCTATTAAAAAAGCGTGAGTGATATAGAATGTACCGTAAAACCTCGTAAAACTTCTAATTGAACTGCCTCGGAGTGTTGCTCTTAACGAATCCCAGGTAAAGTAAGGTAATCTGCATAAACTTCAAGAAAAAACGGCAAAATTGATCGTGGGTAAAACCCCAAAAGAAAAAAATGTCTTTTCTTTTGAGCATTTCAACAACGATCAAGTTTTGCCAATGTCAATCTGAAAAACGTCCTGGCAATAACATCACCTCAAACAACAAACCAATCTCAAGTGATAGAAAAATCTCTATACTTTTTCATGAAAACGTTTTAAACTTTACATTAAAAGCATTCAATTTGAAACAAGCCATTTGTGCTTTTGATTTATATTATAGTTTGTATATGTACATGTATCTACTAATAAATAAGTAAATATATGGACTTGTGACAGTGCTCTGATAACTTGAACGCTCTGATAATTCGAACACTTTTGCTCGGTCCCTTGAAGTTCGAGTTATCCATGTTTGACAGTATTTAGTGGTTGTGATCTGCAATAAAATGTAACATTACAATGTACTATGCGCAGTACGTGCCGTAGAGAGTTCTTATCTTTGAGACAGACGCATAACATTAACATTAGATTTAACATAAATAAATTTAGCTTACTAAACACAAACTTAAAGCTAAGTTTTAGAATGTATTTTACTAAACTTCAACTTTGCCATCGGCTAAAAGTGTATTACCTATATATATATATACGGTTTCGTTTTCACTATAACTAATAACGAATAATGCTCAACCGAGAGAGAACGAGCATCGTATCTCTTTCATGCATTGTGGGAGAAATTTTGAAGAATAAAATATTGGCACCTTCGTTATTCTAACATATTCAGCACACTGACTACTCAAGTTGAATTTCAAGAAAATTTTTTGTTGATTTAGTATGGTAAAAAAATGTCATATGGCGAGGGTACAAACACATCGTGTTCCCTATAGTAAGTCGAAAAAATCGTATAACAGGGTCATCTTAACCAGAGGGCGCACTGTATACATCGGTACTATATATATTATATGATAAGCTGTTGTGTATACATTTCAAAAAGAAAACATGTGGCTCAAATTCCATCTTCCAGTGTTCCTTATAGAGTTTGCATCGCTAGTAGTACTAGCGGACTTCAGCGTCTGCACAACTGTTCCTATTCGTGACCTCGAATACTCAACTCTTTGTTTTACTTGACAATGAATATCTTTACAGATGAAATAGTAGTACAGTATACACACAATATTACATGTTAAACATTAAATTCCGTAATAAAGTTAAATTTAGCTTTCTAATAAAACTGCGACCGATGAACAAAGTTATACATACAACAGGATAGTGTCGTAATGCACCTACATGTTATGTGCTGGCTTAAAACTATAAAGATTAGGCTTTGTTTGACAAATATATTTTCAGATCTCTGACTGAGGTGACAATTATAAAAATCTTACATGTGATGGGGCCATACTTGACTTTTAAGCAAGCTTTGAGAGTCATATAGAACTTTTTAACAGTAAATTTTCGCTGTGTGTTGAGACACTTGAGCCTTTCACCTTCCGAGATAAGTCAAAACCACGAGGAAACAATAAAATAACCTTTATTCTCACAAATAACAACAGCATGGGTCAAAATTACTTCGTTTTTCATGTTTGCTTTTCAGGAGTTTGCAGTTATGTACCATAAGGTCTGTGAAATTTGTACATTTATAAAAAAAGCATAATAGTATATATCTATGACGTCCTTCATGCAGGATTTTAACAGGTCTGTGAAGAACAATAAAAAAACTGTTGTAGCATTCAGTTGGAATACTGGATCACCGGTGCATAACCTAGAATTGACATAGAATAGAAACATCTAAATGTCTTGACCAAACCATCCATATTTGGGTAAAAGATGCTCTCTAAATAACAGAATAATAATAACAGTAATAACATGTATTACATATACGTTATATATATTACAAATATGCTATATCACATATATATGTTAGATATGCCAAATATGTTATATTACATACATGTTATTCATTACAGATATATTATATTACAAATGTTATATATTATATAGCAAATATGCTAAATGTTTACACCTTACGACAGAATTTCGTAAACCAACATTTTATATTCCTCGTGAGACCAGATAAGGGCATCGCATGCGATAAGCAATCTGTGAATGAACTATGTCCTGCAGTGAAATATGGAAATGAAAATGTTTTGCAAACACACTCGTATGACTAATTCAATTGGCTCATGATCAATAAATCATTTGTAAACAAAGCCATGGAAAAGCGGGCTGTGCAATTATACAATATGTTCGACAGTCTGCATGTTACACAGCCTACTCGAGAGCGAGCCACTAAGTACGCCATATGAAACAAAACCTTTTTCTAAAACTTATCGATGAGAGATGTCATCTGATTGTGTCTGAATAGGTGTACCACTAGTGAACGACTCCACTTGAGGAAAAAAGGTGGTGGGTTTCGCTGCTCCTTAGTTTACCAAAAATTTTTGTTTGTAATAATGATTGAAAGACCGAACTTCCGAAAGCTGAAACAAATAGTGAACATTACAACTATGATAGGATAGGAAAGAAGCTAAGGGTTATAGACCAGCACCTAATATTTACAATAGAGCGTGTTAAAGTTTATGAGTTGTGATTTTTTTAGTTTTTTAAATTAGTGACTATGCTAATTGTTTATATTACATCAATTAAAGGTTTTGGAGAATTTTCATGGTTTGTGTCCTCCTTTTTTACATGACGGTTACAGGTTTTCAACTCATTTCTGTTATGCATTTCCCGAAAACATTTCAACACACTTTACTTGCACGATATGAACAAATCGCACACGACGTATAACAATTATTTTGAAACTATCCGTACTAGCTGCTTCAACAATCTACCTAATATCTGGTTCTTTTAGCAGAGAAAGGTATTTTAAACTATATGTCAAACTATTTATTTGCTTCAAGTTGCAACTGTAGCCCTTTTTTCTTGTAACAACTTATGTAAGTCAAATGAGATCGCTGTTGTGTCATACACCATGTTACATCATACAACAGCAACTATGTACAATATCAACACTACTGTGACAATCGAGATTATTCACTCCGGGATCTTATGATCGGAAGCCAGTGAATGCTTAAAGAAATACGAGTCAGTAAGTAGGAATGTCCCACTAGGTGTTACCCGGAGATGCTGCGAGTGCCTGGGATGAAGATATCTAAACAAAGCTTTCATAATCGCAGAGGACAATGCGTGGAATTCTTAACATAAACAAACTGTTGAGCTTTGATTGCGATCAGCTGATGGAACGCAGGAGTACGTGTCCGCTAGCAGTTAGTCACAATGCAGTATAGCATCATAGGAATAGATTTTGACATGGCGCAAAAATGATTTCTCACAAAAAACAATAGAACTGGCTACAAAAAAGCTGAAATCTTTGTCAGAAGCTGGCAGACACTGTGTGAGTTGTTTTGATGGAATTTGTACATAAACTAATAAACATATACTAAGTATTTAAAATAGAGCCTCTTTTGCCTGTACCTGGCCAGAGCAATATCAATTGAGAAGAATAAAGTAACAGAATGTTTTGTACTGATTTATTTGCTATAGAAGTAAAACAAGTTGATCTTTTACGATGAGGTAGAGAAACCCAAAAATCGGATTACAAGGAGATTGGTATGTCCATAGACTACTTGAAAAGTGTGACGCTGTAATAATACAGGCATTGGAGATTACACACAGGTGATGCAAATTTAATCAACCTGAATATACTCTGAAATAAAATAGTCTGTACTGGCTTTTTAACCATAATTCATTATGGAAACTTCAAAAGGCAAACTATTAAGATATCAAAATTGGTTTTACTAACACTGGAAATACTATTAATCCATTTCACAACTAAAGAACAACTTTTTACAGAATTTTCACATTATCTAATACCCTAAACTGTATATCAAGAGGGTAGATAGTGTACAAAGTGCACTGACATTCTTACAAATACTCAATTAATAAAGCAGGTAAGGGTGGAGACTGTAGCAGCTTGTACCCCCAGCTTCCTTTCCTCAGAATTTAGAACACAACGAAAAAGTGTACAAATAACTTGTGAGTTTTACTGTAGTGAAATAATTAGCATATAAAAAAAACACACTACGTTAATAAACCATAGAAAGCACGAAATACAGTGAGTATGTCGTAAACCACAATGAACACGAATGCATACAATATTGAGGATACCATGGAAGAAAGCGTCACTACATTAAAGATGAAAATAGACAAGCACAAAAATAATAAAGGTTCTTAAAATGAAGTGAACTGGAGAAACATTTTTAGTTTTACGGGCAGTTTTACTTAGATCCACAGCCTTCACATGTCTCATTATCTTTAGGAACAGATACAATTAGCTTGCGGTGGAAATGAATACAATGGAACTGAAATCACGTTATCTGAGAATTACCTCTTTTGGTCTAACACAGATGCACTGGCTTCCTCTCTACCAACATATTTTTTTGTGTGTGATACATTGGCTACAAAAACGACCCATTTTGTCGGTGTGTGCAGCCACACCTTCAAATGATATTTCAATTCATCTCACTTCACAATTTTGCCAATTTTTCGGAAAGACAATTAATGCGTATGTAATAAAATTCCGGCAAAAACACTTGATCTCACTAAAGACGGGCGTGTCGAGCAAACTGAATGAATTAGTCATGACATTCATCCAACATGTCTTTGTTTAAATCCCGTAATAAAATATGTAGCCAAATTAACTGACTCAAGGCATACTAGCCAACAACGGATGAGTTACAGGTGAGACGTAACACCAAGTCCGTTCTTAATAAAAAATGTTTTCACTATAAACTAGCCAAAAACATTCAGCAAACAAAACCCTCAGATAATATGGAACATAGCCATCGGCAAAAAGGGGATAGCAGCGAGAAATAATGGCTAGGCTTACAAAGTCACAGAAAGGTTTGCTAGCTGTGAGACTAAAGAAAAAATGCGGCAACAGTTAAAGGAACGTCTCAAAAAACCTATGCAACCTTATCACACTATGTTACTGTTGTGCGAATGATGCAGATTTGGAGTTGTGCGCACATTGAGTTACTGCTCGACAAGTTTATCAATGAACATCCGCATGCTGCGGATTAATTGAGGCGCGTTGTTAGAGGATAAAGATTTCTATGCCAGAGGTTACACTGGCCCCACTCAGAACTGCTTAACCCTTTGGCTGGGTAAAAGCCCCGCAAAAACAACCAAAAATTGTGAAATTATTTTTTAATTCAATAAACTCGGTATTCTATGAACATACATAGCTCAAACTAAAATTTATTTCTATTAACAAAATCTTTTGTACATAAACATTCATTTACATATGTACTGCTACAAAGACCTACGACTATGTACAATTGTCCAAGTATGAAATACTTGGAAGCATTTCTTTCGGCAGAGTCCAAAGCCACAGCGTAGCCAACGCCAGTAGCATCGTCCGAGCTACCATAACCATCACTTTTCTCCGTATATTCAAAGTCTTCACAGTTTACATCCTACCATCATCTGAATTATTACTATTATACTGATCAGACAAAAGATCACAAACAATCGCGGGATCAAATAAATTAATATTTTTTGTTTTGAACGTCGAGCTGCATGTTGACTGATTTTCCAACTTTTTAAAGGAGTCGCCAATTTGTATTTTTTTAGCTTTTAGCACAAAGCAACGCCTCCCAGATAATCATTTCATATTTTAATTTATCGACTAATATCTTGTCAATAATAATTAAGATTTACTAGCGTTTATATCTTTTGTTTATTGTTACTAGGCGACAGCTTTATAAACGTCTACCGAAAGCGGCAAAAGTTGTTTCCCCATGGAACCGATAAACGACATTTTGGTCGTTTCCCCAGCCAAAAGGGTTAAATCGAAATAGGAACAACTAAAACGAAGAAAATGTTTAAATTGGAATAGCTTGAGCGGTATTTCCTTGCGCATCATTCAACAGTGTCATTTTCATCTTGGACAAGCAACAAAACTCTTTGACTTGCGGGTTTTTAACATTTTTATCTCGAGGATGACACAAACTTTCGGATTAATCGTCAAGGAAACAGTGTCAAAATGAAGTAGCAAGAAGTCAATCATGACCTTTGACCTGAGCCATCACTCCTAGCTGATGTAGTGATGACTCAGCAATAGTAAACAAAAAATGTGCAAACCTCTAAACCATTAGCTTCTTCCCTCTCCAGCTGCCAGCCGTGTTTGTAGTCTCCACGGTCATGCATGAACTTACACGAATCACCAAATCCGCAGAAGCCTGTCTCCTTGTAGTCCTTACAAACGTCTGGCTGATAGTCCCACCTGACTGTAGCTCGAAGGTGGGCTGGTGCACGCATCGGCCCTGTTCACAAAATAACTGCTAGCTGAGGAACCAAGACCACATCAAGGCGACACTCTACCCTAGTTTCACCATGAGATGAATACATGATGTTAAAAGGTCTTTGTAACTTCAACTTTTTTCTTGCTGATAATGTGAAAAAAGCAAACAAATCTTCCAAACAAAGACTTTCACCTCATCAATCAAACTTAATTGCGAATCGTAAACGCACAAACAAACGTTGACTACATTCAGGTGACACACAAACAATTTGAGTCTTTGTATTTTTGTTATTACAAATGAATTGTCAACTTGGCAGACCTATGATTTGGAAAATCTTATTAGCAGTGTACTACTAATAAAAAAATAGTCGGCTTTGTGAAGGACAGACATTCATATTATCAATTTTACATGGTGCGAGTGGGTACACTTTAGTTTGTTTTCTATCGTAACAATGTTGTTATTTTTGCTATTTCTACTAGCTCATAAATATTCAGTCTTTTGATCATGATTACAAATGAGAATGACATGCATCGTCGGTAAAACTGTCTTCTCGACTGAAGAACAGCAATATACCATCTTTACTATAATAAGAGCAGTGCCCATCCGCATGTCCGAAGCAATGCTAAGAGCGTTAGAAAAAAAGATTGCCTCGCACGGGAATCACACCCAGAGTGTCCGATTCAACGGCAAGCACGCTACCGCTCGGTCGCCGTACCACTGCATAAGGTAATTCTCCATATACTCATTACTCATGACAATCTCTCACAGTGAATGGACTAGCAAGAGTACTAGATTTTTATATAATATGGAGTAGTCTATTAGTGGAGTGAAGCTCATAGGCAAACAAAAATGCAGCTCGTTTCAGGAGCGTTCCTGAAATTTATTCCTTTCGTATGGTACCCAATCAGTGGCTAGCACTAATCGCATGGCACACTCAGTGACTAATACCAATCTGGTTTACTCCAAAAGGAACCAGATAACAACGACGTTTGAGCTTGTACAATGAAATGGCTGTCTTACGCGTTCATCCAAACAAGCGAGCTCCATGAAATCTTGGAGTATCACACAAGAAACACGAATTGTACCAGATCGAGCAAAAGTATAGTTCCATAACGCTGTCACATTTATCAACAGAAATTAAACCACAGTCCGCGAAACCTATAAACATGCCACATCTTAAAGCAATAACAAGTGAACACGAAAATATTCTAAAAACCAGCCAATTTATATAATTTTATGAGCAAACGACTAGAATATTTTAAAAATCTAGCAGATTAGAGACGCTTAGCACTAATTAGTGTGCAGAAATGGGCTGAGCCAGCTGGACTTGTAGAAGATTATAATTAACGCCGGTGCTCCGGCGCTGAGTGAACATACAGGAGCATTAAACATTCTAAGATCTCAAGGACATGATTAACAGCTTCATAAATCAACTGGAAATGCGCTTGTCTGTCAGAGATTGATTAGCGCTCCTCCGCAAAAACCCTCGCCACCTACAAAGCGACCTTATCAATCCAAGCTGATTGTGAAGAACCAAAACAAAAAATTCAGCTACATGGCATATCTCCTAACAAATTCTCTGTTCTTATGGCTGTATTAGGGGATAGAAAGAGCAGTCAAGAACAGATCTATCTTAGATATTATGTCTATCTTAAATATTAGGTCTATCTTAGATATTAGGTCTACCTTAGATAATAGGTCTACCTTAGATATTAGGTCTATCTTAGATATTAGATCTATCTTAGATAATAAGTCTACCTTAGATAATAGGTCTACCTTAGACATTAGGTCTACCTTAGATAATAGGTCTACCTTAGATAATAGGTTTACCTTAAATATTAGGTCTATCTTAGATATTAGATCTATCTTAGATAATAAGTCTACCTTAGATAATAGGTCTACCTTAGATATTAGGTCTACCTTAGATAATAGGTCTACCTTAGATAATAGGTTTACCTTAGATATTAGGTCTATCTTAGATATTAGGTCTATCTTATATATTAGATTTATCTTAGATATTAGGTCTATCTTAGGCTTTAGGTCTATCTTAGACTTTAGGTCCATTTCAGAAACCATTTCTGACTCAAAAACTACGGCTATTAAATCATATTCCTTGCTAAAAGAATCTAACCTGTAGTGAGAAATATACAACATCATTAAACCTATGTGTGCTTATTGTTTTAATATTTGTTACTCATCCAAAGAGAACATAAAAGGTTTTGTCTTCTCCTGACTATGTCAAGCCCAACAAACTACAAACTCATTACTATTATAGTAAATGCCAGAAAAAGCATTCTTACAATTTAAACCAGTTTCACCCTCTCACACTCCCCCCACCCGAGTTAAAGTTTACTGAGAGTCTAGCTGTAGAGGGAAGCCTGCTACAATATGCCAGTGTTGACAAGTGTTTGGGAGTGATCATTGAATATACTACAGTGCAAGTGTCAATCAACAGCTATAACAGTATATACCTTTTCTGTTGAATCCGCTGGCAGCATTACCATATATCGTGTCTTTCTTTTCAATATATTGCTGGTAGCCAGCCATTCCTCGGTAGACCTGCAGCAAAGGTATTAAATCTTACATGGGACCAACTAAGACTGATTAGTATGATTTATAACACACCTTATAAAATATTACATGCAAAAGCTATGCAAATTAGAAAATGTGTCAATTGAAAATTTTGCAAATATCCAAGGACTTCAACTAAAAATGCCTTGTACCCAAATACTGATCTGATGATTTTCACTAACCCGACCCAGATTATTGATATTTCATGTTGCAAGGTAGACCATTTATTTTATTGCAGAAATAAAATAAACATATATACATGTAAATTTGTTTGAGTTGTTGTAATGTGTATTAAATACTTACTTCAGTAATATATACATGTATACCCTGTGTATAGATACAGTATATATACAGTGTATATACGGTATATATATAACTGAAATAAATAATTATCTAAAGGAAAATTACTTAAGTAAAGCTAATAAAGATTGCTCAACACAAAGTCTTGAGCTAATATATAATTATTTTAAATATATAATTAGTTTAAAAAATGATTTGGTTCATAGCTTTCAGTTAATGTCAGCTACACTGATGCCAACTTTCATCAGCCGGATGAGAGGAAAGACTGCATCTTTACAACTAAAAGTAGCTAGAAGCTAAGTACAAACTATTCTTTAAACCAATTATATATATTTAATAAACTAATAATATATATAACTAAAGGTAGTATGTAGCAAGATGGCGAATGTGGAAGATATACGATTGGAATCAGGATGGTACATGTGCACCTATCATGCAGCCTTTACTCGGAAAGAGCACTAAGTGACTGTATGAGCCTGCAGCAGCTAATAACCAGCTAATGTTTATACACATAGCTTCAAAGGAAATCATACACAAACAAGTAGAAACCTGGTAAGATTATATGAAGTAGCCTAGACTCCTATTCACAATCAGTCACACCCAGTTAGATGACTATTTAATGAATATAAAAACCAGGAATCCCAAACAATAGAAAAATTAGATTTTTTATAACTCATTCAGCGTCGATAGATTAATGATTGACTGTCTTCTTCATATGAGTCAGACTAGATAAGCTTGTATGCAAAATACGGTTTCGTATAACCAATAATTCCTCTTTATAAATATTAACAAGGATACAGATTATCTTCCTCAAGCAGTTTATCTGAGAATAAAGGTTGCATATGTCCAAGATCGCTATTAGTACTTGGACAAATCTCTAAAACTTTGAATTTGTCTGAAGTTTTTCCGCCAGACTACTCTTTGTTCACCTTTCAGATCAGTTTCTGATAACTAATTGCCACCATCTTGTCTATAATGTCATAAGCAGAATCAAAATAGTATTTAGAAAATGCTTTGTTTGAACCAGGTGAATCGCAAATTGTCTCGGTGACCATTAAAAGTTGCTGTTTGATACAGGCAGTTGACGGATCTAAATCTACTGCTAAAAATTTAGAAACTCAACATTAATGTCATGTATACAATGTAGTTCAATCTCCCCAGCTCACTTTTAGGATAATTACAGTATTTTGTGCCTAGAGTGGGTACATGATAGTACATGATAGTACATGATAGTACATGATAGTACATGATAACTGGTGGACAGGCCTGTTGACATGAGATCAATCTATCATTAAAAGACCACGATCTTTATTAACATTTTATGTTTTTCGGTTAAAATAATGAAAACCGTGCCTTTAGCATCTGGTTTAGACTAACAATATTTTATTGGAATAGTTAATAGCTCATCAATAGCATATTTACAGTGTCAGTTACACTATCGTTGAAAGTAGCATGGAGAGAATAACTCCAAATCTATGGATGCACAAAAAACTAATCGAATGCTAATCATGCACCCTCATCATTGATAGAACCTTTTTTGAAGGGGGTGTCACTTACAGCCCCTTCCTGACTATGAGTAGGGAATCCAAAGTGCTCTTAAGGACCGACTAAAAAAAGCAAAACTCAAAATTTCATTACTACCCTTATTACACCTTTAGATTTATGCTGTAACTGTCAATTTGACTGTTAGTAATACTTTGAAATGCATCTCCCTTCAACTACATCAAGTCAGTTCATATATGGCAATCTCATGCTGTTTGATCAGATTGCCTTGGTTCCCAACAATATGATTTCAATTAACTCCTAAGTCATATTTGTGAACTCAATGCAAGTTTATAACTAAAATCACTCACTGATGGCTAATCATCAATGAAACGAGTTATCTCTCCCTCTTTACTATTACGCATTTAAAGATAAAACTCATTCCTTTAAAACATTGTGGAAAAATACGCGCAACGTAGATATTTTTCCACCTTATCATCTTCTTTGTCCTTCAGCTCTTTGTTGATGGCCAGTGTGCGCTCATATACCGTCTGGGCATCGGCTCCAAGCTCTGTGTCTATTTCTACTGTAGCTGTCGCGCCCATATCATCTGGTCCTTCTCGCATTGCAGTCCTACAGAAGATAACTCCTATAACTCAATTGAGGTGACATGAAATGACATGAGAACTTTCTTACTGTGTGCCAAGAAGAGACTAGATGAAGACCTGAATTTAGGATTAATACACCCTGCCCCTGCGCATAACATTGTGATAGGGCTGAAATCACAGTTAAAACAATACAAATTTGGGGTGGTTTGAAATGATGGTGATGAATTGAATGTTACAAGAAGTTGTCAGCTCTTGAATTTATATGTCCAACTACCTATCAGCTTGAATAACAATCTGCCGAATTTTAACAGTTTAGGAAGCTGAGACAACTTCTCAAGAAATATTCAAATAGCAACATTGGCAAATAAATTAACCGAGATAGACAGGAATGAAAATTTAATTCATATCTCAAGCCCTTAACGCGCAAGCTATAACTGAAATATATGGATACGCGTGATACTAGTAAATGCCTAATTTTCAACGTTATTTTCAGACAATTCAGGAATTTGAAACAAGTTGTGGCTCACAAAATTGGCAGACATTTTAAATGTGTCAAACCATAAGGAAGGGCAAGAAGCATCATCTCATGCTGGTGATCTTAAATTGTGAAGCAACTAAAATTTTTAAAATGATTATTTTCTAAAACCAAAACCTTCATTACTAGATGTCTTGCAGGGGGAGTGTTCAACGTGACCAACCAGAAGAGAGCAAAGTTAGAAACTAAAAAGCATGTATGAATTAATCTTCAAAGCAGGGAATTAGGCCAATGTCGACACAGTTTGACGGCACCCAACCAATATTGTCTAAAGTAGGTACTTAGTTTGTTGATATTCTTAAAGGTTGACTTGCAACAAAATTCACATTACAGTTATTTGGTATCAAAAGGTTCACCATGTCTTACTCTGTTGTGTTGTAAGTGCCAAATATGTGGAAATGTGATTACAAGCTCTTGAAATCTCAAAAACGAACAGAAAATCACGGCCACACGAGACCACCGTAGTCTGGATTCTAGTAGTTGGATTCTGACGTGGTTGTGAGAGATGGTTTCTGTTTACACTTTCATGCAACCTTATTCGTCGAAATATTTTCACAAATATACTCCACACATTCAATAAAACCATGTCTATTGTTCTTACGGGTCTATTTTATCGTCATCGTAATGCTGTCATTTTTAGCAGTGATATCTTATAACTTACAGTAAAAATTCATTTAATTTTTTAGCCTTAGCTTGAAGGAGTACATATCATTGTCTGATAATCATGACGAGCCTGTTGGTCACTTGTGATAATTAAAAAGTGCTGCAGAAATTATTTGCGAAGTATTGGGTCACATGGTCAGATTACGACTTGCCGATTAGACCAAACCGAAACAAAACTGTAAAGTAGCGAACATCTATATTTGATACGGGGTCTTCGGTGAAACCCGAAGTGTTTGCCATAAACTAGTACTACGATAAGTTTTATATTGAGCTTTTTATTGGCCTTTCAATTCATGTGAGAACATCGCGTGACAAGACAATAACCAAATTTCATGACTACTTCATCGAAATAAAGAGATTCCAATCTACGGCGGCTTTTCGTTTTTGAGCTTTTAAGAACTTTTTATCACATTTCCACATATTTGGCACCTGCAACACAACAGAGTAAAACATGGTGAATCTTTTGATACTAAATAACTGTAATGTGAATTTTATTGCAAGTAAACTTTTAAGAAAGCTATAATCAAAAAGTTGTTGACAATGTAACAAACAATCAAGTGACTATGTTGTGAAATATGTTCATTTTACAGAAATGCATGACGTTAATCTCTGTATCCGTTTCAAATCTCTATCATGTCTTTGTTTAGCCAAGTCCATTTCCTCTTGCACAACTGAGTGATGGAACAAAGATACGTGTTGATAATTTAGTCAAATACACTCAAGGATTCCTACAACATCCGATATCTTGCCGGTCTTGAATGATGTAGTGCCACAAACTGGACAATTTGAAGACATGCAGGAGGAGAATGACAAGTCTCTGGCAAGTTTAGAGTTACACAAGAAACGTTTACACTAGAGTAATTTCACAATGATTCACACTTTCCCAACTGCTCTGCAACTCTTGCAAAAAAATATTGCACTTTCCTTGTTGCAGTAGAAGGTGAGATTTGGCAAGCCAACACACTATCTCTGTTATAACAACTGGGGTAGCCACCTAATTCAAACCACAAGGTGTCTGTACTCTTTAATATTTAGAACCACATTTAGTTTCCAAGTTGTATGAATAATGCAAATCCGACGAAAATTGATCTGGAGCTCCCAAACTGTCAACAGCAAGTTGAAAATAGATTCCCAAACAGGCAACAGGTAATGGCAGGGAAAACACGCCAATTTGAATCTTGCCCTCCAATAAATCAACAATGCAGACTAGATTTCCGTGAAAACGCTTCAACGTTAAAAATCACGTGCTGCCAGAACCACTTGTTGGCAGTATGTGAGCTTTTGGAGTGGATTATTGCACTTTTTTTGGATAAGCATTTGCTTTTTAGCTTTCAATGATGAGTGGCATTTCCATGGTTATTTTAATACCTGAATGTTGCTAAAAGTGATTATTCATGATACCAAGGAAAATACATTTATGCAGCTATATGCATAATCTAGAGAGTCCAGACAAGTGGCACATGATTCTATTGAATACACACCAAACAATGACTAAAGCCTGCTAAGCCGCTACCTATAACTATTTCAGAGTAGCAAAAATCCCGATTTTTTCAAAAAATTGGATTTTCTCAATTTCAGTCAATCTTTATGATTTTTTCGTGCCAACTCCGAACTATTTAACAATTTTTGACAACTGATTTCTTATTGTAAAGACTTAGCCTATAATAGTCTCTAAATAATATCTTCATTTGGGTTCAAAATTGAATTTAAAAGATGTTTTCATGAGTTTTTAATCTGGGATCTATTTAGAGATCTGTAATACTCACAAACACTGGTGCAGAGAAGTCTTCTAATCACGATGTGTACAGGGTAGATTGAGTACATTCCTCTTATGAAACGAATGTATTGCGGCAAGATGTTGTAAAAAAACAGCACAGATATAAATATAACTACAGCACTGGTGAGCACTGTTACCAAATAAGACATACCCACACACATACGTTAAATAAAACACACTCCTTCCTCAAACTAAATTTATTCGCATTATCGCAACCATTACGTCAAAGAAGGAAGAGGTTGTATTCCCAACATCAGCATTGCTGTCAAATTTTTTACCTATAAAATTGCTCATCACTACAATGAGTACATCTAACAGCGTATCAGTAGCTGATATCGTCTTCCACCCCAAAGCCATGATAATTAACTTACTAATTAAAGTTAACTGCTACCAATTAGCGGTGATTGTATTAAAAAAAAACTATTGTTTTCCTTTTTCCATTTTTTAAACTACCGTTTGCCATAAATAACGTACTTCAGAAATGGAGGAGTTGTACTCCAGGAGTTGTCGGTGCATGCCTTTTCAAATATGGACATAGTTTTTAGAAGTGCAGCTCAGTGCTAACCTCAGCTGAAGAGAAACTTACCATAACCAGCATGTGTCTATCGACCCTCCCCCCCCCCTGCATACATAGAGACAGGTCAGCAGAATAAATACCATTTGTTCGCAATAGTAGATGACGCAGAGCAGACTCCACAAGAATGAAACAGATTTGAAAACTCTACGATATCGAGACTGTCTGAAAGGTTGCCAGCACTAGAAAGAGCACTCCCCGCATACTTTTGTCACAGTGAATCATAATTGGACCAATGCATCCAACTTCTTCAATATAAGTATTAACTAGTGTAATCTTTATTATATGAGCCATGTCTGTCTGTCTGTCCTAAGCCATGGGAAGAGCTTTAGGCATCTAATAGTACAGGAATCAAATTCAAATATTCGGTTTAGATGCCAGACGTGCTGCCATCTGTGCCACTCGATCACCTTGCTACACTGCAGGATAATTGTGCATATACTTATTACACCCAACTATCTCTCATGGCGCACACGACTGTCACCCTACTAGTATTTACTATACTAAAAGCTGTGCTCATCCGAAGCAACAGTTTATGGTTGAAAAAGAGATTGCATCACATGGGATTAGAACCCATGATGTTTGGTATGACAAATATAACAAATGCCACTATAACAATGACACTATAACAAATGACACTATAACAAATGCACCACTCAACCACTTACCAATTGCTATGAATAATTGTCCATATCATGATTACAGACTGCTGTTGGGTACTAGAATAATCGCAAGAATAACTGCCAGAGAAGAGGTTGTGGATTCAACACTAAGTCAACACTAAAAAAATCTACCAACACTCCCAAGAAACTTCATCAGGAGTCTAAAGGTCATAAGGAGCGCGGAGATATCGCTGGTGTGTGCCTAAACGCACTCGAGCAATTCACCAGCAAACGATAACGTGAGCATGCTCACAAGCTGCCAATAAAATTCCGTAACCATTAGTTTCTTCAGAGTTGTTAATAAATTTAGGTAAGTCAAAATGGCGCTGTCTAGGCAATGACGTAAACAACTTCCGCTTTTATCATTAGGCCGATCCCACTTTTACGGATTGTACACTACAAGAAGACATAAGAAAAAATGATTATTGTATTTTTAACAGTAATATTTTACGATTTTTATATATAGTTTACTTTATAGAAGTTTTTTATACTTAATATATATTAAATATTTACGATTCTCAAGATGGTCAAGCTGCGCAACGATTGGCTCCAAATGTTGGTTTCCAACAATCAATGTCGTACAGGACTGGGAGGGCTTTTATTAAATTTATAAACTATTCAA
Source organism: Watersipora subatra (assembly GCF_963576615.1). Taxonomy (NCBI): domain Eukaryota; kingdom Metazoa; phylum Bryozoa; class Gymnolaemata; order Cheilostomatida; family Watersiporidae; genus Watersipora; species Watersipora subatra. The sequence goes on from NC_088714.1 coordinate 29,569,225, forward strand.
TGTTTGTCCTGATGATGTTTCGACCGTAACAGAATAGCGAAATGTTGCTGCTGTACGTTGGTGAACATCGATAAGAAATAATTACCCGCCAGTTCTAGCGCAGATTAGCGCCACGCAGAGCGATATCGAACTAAATATCGCCAAGTGTGTTTGCACCTTAACACAGTGAAGCCGCTGCATCCATTAATTGACCTATTCTTTTCATAAAAACCATGCATACTAGCATCTCCAGTTTTTCATAGAGAATATTACTAATGTACTAATATTATGAAATATTAGCGCATTTTTATTGAGAGAACAACTTGAAATGACCTTAAAAAATTAGCTTATCACCTTTTGGATTTGTACGAGCTAGAAATACGGTCGTTGGTGTCAGAGTTGGAGCTTTCCGAGCTCTCAGACTGCCCCCTCCTTCTCTTTAGGGCTCTTAGGCTTGTGCACTGTTTCATCGGGTTCTTCAAGTCAATCAATCTTTCCTTCTTGACAACCGCCGACGTTTCCTCATCCGCTGAAAGGAAGAAAAACTATTCCCATCTCCCGAAAGGATTATATCATCAATTTCTAATCATTGTAATATTTCAGCTTTAGAAGGATTACAATACGAATGACTCATTGCAAAGATTACAGCATCCTCAGTTACAGCTAAAAAGATTGATGGAAGCAAAGGTAGGCATAGCTGGCTTTTCATTATACAAGCGTGTTGCCTGAAGATGGGAAATGCGGATGACCTGAATATATGGTTTACCAAAAAATGCGCTATCACAGTACAGCCTAAGATCAACGAAACCTATAGACACTGCAAAGCCTGGTGTATGAGCCGTAAATGTGAACCTAAAATTTTTATTTATGAGTTTGGGGTGCGGCTTATACACTTAGTCTAAAAATTATACCTCTAAACTTTTCCCTCCATTCGGGGTCAAAGTAGGCCTACCTTTTAAAATGCACAAATGCTAAAAGTAGTTTATTCAACAATAAGAAACTAGGAAACATCCAGTACTTGTACTGACGTAATGAGGTCATCTCCGGCACTCTTTCCATTCGATGGGTTGCTTTTTGTTGATGCAAAAATTGTGGCAACATTTCAGTTGGTAGTTCCCAAAGCTACATTCACCACTTTAATTCTAATGTGGTGTCGTAGTTTGCTTTCCTTGATGACATGTGTTAAAAAATGTGCTCGCTGATTTGACAGTTGTTAACTGTACAGTAATTTGCTGAAGACACATTGTATCCCCCCTTAGAGATTAAGACAATTTTAAGATGCACTGGTTCATTAAAACTCACAGCATATTCCATGAAATTGTATGATTGCTATAATTGCAAGTCATTGTCATTTCTAAATTTAGGTTCTAATTGATGATTTCAGCTTATTGTTGCTGTTGGTTTGAAAAACTTTTGTTGCAATTTCACCGACCTTTATGAGTCACATAAAAGAGTAGGAATATGGATGTATAGAGTAGGATATAAGTCACTACAATGCCTCACGATTCCTTCCAATTCTATTACATGACTCATATATGAACCTTCAGCATTCCACACACCACTGTAAACATCAAAACACTCAAAAGCTTATATATGTAACTCTGTATATATACCAAAAACTTAGTTGATATTCATGTCTCCAAATTTACGTTTCAATTTGCAACAAAACTATGTAAAATCTTGTATCTAACGACATGTACTTTTTACATTAAACGCAGATTGAGACTTTTTCCATACCTAAAAATCAAAGGTTTGTGCTGAGAAATCTACAAACTAACATATTTAATTACTCAAGTAGAAATGGGCAAACAATGCAGCAGCAATTCCTTTCTAAATGTTACACACAAGATAGTATAACTCCTACTTACAAATTTTAACAATAACTTTGTTACCAGGATACAGATGAAGTGGTTGAATAAGATTAGTTTAAATTTTACCCAAATTCCATGATCATTTCTGTTTCTAATGTTATCATGTATCGAAACCCGCCATTAGCCAAAGTTATGCAATAGCATTAAAGTACTGTTAAGAGGTACTGTTAAGAGGTACTGTTAAAACTTTACACATTAATTAAATTCATTCCGAGTATTGCCTTGTACACTAAAATCATCATAGGTAAAATAAGATAGTCATAAAAATTTTTACTGTAAACTGAAATTTGTTTAATGTATGAATAAAATTATTCATGAAGTATACAGAAACTATGGACATTTCATGGGAACCACAACCTAACAGATAATTGAATCTGTATTGTATAGCCTAGGGTGTGAAATAGGAAGTTTGATGACATGCATAATACAGCAAGTTATCATACAAACATAGTCAGGTACACTGTTCAACAATCCAAAGGGTGGCAGTTTCCACTCGATGTGCGAAAGACAACTCCAAACAGCTATCATTTCAGCAAACTGTATGGGACGCTATGTTATATAGAATTTATTTACAATAATAAATGATTAGCAATATTCTATTTTTTATTTATTCAGAATCTAGAGTTTGCCAGTTTTCGAAGACATTGCAAAACTACTTGGAAGTTGTCTTGTTTATAGTAAGACAACTTCAACAAAGAGAGGACAACAGACATTATTTGTAGCAGCTGACTGCTAGTGATACATCTCGAAGTTAATGAATTAGAAAATTTAGAACAACACATGGAGCTGCAATAATCTCATCACAGAAAAGCCAACTACATTTTAAAACCATTCCAGATTTTGTTCATGATCTTGAATTCAAATGAAATAACAGACGATTAGTGACAAGCAACGCCATGACTGCTGTAGCCAATAAGACTATAAACAAACAAGTACAGTAGCGCAGTATTTTACGTCTACATGGATAACAATGATAATGAGAAATCTCTAGCAAAAATAAAAGAAGTGACTGGCGGGCATACTATTCTCAGTCTTAATTGATTGTTTGTTCCACCAGCTTCAGTAGCAGATGTCATTTATAATCATTTTATGTCAGTAGCGATTAATAAATAACGCATTCTTACTCCTCGGTTTTCTAGATTGCCTATTATGGAATATCAACAAACAATTGATACTTTATTACTTTAAGGCAGCATGCGCATGTGTGCTTATATACGTTAGGTCTGTATAATAATGGTAACTCGGAAACTAATATTTTGATATATAATTTAATATTGAAAACTAATAAAACGAATTTAATAAAGCCTTCATTCTATGGAAAACTTGAGACATTCGTTAGATGACATCATGACACAGCGATCCAATAACAACAGGCTATGTTATTGCCTGCTTTATTCCTTTAGCTAAGATAAGCTGATTGGTTGGGTGAGCCTTTCGCGTTATGATAGTTCTCACATCAGTTCTTCGTAGACTACACAAAAGGACCATGAGTGAAAATAGTTTTTAAGCAAATGATAACTAGTGTAGTTAATTGAGTAAAGAGACAATAAAAAATAATTTTCCTAAATAGAGCAGAGATGCAGGGTGATACATGCACAATTTCCAGCAAAACCAGCTTTTGTGAGTAACAATCTGCTGCATGGTTTTGGATATTAATCTCAAAGAAATGGCTTACACAAAAATATTTTAAACTCATGCAGCACATAGTTTTTTTTGCACTTGCATAACTAAAAGCAAAAGAAAACATGCAAAAGATAAGAAAGCAAGCTGCACATTAACTATACTACGCCTGAGACGACATAGTAAAGGCAAATCAGTTTGCAAAAAAGTATAATATTTGTCAAAAACAATAGAAAACTACATGTAAAAAATATATCCATGTTAGAATTTCTACACTAAACACCCAGACCTGTCAACCCTGACGTGGGGAAAAGAATGAGCAGGCCTGCCAACCCAAGAGTGGGGCAATGCGTGAGATTTGGTTTTGGGGCAATTGATGTATCAATGATAGTATATATAAAATTATGGAAATTGGGGCAAAAATCTCACGCATCTCTCACGCATTTTCATTTTTTCTTAGGGGTGATTGCGTGAGTCTCACACCCAATGCGTAGGAGTTGGTAGGTATGAGAGTGAGAGTCTATTTTGGGGGCAATGAAAACGCGAGGAATTGATAAGCGGGGTAAATTTTCATAGCGTATAAAAGCACCACAGCGAAAGATAATATAACTACATATGGAAACCACATGCCTGAAGGTAGAGGTTATTAATAGATGAGAATGCCACAAATATGTTTATACATAGTTGTTTATTAGTAGTAAGTATATGATTACTACTTGAAGATTGGTGGCAAAAAACAGGTTTGCTTGGGTAAAAGGGGCAGTTGCGTGACACAGGCGTGAGATGCATGAGGCAATTGCATGAGTCTCACGCCCAATGCGTGAGAGTTGGCAGGTATGTTAAAACATCTCATGTCGTGCAAGTTGTACAAAGAATTATGCATACGTACATGTATCATTTTCGTCTGAATCAGTAGATTCTTTTCTTCTATTTTTTTGTTGTCGGCGCTTAATCTTTTTAAAAATAAAAGTACAATTATCCAATTTTGAAGTCTCTGCTTCTTCGCTCATTACTACTTTAAATATTTTCTACAAACGACACGATTTGATCTAACTTGCTATAGTTTTTGCATGAGACCGGAAACTACGTTATAGAAGCCGCCATTTAATTCTGATCATCCAGCACTATTTCTACTGAAAAGTTCAATTGGGCAAATTATAAGTCACGTGAATCACGTTTGTTGAGTGGTCGCCAAGTGAAGCTGTAAGGTGCCCGATTTGAATGTAGATTATCCTATTAGGGTTCTTTACGTTGTCGATATACTAAGCTGTAATTCAACAACTGTGAACGTCCTACTGAATGTGAAGTTTTAGTAAAGTACAATGGCTGACAAGACTGCACCATCTTGCCAGCTTAGACTAGAATGGGTGTACGGATACAGAGGTCATCAATGTAGAAATAACTTGTTTTACACAAATGCTAAGGAAATTGTTTATTTTGTTGCTGGCGTTGGAGTAGTTTATAACATACACGATAACAAACAGCGATTCTTTCTTGGACACGACGATGATATTGTCAGGTAGGACGTTTGTGCTATACTGCTTTTTCAGTTATAACTTCAAAGTGTTTCTTTTGGTAAGTTTGTTTTATCTTTAGTTTGGGCGATCTAGATTTTTGCTATTGCAACTTATAGTTTGGTGTTGTTTTTGTATGCTATTCTTTTAAGAACTGCTTTAAATGCTGATGCGAAACCCAAGTTATAGCAAGTGTTATTAATGCTTAATTTATTAATTTTCATACAATTATTTTAGCTTGGCTATTCATCCAGACAAGAATATGGTGGCAACAGGTCAGATTGGTAAAGACCCCTACATTTGTGTCTGGGATAGCAAAAATATGCAAACTATTTCTATCCTTAAACAAGGACATACTCATGGAATCACAGCTATTGGCTTTGATGCACTTGGTAATGTAAGTGTTCGATGACGTCAAGACTTTTTTAATGTTGTTAATAAGCACTCATGGTATACGACTGTCTTGATTAAAAGTCGTATACTATACCTATCTTGAAAAAAAAACTATTTTAAATAATTTGAAGATATACCTAATTTCAGTGATATCGTTTATTTCTCATTTTAAATTGTTGATTTATGTGTAATATTTCTTGACAGAAACTCGTATCAGTTGGTATGGATGAGCATTCAACTATAAATGTTTGGGACTGGCGGAAAGGTAAAGTTCTGTCAACTGTCAGGGGACACACTGATAAGGTCAGTATTTCATTAGTCTTGAAGCTATTTTAATTTAACGTATTCATCAGATTGTGAAGCAAACTGGTACATTGTATATATATAATAATGGAATAAAACTTATTCAATGCGCACAACTCAAAATGTGATTAGCTCACGATTTTCGAATGACGGTTTTGTGTGACAGTTGACGAACGATTTTTGTTTATAATTCTGAACATTAGAAATAACATTTTGATTTTTTGTTAGGTTTGTTGATGTTCGTTTTCGTCCTGAATGCTTTTTCTCATGCACGAGATTTTCCCTGGTTCTCTGAGTTATCTACGATTCATGAAATAGTGACACATGTTGAGGCATCTTTTGCGGAACTCATACATAAAGTGTCAGCTTTGTTTTGACATTTCTAGAATGTTCTCAAAACAAATATTTTTTGTTTGAGCATGAGCCCAGTATCTGTGATTCTTACTCCAAAATCCAATCTGAAATTTTATTAGCAGTTTTACTTCAAAAGGTTTATGGATTATTTTATATTACTCTGTATTATACATCACTAGCTGTGCCTCCCGGCATTATCCGGGTATTAAAAATCAGCTTATAAACAATGAGAAGTGATGAGATTTGCTTACCACTTGCTGGCAGGCAACTCTCCAGCAAACGACAGGCCATTGCCAAGTGGCCTGGCACATTGCCACTGAAAATTTCGACTAAGCTAGTTAGTAAGCTTCAAATGCCGGTAGGCAATGACATTGCATCAGCGTTGTTGCCCAGCTAAGCTATTCTAACAATAGCTATAGCCGGAATGCAGACAGATATACAACTTACAGACATGCTTTGAGAAATACATAATAATAGATATAGATAAGTATTATAGAAGATTGATAGCAATTGATTGATTGATAGATTGATAGCACTGTAATACAACTTTGGATACTGTAACCAGACTATCATGTGATGCGAACCATAATTATATATTTATATATCATATATTTACTAAATCTGCTTCTGTTGTTCTGGTATGTCATTATTTAGACACTGCTATTTTTTATTATTTTATCACTTCATGACTTGTTTACATTTTAGCCATAAAAAATTTGACACCACTTTTTTACGTGTATTAAGATGCAATTAATTTTACTTACAGTTTATTTAAGAAATGTAATAAATGAATATTGAAAACAAGTGAATGATTTTCGTTGCTAAAGTCTCAATATTTTAAGAATGGCATCTACTTTTATCATATGATCTCTAAAGACCAATTTGGATTTTCAACTATCTAGCAATCAATTGCATCAGCTTGTTAGATTGACAAGGAATTGTGTTTTATTTCATATTGTTACTTTATGTGATTTTATGTTAGATTCTGGACTGCCAATTTGACATATACCAAGAGAATGCTATCGTCAGCTGTGGAATGAAGCACATCAAGTTCTGGTCTCTCTCAGGAAATACTCTTACTGCAAAAAAAGGTGTGTAGAACTTGTGTGCACATGTATGTGCATGCATACGTGCACTAGTATGTGTGTGTACGTGCACTAGTATGTGTGTGTACGTGCATGCATGCATACGTGCACACACATACTTGTGCGAGTTTTATTTCATCAATATGCACAAATATAGCATTAAGCAAAGAATAAGTATAGTTACAATAAATTAGATTAAATGAAAAAAATAAATGAAAGCCTAATTCCTACACGTGGTATGATGAGGCCCGCATGCGCAGTAGCTAGCAGTAGCTGTAGTAGCACTACAGCTAGTTGAGTCGCTTGGCCCACGAAAGTTGTCTGTACCTGATTCCTGGTTTGGAGTTAGTCTCTGATTGACCACGGCATCCTCAACTTTACAGGTTGTACAGTTTTTTTGGTTTGAAGTTGTCACTACTTGTCTTAATTCTTAGTAATTTTTGGAAAAACTGCTGTTTTTTAACCAGCAGTTCCTGATTATATCAATGGATTTTTGTACATGTACACCGAAACTTTCCTTTTAACTGTTAGTTACACTTTGGCATTAACTATATCATATCAGTTCATACCTGGTAAACATACCAAACAATAGATTGCTGTTTCGTCGAAGTGCCTTATCTCTCCAACAATATAAATGATATAATAACAATATAATTATTATATTTGGCCTCAAAGCTACATTATTGCGCCACATGGTGTTCTAAATGTGAATCTAACATTAGTTTATCACTTATAGCAACTGCAAATCATCAAAAAGTGATACAGACTTCTGTGCAATAGTTATTGATTGGTAAAAGTGGCCAGTTAGCTAAAAAGAAATTATTTCTATTTCTTCGATGGAAAATTGATTTTAATGAGCCCTTTTGAACCATTTTTAGTTTTTTTCAGTCAAACGTATCTCTTCAAGCTGTTGAAGCAGGATAATTAAGCTAAATACATTACAAGGACTTTACTCATCGTCTGCTACCATATGTGTTCAAGTACGAACTGTTTCTTAGCCCATGGGTCCTATCATGCAGGAATATTTGGAAAGACAGGAGAAATCCAGACTATCACTTGCCTAGCCTTTGCTCCTGATTCTATCACTTACTCGGGCACGCTATCAGGAGAAGTTTACGTTTGGAGAGGCAATGAGCTGAAAGAAGTTATATCAGGCCATAAGGTAAGTTCTCTAGATAGAACTTTGATTGAACAATAGTGATCTCTGTCCTTAGAAGTTGGTAAAGATGAGACCATAACTGTGGTTACTCAACTGCCCTCACAGTTGGTGTCAATAATATACATGCTTGTAAGTGGTCGTAACCAGTTTTATTGTTTAGTCTGAAACTTTCAAAGTTGAACAAACTTGACTAGCTGTAAGCAAGATTGTTTTTCAAGTCGGATGATCTAAGTCTTTAGTCTAAGCCTCTGTTCCAGTCATTATGTTTCACCTGCCTGACAATGTTTGAATTCCTTTTACTTGGAAAAAAACGGCAAAAAAAAAACCCTGGCAAAAACGATGGACATGTGCCGTTAGAGCTTCATTTAGTCCTATATTTGAAGTTCTATTATAACGATTATGAGTAAATACAAAATAAAATATATGTCAATAGAGACGCGTAACACTGCAATTTGAGCCCAGCAGCCAATATCATAACGAGAGGGACAAACAGGAAATGCCTCGTTGTGAAAAAAACTTTTTTTTTACCGGGCGTTTTAACCACGATAGAGTTTTGCTGATTTTTATTTTGAAACATCCTGGCAGTCAAATTATCTAAAACGACAAACAAAATCTCAAATCATAGAAACTATCTACATTTTTCGATCAAATCTTTTAAACTTTGTCAGTGTACTCTTTAAACTATAGTTTAAAATATGCATTACAACAGGTTTAATTAGTTTCTCCTTTGGCTATTTCAGTTTTTAAAGCTTAAAGTTTTATGTATTTTTTGAATGATTTAATAATAACTCTTGCTGTAAAACCTTCTCAGCTCATTACTAGATATTTGAATAGCCCTTACCTATTCAGGTAGTAATAGTCATCAAAGAAAATACATTACTATTAAGCAAACAATATGAAAATATATAAAATGATATATATTTTATATATGTATTAGAACTATTATATATTATAAAAATGATAAAATAATATATATCTTACATGAATCGATACGTCGTATACATCTATTATAGATATTTTTGTTATGAATTTATGTATATAAAATGAATTCTTAATTTCAATTCAACAGTCAATGCTAAAACAATGGTTGCTGCAGTAATGGCTTACATAAAGTATTTAGCCATTGCCTGACAGAAGCTCTGATCCAACCGATTGCAAATGATTGTAAAAGTTCTCATTTAGATAATTTCTGACTAGCCACAGAGACCACTGTTAATTTAGCTTTAATCTGTTCGATCAAGCCGGATTCATATTTTCTCATTAATTTAAAAGCATCCTGCTATACATTACAGGGGCCTATATTCAGCCTATACAAAGCAGAGGAAGGTTATGTCACTGGTGGAAAAGATGGAGTTGTCAGACTCTGGGATCTAGAATTTAGTGCTATTACTAGCATTGATTTAACAAGCACAGACATCGGCTATAAAGGTAGACTATGTACCTACTTAAAATATTGGTCTATGATCATTTCTATTCATTTTTATGGTTTACCATCATTCCTATCAACCTTTCTGATCTCTCATCATTCCTACCTGAATATACAGACTGTTAAAAGTTTCATATTTTAAGATTTTCCCCTATCTATGCCGTAAGCTGTTAAGAACTGTTTAGCCTTGAACTTGCTGACATTCAACCCAACATATTCAAAGTGTTCTTTCTATTAGTTCAGTCTCTCCAGTATTTCTTTAGACTTGCCACTAAATACTAGGTCTATAGCAAAGACTATTGGTCTCAGCATTTCCTTCCAGATTTGGTAAGTAACAATATCCACAATATCTAAGTTTATAGGGCAGTTCCTCAGAGTAATGCCTTGGTAATCTCTGGAATACTTCAGTGTCTTCAACTGTAATAACATTAGCTGGTTCAAATTAGATGAACATGTCCTCACTTTGTTCTTAGGTGAGCCAACTCGGCAGGCCGAGCTGGCTCACCTACGACCGAGTCTTCCGCTGTGACAAGATTCGGGTCAGCCATGGCGTCGGTCCTGGAATCGGCTAGGCAGCCGGTCCTGGAATCGGCTAGGCAGCCGGTCCTGGAATCGGCTAGGCAGCCAGTCTCGGTCTCAATGCTCTGCCGCCACATATGTGAGTAGCTTATCAACGTAATAGTTCAGACGTTGAGCTTTCTGCTTGTACTCACATTTAATTTTGGAGTTTATTCATCCCAGTTGGATTTGAGTTACCTGTATGTACTGTAGAACATACAGTCACCTGGAATGCTTCAGTTTTTCTAAGATAATTACAGTTTCTATCGGATCATCATCTGGTACAACAGCCTTCTTATTCTTCACCTTCTCTAACCTTTAATCTTCTTAGTTATCAACATGCAAACTTTGTTTACATCTATTTCATAATTTTTGTTTAATTACTCCGTCCTTACACAATATCATATCTGTGTTCTTACCAAATGTCATCATACTTAATGTCTAGCGCTCTGCTCTGTTTGTCTTAACTAACTTGAATATACGGTATTTTGTGTCATGCTCTTCTGCATAATTTCCTTGTATCCATCTTTTTTAGCTCTCACCTCTTCCAGTGTTTTGCATTTACAAGTTTTTCTGGTAGTCCTCTTTTCATTTTATCTCGGGTTGTCTTTGGCGTAATTTTTAGTTATTGTTGAAGCAGAATTTTAACTGCAACGGCGCAATTCGGTTGCGGATGAGAGTTAAAGCATTTCAAGAACCAATGCTGCCACTTGACCTAAAATTGACAGTGCTCTATTCTTAGTGAATCTAGACATTGGCCATTGCAGGATTGGCACTGAGGAGTGTTTGTTGGGCCGGAGACAAGGTGCTGGTTGGGACACACGGCTCTGAAATTATAGAGGTCAGCCCACGAAACAGGAGTAACCCACAAGCCTTCATTCAAGGTCATGCTGAGGGCGAGCTTTGGGCCCTCGCTGTTCATCCAAACAAGTCGATATTTGCTACTGGGAGCGATGACTCATCACTGAGGTATGTAGTAAGTGTCACAAAAGACAAGGCTGAGAGTAGATAGACTATTTGAATCTCTATCAGGGATTTGATATTGCTAAGAATTAAATAGTTTCTATTGAATTAAATAGGCTAAAATTTTCAATTCATACTTGTACAAGCTAAAATATTTTATATTATAAAATATTTGAATATGTAAAATATAATAAAATGAAATAGTAAAATATTTCCATTTTTTCATGTTTTCAAAGCATTTAGACTATCTGCACCAGTTATCGTAGAAATTGTATTTTTAGGATTTATCTCCTTATGCACAACTTTTAGCATCGTATTTCAAGTTATATCATAAAATATAATTACAACTTTCTTTAAAATACAAAACATTAGTGTAACAATTCAGAGATGATAATTTTTAAGTATTATAAAATAAAAACATTTTTGGTTAGATTAAATTCTGCAGGCACCACCAAGGCCAACACTGCCTATGCACCGCCTGCCTATGCACTAGGAGTAGGCAACTCTTTTGCAAGTGTTCTGGTATACGGGTTACTAATGGTCAGGAATGCACTATCAGTAGATGCTTGGGGCGATAACATAATTGTGGATATGCTGATATGTACATGCAGTTGTTTGTTCCCTTAGGATATGGAGTATTGTGGACAGGAGGCTCTTGTCTAAGCTGAATGTGGGAGGCAATGTGAGGTCATGCGCATTTGACTTTGATGGAACCCACATTGCTGCTGGGCTGACTGATGGTTCTTTCGTTGTTCTCAATGTCAAGTATGCAATATTTTATGTATTAGCTTTAGTGGAGGTATCTGCATTTTTATCTGACATGGAAGTATAATTGGTTAAATGATAACATATACAGTCAAACATGGATAACTCGAACTTCACGGGACCGAGCGAAAGTGTTCGAATTATCAGAGTGTTCAAGTTATCAGAGCACTGTCACAAGTCCATGTATTTACTTATTTATTAGTAGATACATGTACATATACAAACTATAATATAAATCAAAAGCACAAATGGCTTGTTTCAAATTAAATGTTTCTAATGTAAAGTTTAAAACGTTTTTATCAAAAATTATAGAGATTTTTCTATCACTTGAGATTGGTTTGTTGTTTGAGGTGATGTTATTGCCAGGACGTTTTTTAGATTGACATTGGCAAAACTTGATCGTTGTTGAAATGCTCAAAAGAAAAGACATCTTTTTCTTTTGAGCGTTTTACCCACGATCAATTTTTCCGATTTTTCTTGAAGTTTATGCAAAAATTACCTCACTTTACCTTGCTTCCGAAGGGCGATCGCTAAGAGGATGTTTGGTATAAATCAAATTTCACCAAACCTTTAGAAAAGTCGTTGACAAAATTATTTTGCCGATGGTGGTAATAACGACGCTTATGAATTACGAAAAGTTGAGGTTTACTTCTATGGCTTGGAATAAAGTGATTTTCTAAAGCGATAACAACCGTTTCGGTAGCCGTTGGGCAAAAAACAGTTCGAGTTAACAGTGTTGAGTTTGAGTTATCTATAGCAATTTATCATTACGTGAGAATGGACCAAAGAAACCATTCGAGTTAACCATGTGTTCGAGCTATCCGTGGACGAGTTATCCATGTTTGACTATATATAGTGACTGATGGTGTCCAATATGTTACTGTTGTTATTTTTCTAAAGATTTTGTTGATGATTTGGCTGTACCCAATATCGCGATACTGCCAAGCCGTCTTTAAAATCCATGTTTGACTGTATATAAAATCTAAAACTGCTGGTCATATAAATTAACTATTGTTACCTACAATAACTCTAATGTATCTAGTGTATTTATTGGTTATGATCTGCATTAAAATGTAACATTACAATGTACTATGTGCACTACGTACCGTAGAGAGTTCTTGCCTTCAAGATAGGCGTACAGGTAACATAAATTTTTAATTCACTTCAAATAAGTTTAGCTTACTAAACACACACACACACACTTGAGGCTAAGTTTTAATATGTATTTCAAGCTATTTTACTGAATTTCAACTTTTTATCATTAAAATTTTATTACCAATCAGTTTATCATCTAGTAACAGAGTTTTATTTAGCCTGTGAGTTTATGCTAGTACTTGACACTTGGAAGTTGTCTTATCATGATAAAGGGTTTGTTGGTTTCCCAAGCACTGTATTAATTAACATTCAACATCTCTATCTCCGCATTCAATCCGTCTCCATTTTAAGTTGCCTTTAACCAAGTGCCACTTAGTTTCACTATACTTTTAGGTTTTTGTGTGGTAGTGTCTTAATGGTAAAACGGCAGGAATTATCCTTCCACAGTATATATGTTTTACAGTGACTACTAACACCTACTTCTCAATTTTTTTATCATATCGTAGAGATATGACAGAGGTTCATCGTATACGGGACAGGAAGGAAGTGATACATGAGATGAAGTTCTCTCCTGATGGGCTGCTATTGGCTGTCGGCTCCAATGACAACTTTGTTGACATCTACTCCAAGAATCAAAGGTTTGTTATACTTATGGTTAACCTTCTTAGTAGCTGCCCTGGTTTAGTTTTACTAACTTGTCAAAATCTCTTTGACTTGATTAAAAAATTTTTAATACAATATTGGATCATCTTTAATTAACCAGCAACTTTTAACTGATCTCAAATTTTTCAATTCTTTCACTTTTTTGAAATAATTTTGCTTTGCTTGACCAGCTAACAAAATACAAATCATGCATAACTACTTGATTTTGGCATTAGTAAATATGCGCTCATTCTGGTAATGCAATCAGTACAACCGCTTGCATGCTGATATGAGATATAATAATATATTTAAAACTAAATTTGTTGTGCTCAAATTTTTAGTTGGTTTTGTAACAAACTAAAATCTTATTTTCTTTTCAACTTAGACACACTCGTCACTTAAAATTGTCTAAGGAAAAAGAAAACAGTGCTAGCCATTAATGAAAGTGACTTTATTAGAGGAGATCATTTGTTTTTATTTTGAAATTTTATATTTATTGTGAGGCTCGCCATTCATGCGAAAAGTTAGGGATTACTGTAGAAATGTATATCTATTTCCCATGTACAAATTGTTACGGTGTAAAACACTGCAACATTCTTGAAATACAAGTTGCTCTTCCAATTTGGCTAATAGTTTAGAAACTGAAACGTTATATAATTTCATATTTTGTGGAATAATATTAACGAAAATTCATGCTTGATCAAATCCTGCAAGTGCTACCAAAGAGTTGTCTGTCTGCTATGAGTGGGCAACTCCTTTACAATTCTTAAAGCATCTCAAGTGCAACTTGCATAGTGCAACTGAGATGCTGTGTATTAGTAATGCATATAAGATATGTATGCATATATTTGAGGTGAGCAGGAATAATTACTGCATTAGAGTCAGCATTATTTAGCTGTTTCTTCCCCGTTTATATAGATATAAGAAGGTGGGAACTTGCTCTGGCAGTTCCAGTTTCATAACACATTTGGATTGGTCGGAAGACTCCAGTTACATACAGACCAACTCTGGTGCTGCTGAGAAGCTTGTGTTCAAGGCGACAGGTAGATAAAAGCAATTAGTTTTGTCCGTAACGTTTTAGTATTAGCTTTTGTGGTATGAAAGGACAAGCTTCATACTACTTAAGCTAGCTGGTGTCATTTAGCAGTTGTATTCTCTTGATTATGAAACTTTAATATACAAGACAAAAGCGTTTGAGCTTCTTGTCTGCTTTTTAAAGATTAGAAAGTCTAAAGGTTTTTAAAATAAAATTAAAATTCTCTGCAATAAACAAATGGCATAAATATCATATATACATATTCTTATACACTTATATAAATACTTGTATAAGTATAGATACCTAGTTGGTTATGTTTATGTTCAAAAGTAATTCTATGACTAAACATATCTTAAAGTGAAATTTAAAGCTACAAAAGAACTCTGCACTAATAGCAAGCGTTTAGACTAAAAATTATCTGGAAAGTCAAGTTTATCTTCAAACAAGCACACCTGACACTGCGAAACATGTTTGTAGGGAAAAGAATTGGACTTTCCAAATAAGTTGTAGTCTAAATACATGTATGTATGTCAAAAAGTATTTTAAAGCCAAGTATGATGATCAAAAGCTGTAAAAGAAATTAACATGTAATGTCAAGGTTAATATTTTCGACGTTTTTTTTCAGACCCCAAATTGGTAATTTTATGAAAAACGTTTTTATTCTCGTTAGTCATTTTATATTATATTTTGTAAACTAGTTAAAACTATACAGATGGGAACTCTAGAAAGTTTTAAGTTTTACTCTGTTTGTGTTTTATTTGACTTGGTTTACAAAGTTTTTGATAAACAATTGATGATTAGATAGACGACTCACTTGTAAAGTAATTTGCACTTTATAAAGTGGAAAGTAGTTAGTGATTGCTGGTTAGTTCTCAGGTATCCGAGCAAGCAAAATAGAAACCATGAACTTGCTCAGAATTTATCTATAAGTTTGTGGAACTCAATTGTTAAGATCTTATGCAAACAATATCTAATCTATTTGCTCCATAGGAGGTAAGCCAGTGACTGGAAGGGAAGAGTTGCGTAACATTCGCTGGCAGACGTGGACAGGTGTTCTTGGCAATGAGGTGAATGGCATATGGGAGAAATATACAGATACAAATGACATCAATGCTACAGATGCCAACTACAGAGATGAATGTATTGTTACAGGAGACGACTTTGGGCTTGTGAAACTCTTCAAGTTTCCTTCTCTCAAGAAAGGTACATGTGACGTTGTGTAGTTTGATCTAGCGTTTAATTTTAAAAGTTGGAGTCGTCTTTCCTATGATCTGGGGTTTATCAGCTTTCTGTTGGTAGCATTTGACTGAGATTCGGTCTGCAGGAGTTGAGTATCATGTAGGTGGTTGTATTCACAAGGCATATGAGTTATTATAGCATGATGCCTGTTATTATGTTTTGTAGGACTTCATAACAGACAATTTTGCCTTATTTATAACTTTCATGTACAGTTGGTCTGTTTCTCACTAATATTAAACATTCAAATTTTATTGTTAGATGGTTGAACATTTGTGTAATTTTGTAATTTATAATTAAAATTTATAATTTATAAATATTACATATAAATATTGTATAAATATACATAAACATATTTTGAGAAGAAAAATTTGACTTTCTAGAAAGGATTTACTCAAATCAATTACTTCACTAATTAGTAATTACTATTAGTGAAGAGTTTTTTATAGCTTTGAATTTTACTTTACGGTATATATCTTATGTTTAATAGTGGAATTGCTTTTAAACATAAACATAGAATAACTACTACTTATATATAAATATATACATTTATATGTAAATAAATATTATATATCAATATTATAAATTTATAATATTGTAATTTTATAATTTTTTCAAAATTGATACTGCTATCGTTTACCTTATATTTAACTACAGCTGCAAATAGACCTAATATGGAATGTTTTAGGCTCCAAAGTTTGCTATGTCTAATTTGTTAATGACTTCTGTCTGCAAATACAAAGCAAAGTATTATGTAGTTCAGATAATGCATCTAGTTATTAGTATTCCTAGTCAAAGAAATATGTCAATGCACTTGTTGACAGGTGCCAAGTTCAGAAAATATGTGGGGCACTCAGCTCACGTGACAAATGTTAGGTTTACGCATGAGAGGTCAAGGGTCATATCAATCGGTGGTGCCGATCATGCTATATTTCAATGGAGATTCATTTCATCAGCCGATTCCCAAGAATTGGACGACTCGCAAGACGGTAGGATTGATATTAATGTGCCTATAAGATTTGTCTCCTTTTTCTTTTGTGAAAAGGCTAAATTGAGTGAGAGCAAAAGCTCGACTGTGAATTGTGTAGACTATCGTGAACTATTGTAGTGCAAACTGCGTATTGTCAACGATATACTCAAAAAACTTGTGACACAAGTTTTTTTCACTGTACCACTTACGAGAAAACATGTTTAAAATACATAAAGTTACATTTACTAAATGGTAAAGATATAAACGAATATCGCATCGCTTGTAGAATTTACACAAATGTGATGTGTGTTTCACTGAGACACGATAGAACTCTCTCATTGCACAGGAAGTGAAACAATATGCATCTTTATTAGAGTTATTATCACAAGAAAACCTTAGTTTCTATGCATATACCGTGTTTTTTACTGACTCTGACCAATGCTACAATTTGCTATACAGTAAATGTGGGAACAACATTATTGGGTGTCTCATTTGGTAAATATAGCCTGAGAGAATTAATAAGAGATCTGGCAATCATACAAATACCCTTACATGTCTCAACTGCATTGGATCTCAAGTGACATGCTATATTTTGCAATAAAATCCAAAAGTGTAAGTTAACCATTTTGGCCAAAGAAGGTTTAAATGATAAAAATAAGTAACTTGTTATTATAACTTTGATTTCATTAAAAATTTAGTCTACGAAAAGTTGATGCTTGCTTATTTTATTAGGTGAGCAAGGAATTCTGGTTTGGTTGCTTCTTTTTACAATCTACAACACTGTAGTTATACTACTATAGTTTGCAAGTGGTTCATTGCTAAGTAGTTTCAAATTAGCAAAGCTTATACAGCGAGTGATAATGAAACACCACACTTTTGTCATTAGTAAGATTTGCTAGTTTATATTTTTCTCAAAGGGTTTGTGTCACAGTGAACCTCAATAACTTTTTTAAGACACTGATCTTTACCACTTGAAGCAGCACCTGCTCTTAAGCTGAAGGTTAAATGCTGACATTGCAGTTCTTCTTTCAGCGTATATTGACAGCAACAGTGAAGGCAGCGATTCCGACCTATCAGATGTGGCCGAGTTGGACTCCGATGTTGAGGCTGAAAAGCAAGTTTCCTACTCGAGAGATCTTGACAGCAAGGACTTAAAATTACTTAAAAAAGAGATAAAGTCTGAGTTGGGGGCTGGAGAGAAGAGGAAACAGGCACCAAGTGACAGTCTTAAACTCAAGTTTGTTCATGGGTATGTACTGGGTGTGGACTAAATGATGGGTATGTGTTAGGTGTGTGTTAGATCATGTCTATGTGTTGGATGTGGGACAGACCATGGGTATGCGTTGGGTGTGTACTAGGTCATGTGTATGTGTTGGATCATGCGTATGGGTTTGGTTTGGGCTGGACTATCGGTATGTGTTGGAGGAGGACCATGAGTATGTGTTGGGTATTAACTATTTGCTGCAAGAACCAGAACAGCTAATCGATGGTTGTTTGTCAGGCCATAAAGACAGCTTCTGAACTACAAGTTAATCATAATAAATTTAAAAATGTTGGGCATTAACAACTCAATTTAATAAAAATGACTTTTCTCTTTAAACAATTTAAACAACCCAGTTTTGACAAGGGTTAGAGTGCTTCTTGATCTCAATATTCTTGGAATATGTGCTGCTTGTCTTAGTTTGAAAGTATGAAGTTAGTCATGAAAAGGATTTGGGCAGAGGTGTTGGCGTGTTGTCAGTTACCACAATCCTTCGTTTTTTCGTGACGTCATTTTATCATTGTCGGCCATCTTTATAGACAATTTTTTCGTTAGAAACACGAAGCTTTTGCAATGATAATTTGAAAACGATGTTTTTGTTTGCAATTTTTTATTATAGTATCAAAACAACAATTAAAAGTACAAATAAATCAAAGAAAAACGATCGTTTTCTACAAAAATGGCGGCTTTTTCGTGAACGTGCACATGCGCAGACGACTTGATGACGTCAAAAAACAATGGATTGGTTAGTGGACGGCTCTACTAGTTGCTGTCAAGTAGATTTTAGCCAATTAGGGAACGCTTTGTAATCAGAAGTAGAGAAACATCAAATCTCCAAGAGTGACCATTCCTTTTATTAAGCATCTGATGCTATAGGGTGTCTTTGGGAAGGAGTTGTCTGCTTTGTGTTTAGTTTATTACTAGTCATATCCTGTCTAGCAAGAGATAGACTAGGAAATTAGTATTCATATACTGTGATTTCCTAATTTTAGATATCGGGGCTATGACTGCCGCAGCAACCTCTTCTACACCCAAACTGGAAACATAGTCTACCATGTTGCTGCTGTAGGCATTGTCTATAACAAAGCATCACATAGTCAGAGATTTTACTTGCAGCACACGGATGACATCCTCTGTCTCGCTACTCATCCTCTTAAGGTCTGTTAATTCTTGTTAACTTCTGTTAACTTTTTCACTTGTAACATCTGTAGGTGTTGCAATCTGCAATACAGTAGGTTAAATATATTGCAAAAAATATACCAAAGTTTCTCTTTGACTTTCCAAAAGTACGTGGCAACGACCAACATTTTGTCTAACAAGGACAGTCTGTATAACTCTATGTATTTCCTGCAATAGGTTTAACCTAAGAGTTATACAGATTGCTCTTGTTAGACAAAATGCTGGTCATTGCTTGGTAATGACCAGCATTTTGTCTAGCAAGAGCAATCTGTATAACTCGTAGGTTAAATCTATTTCAGGAAATTCATAGAGTTATACAGACTGCGCTTGTTAGAGAAAATATAGCTCATTTTGGAGAAGTCAAAGGATGTCTGATCGGAGTACTTTTTGAGAAGTCAAAGGGAAACCTTAGTTTCCTACTTGGCTATTTTCAGCAAGATACTTTTAATATAAACTGTTTTCTGTTTTAAATACTATCTGTCTACTTCGTACAACTAATTGTATGACTAATATGCAGGACTACATAGCCACAGGTCAAGTTGGAAAAGATCCAGATGTGCATGTTTGGGATGTGGATACCCTTAAGACTGTCTCCGTACTTAAAGGAGCTCACTCTAGGGGCATATGTGCGGTGGAGTTTTCAGGTAGGTTGAAGAAGTAAGCTTGGACTTACATGGAAAGAAAGGTGAATTTATAATGATACCATATTCTAAAGTTTGTGGAACCAAGGCTAGGACTGTAAACTACCTAGTTCTGCAGCAAGGTCTTCTAAAGTGTTCTCGGTGTTGCTAAGAAGGGCCCCTGTTTTACATCAATATCTCGTCATGAAGCTAGTGTCATGGACAAACCTTTTCATCACAGCAAAGATTAATACATGTAGCAATAAATGAGAACAGATTACATCATATTGACTGAGTTTGGTAGTATTTTGAAATGACCTGCATGTAGATGTTGCTCACTATAAATTTATATTTTATCATGGTTTAAGGTGGCTTGTAACAAATAGGTGACGCACAGTTGTTAAGTGTTAACACGTTATGAGTTGACACTCATTTTACTAATGTTACTGTTAATATCTGGAAGTCTGTCTTTTATTGCTTAGAAACTGGAACTTATCTTCAGCGAAGGTTATCAATAGGATCTTGTTTGTTATTGACTTCACCTGGACTGTGCTGTTAATTGAGAACAATATAAACATAGAGAACTCTCAATGAGAAATGCTAGACAGAATCTTAGCTTGGTTATTGTTTCTATTCAGTTTAGAATACATGTAGGCTGTCTGACACTGTAACCTAATATTTCTCATTTATAAGAAAAATACTAGCATGAAAAGGTAGGAAATATGGTTTGTAAAACTTCTGTTTACAAACCAGATTTCTCAGAGAGAGACATAACTTGACGCAATGTGTCTTGCAGGTGATGGTAAAAAACTGGCTTCCATTGGACTGGATGACAACCACTGTATTCAAGTCTGGGACTGGAGGAAGGGAGAAAAGTTGGCGTTTGCAAGAGGCCACAATGACAAGATATTTGTTATCAAATGGAACCCGCATGAACAGAACCAGGCGATCACCGTCGGAGTGAAACACATCAAATTCTGGACTCAGACAGGTCTGTGGGATCTCCGCCTCTTTATTAATTCTAGTGGTTTTTTTCTTTTTTTCTCTTTTTTCTTTTCTGATACTATTCATTTACTAGACTGCATAGAGAGTGTGCATTAAAATGAGCTGTTTTTAGTTTTATTCATGGCTTTTTTAGCGGCTAGGATGGTGTTTCTGGGATGGCAACATGGCTAAACTAATTTGTTTGCTGTATAAAAACCTTTTATACCAGTAAACTAGTTATAATGATAATAAAAGTACTACTAATAATAAAATTAGTACTTGAAATACTATTAATCTTTACTATGATAAGAGCCGTTTTTGTCCGTCTGTCCAAAGCCGTGGTTGGAAGTTTGGAATAATATTTCATTAAACAGGATTTGAACTCGTGGCATTTAGCTCAGATGGACCAAATCTTTGATAACTTTGGAATTCTGCAATTATGTAAATACTCGTTCTCTGTGCTTTGTCAGCACATCTGATGACCTCTCGCGACACACTGGACTTCTAGGGCACCAGCTAAGATGATAAAAAGTTAATTAGTTATGCAGTATACATACTAATAATAGTTGCATTAAAAATAATAATACTAGCATTAGATGTACTATATTGACGCGACAAGTTTCTAGAATGTTAGCTATGTCATTCGTATCTGTTCTATAAAGACTTTTCTTCAACAAACCTACGTTCAAATATATATGTTTTTTGTGGTATTAAAAATTTGCTTTGTTACTGCGCAGACCACCTAACCTAAACTACTGTACATATAGGTGGTGGGTTCACATCACAGAGAGGCACCTTCGGTACGGTCGCCAAACTTGACACTATGATGTCTGTTGCATTTGGGAAGAACCCTGCATACGCCTATAGCTGTGGATCTACTGGCAATGTTTATATCTGGAAGGGGCGTACGCTTGAGAGAACTGTACAAGCCCATCAGGGGCCCTGCTTTGCTATTCACTCTTTAGATAAGGTAGGCGTTTGGAGCTGAAGTTCTTTGATGAAATGTCAAAGGTCTGATTAAATACTGACTATTTCTCTCACAAACATGCCTTTTAGTTTGAATTTGCCTTTTGGTTTTATAAAAAATAATAATATATTTTGGTGTTAACTCGTAATCCTGCAATTCACATCTTGTGCCGTATTTTATACAAATCTGGATAGGAAAGCTATAGAATTTCACAAGAATTTGATCTCAGAATTTTTTTCCAAAAAAGTATTTCACATGTAAGCTGGATGAGTGGTCTATCTGGGAGAGCAAATTAAGGTCATATGACTTTCCTATCAACAGCAGTGAACTGTACTAGGTCACCAGATCCCAAGCTGTTGTTACAGGTCAGCTAGATCACAAGGTCACAGCAGCTCCTACAAAGGCATTGAAAATAATTATCTTGATTTATTTCAGTTTATTTGTTTAATATATAAAGTAGATTCTTAATATTTGCTGAAGATACAAAATTGATTTTTGACATATTTTCCGCTATTATAGTTTAAACCTTGTTCTCTCAATATCATTTAGATATGTAAGTTTCAATTTTAAAATATCCTAAAAGCATCAGGTTTAACATATATTCATGATTTGTTTCTTCGCATCAATGACTTTCAGATCCATGATAAGATCATTTTTAACTCATTAAGTTTAAAGTTGAACTTGGCCAGAATGCCGATCGATACCTTCTGAGGCTACCTTCTGAGGAAATCTGCTAAAACTTTGTGTTAGTTCATCTTTGAATATATCTTTATGCATGGCCGATTGCTGCCAATGATCTCTTGTTTAAAGCGGATTCTTCACCATTATCAAGCTCAGCTTAGGTTGCCGTCTCTCTGTTAAACATTGGTCCCAGATCTCATTAGTGTTTCATTCTAAAAGTTATCATACCTAAACCTTATTAACATAAAGCCTAGCGGAGTGGGCAGACATTCTATGAATAGAACTTAGCAATGGATTAAACTGTAAGAGTGGTTTTTAGATATACGAGAGAAGACGACCTTCATCTTGTTATTTATGAGCTGCTAGCATGCACTTATACTCTTCCGATTTGCAGGGCTTTGTGACGGGAGGCAAGGATGGAGTCGTCTGCCTTTATGATGAGATGTTTGACCGGTGTCTTAAATCTTTTCCAATAAAGAGGGCATCGCTGACTTCTAGCTCTAGAGGGTCATTGGTAGAAGAGTCACCCGCTGTCAGGTCTGCTGTGCTTGGCCATGGCTACATTCTCGTTGGCACGAAGAATGGAGAAGTTCTAGAATTGGACAAATCTGGACCAATCACATTGCTTGTTCAGGTAAGGATATTCAATGATAGATTTACCTTTCTTCAAAACTATTTTTTGCGACTCCAACTACTATATGATTTCACATCTTGTGACAACCTGTATTTTCATTGTTTTAATATTTGTGTACAAACTATTATGGAAATAAACTGCTGGTCACATTGTATGCATCCTTTTTAAGGGACACCAACAAGGAGAGATCTGGGGTTTAGCCTCACATCCAACAAAGCCTATAGCCTGCACAGTCAGTGATGACAAGTCTTTAAGGCTATGGGACTTGTCACAGCATAAGATGATCAACTGTAAAGTTATGAAGAAGCCTGGCAGATGTTGTTGTTTCTCACCTGGTAAGGATATTGCATAGGAAACAGAATTGACATCTCATCAAAAGTAGTTCGTATGACATTTTGTTACCAGTGGTTAGCATTACATAGATTAACAAGTTCCCAAACATAAAGGTGCTAAGTTTTGTACCCCAGAGTTTGTTAGAAGTTGTTGAAGTGACATTTAGTTACAAGTTGTTGAGATGACATTTGATTACAAGTTGTTGAGATGGCATTTAGTTACAAGTTGTTGACATGCCATTTGGTTGAAAGTTGTTGAAGTGACATTTAGTAACAAGTTGTCAAGGGGACATTTCGTTACAAGTTGTTGAAGTGACATTTGGTTGGAAGTTGTTGAGGTGACATTTGATTACAAGTTGTTGAGATGGCATTTAGTTAAAAGTTGTTGAGCCGACATTCACTAACAAGTTGCCAATGTGACATTAAAATTTACAAGTGTTCATCAATTACAAGTTGGTGATGAGACATACAGTTGATCGCTGTTCTCATGATATTTAGTTGTAAATTTTTAAATACCATTTTAATTTACAAAGAGTTGGCACTAGATTAATTTATAGATTTATGTTGGCGCCATAGCATTCAATCATAATTAGCTTGAGTGACACTTATCAATAAGTTGTTGACATGGAAACCAGCTACAAGTTATCACTGACATTAATCTACAAGCTGCTGAAATGACATTAAATCGTGACTTGATGATATAATATCCACTCACAAGTTGCTGGTGAGACACACAAAGAGAGGTTTTTAACACAACATTTAGCTACAGGTTATCAATTTGATATTAATTTAAATGATTTAAGTTTTTGAAATGACATTAAATTATGAAATGGGGTCCTAATATTCAATTAAGATTGTTGATATAACACACAGTGACAGGTTGTTGAGAGGACATAATGTTAAAAGTTGCTAATAAGACATTTATATCAGTCTCGGTAGATTTACTTACAAGTTGTAGACAATAATAACTAGTTTTGTTTTATTGATGCATATTTAAGGTTATTAAATGGAGTCATAAATTAGCTGCCAAATGGTTTAATTTCATACGTTGCTTTACGTTTGACAAAATATAGTACCAATCTTCAAGCAAGTATTGTTTGCTTTATGCATTTTCAGGCACTAGCTAGAAAACTGTTTGATTTGTTTTTTAAAATTTACGGTACTTGTGTTTTTTTAAGCACACAGACTTCTATTTGTCTTTTTTTGGGTTTCGTTTTATTTACATTAATTGATATATAGCGTGAGGCTAATATGGACTCGGTCTAGGTGAGATCTGGCAATCGCTTTGTTTGTTTCATTTCGTCGTGTTTGTGTTAAGCTCATCGAATTTATAAACCCTGTTCTTGAAGCAGGGGAATTTGTACTGTTGCCTATATATGTAGTGTAAAAAATGAGATGTTTATTAAAATAGAAAGGTTTGACAAATAATAAAGATAGTGATTAGATTACTAAGGCTGTTAATGATCCTAATTCGGTTTATTTGATGGAAGGTGAAGGTCAGTGATGAACAACTTTAGATATATTGGTTAGTTTCAGGTCTGCTGATTTTATACTTTTTAGATGGAAAGGCCATTGCTGTTGGTTTGAATGATGGAAGTTTCCATGTGATAGACGCTGGTACACTTGAAGACATCGTCGCATTTCATCACCGCAAGGAGGAAATATCTGACATTCGATTCTCTCCTGGTACAAAATCACATTCTAATGAAGCATATTCTTGTTACTTGAGAGAACTTACGTAATTATGCTGATTGCTATCTAAACTAGGTGCTATTTCAAAAAGCGTTTGATTGCAGATGCTGGAAAATACCTCGCCGTAGCGTCTCATGACAACTTTGTGGACATTTACAATGTACTGACGAGCAAGCGCGTTGGAGTATGCAAGGGAGCCTCTAGCTATATCACGCACATAGACTGGGATAAACAAGGTCAGTATTATTATAGAAGTTTGTAACCTACTTCATTCAGTTGCTGTGTCTGCTTGTATGGACATTTTAGAGTTGTCACTTGTCATGGTAAAAATTATGGTAGAAGTATCGCAACTCCAATTATAATGAATATTTTGTTTGATAATTGCATTTAATAGCTTTTTTGTTACATTAATTTACAGATACATATATCTCTCTATAAAAATACCTTAGAAACAAATTGTTTTTCTCTTCTGCTTTTTACATTTTACTCATCACATAAAAATTAAATAAATTGTTGCGCTATTTTATCGTATGAGAAAACCACTTGCTTTTATTGCAGGCAAGTTAATCATGGTAAACTCTGGTGCTAAAGAACAGCTTTTCTTTGAGGCCCCAAGAGGAAAACGACAATCGCTACGAAATGCGAAGGTAAATAATATCTGTCAGATAAGATAACTCCGAATTAGTTGAAGCATATACTGTATTCCATTTCCTGCCAAAACTTAGAGTAAAATTTCTCTCAACATTTGGTACTGGAGAGGTTTGGTTGCAGATAGAAGAGATAGGCTGGGACTCATGGACGGGTGTGCTAGGTCACACAGTTTCTGGTGTCTGGCCACCCAAGTGCGACGTGACAGACGTGAATGCTGCTCATGTCACAAAGGATAGGCAGCTAGTAGCAACTGCTGATGACTTTGGCATGGTGAAATTGTTCAACTATCCCGCCCAGGTGAGCAGAATACAATGTACTTTGACAATTACTTAAAATTTTGGCATTTGTTTACCTAGACTAGCTATCGCATGTTATAGTCATAATTAATCTGACACAGAATGCACTCCTTTATTGTTCTCAAAAGTTGTCCTTTAACATGAGGGTAATTTTAACAAGAGAAGACAATTGCTACTGCTTGTAGTTTTATCGTTTAGCTTTTGAACTTGGTCTAATTTGGAGTTCATGATTGAATCTGTTCTTTTCATCTATTGTATATTTTTATATCTTTATACGTACGACACAGTTTGTTACCTTAGCCAGTCTAGATACAATATATCTTTTTCTTTACATTGTTTGCAAGTTGATCTCTTTCAGTCACTCGCAGCATCTCACAGCGTATGTTTTTATCATGAAACTTGATTCTGAGGTCCAAAGTCCTTTAATAGTTAATCATGAAGTTTCTCCTCGAGTTTACTGGTGTTCAAGTATTGTATTTAGGTAGCAGCTTTTGTTGTCTTGTAGGGTAAGTTTGCGAAGTACAAGAAATACATGGGGCACAGCGCACACGTTACTAATGTACGCTGGAGTTACGATGACACGTTGTTGGTTACCGGAGGTGGAGCTGATACCTCCGTCATGGTCTGGTCTCGAATCTCATCTTCCAATCGTTCAAAAGGTTAGTTAATGTTAATTCAGCATTTATTCTTATAGCACCTAATATAAGCTCTGGCTTTACAACCACAATAATACAATTTAACATAAAACTTCCCTGATTCGCTGCTGAGCTCGCAGATTGTACTTAAATATAAACTGCTAAAAAAATTTTGTTTGTTGTTTTAGCTTTTTTATATTTGGTTGATAAACTAGTGTTATTTTTGAAGTTGAAGCACCTTATTCTTTGTTTGAAAGATTTTAAATAAATAAATAACGACAAAAAGCAAGATTTGATATCAAATTATCTCATTTTATTTTCCTAAAAATTAGCTTTTAGCGCATTTCCCTTACAGAATGTTTATTTATTTACAATGCTCTTGATTTGTTTAGGAAAGGAGTTTGTTTTTTTCTGCATATGTTTCCTATACTGGCTTTTATAAATTTGATATTTTTGAAGCTAATAGCTGGGATTAGTGGGAATTACAATAGCAGTTTAGATGGTTTGCAATATAGCCAATGTTTCTTTCTTGATCTTTTAAGGGAAGATAATTCTGTGTTAGCTTGCTAACATCGACAAGTAGCAATGCGACTACCTAAATATTAGTTAAACACTAAAATAATATCAATAAATGGCTGTTTCAAAGTTTTTGTGGTAATAGATTAGTAGATAATACTATCACCAACAGAACCAACCGGGTTTAGACAGTCACTGGGTTTCCATGCTTCGAGTGGATTCGGAATTGTCCTCTGTCGACGAATTTGCACCTTACCTTTTCAATGATTCAGAGTTGCACTTTATCGATTTTTCCAAGACTAGTTGTGTACTCATCAAAACAGAACTTGTTATAGTAGACTAACTTATGGGCCACGGTCACTTTTCAATTCACACTTTATACATTTGTTGCACTAACTCAGCGAGGATGCCAGATCAAAATTGTCTTTATTATCAATAATATTAATATCCCTCTATACTGTATTACAAAACAGCAACAGAATTTACTACTTGCTATACAGCTATTACTTAAACGGTCACATAAATGGCAATCACTGTTAGTAAAAAACTTGTTTCATGCTAGAAGATGTAAGCCTAGAAAGATGTCGGCACAAGTGCAGTAGGAATCTGTACAATCGGTAGGTTCAGTTATTTAATAAGGTAATAAAATGAATAAAAAGGTAATTATATCATCATCTGCTCTCATCATTGTTGTATGAGCAACCTGCTGTTGGCACTAGTAGTTAGAATATTCCTGCGCGGTAGTGTGATGAAATGCGATAACCTTTTTATTTTCACTAGGGAGAGCTTAATCGGGTATTATTGATTCGAATACATCCTTAGTAAGTGTTTCTGTAACATCGAATAGTAGTCTCACTCCGATTGTCTTCGCACAAATTTCTCAAACTGAAATGGCGTCCAATCGGTTCGAATTTTACCGTTTCTATGATTCGAAGTGAAAGAAACTCTGCATCTATTCGAAGCAAGGAAACCTAGTAGTTGGTTGATGAAACCATGCAGTTTGAAAGTTGCAGCTCTCTTGTAGCAATTTTTTCAGCTATTGTATTAAATTGGATTAGACTGCATCCTCAAGCATGGCAGTTAGATATGTATATATAAGTAAAATTAGTTGGTTATTCCTACATTTATGTTCAAAATTAGTTATATGGCTAAACATAAATAAGATAAAATTGGAAGCTACAAAAGAACTCTACTTTAATAATCATGAGTGGAAAAATTGTGGAGACTAAAACATATCTGGAAAGACGATTTTTCTTCTCTACAAATCTGTTTTGCAGAACAGATTTGCAGTAAAGAAAAATCGTCTTTTCAGATAAGTTTTAGTTTATACAAATGTATGTATCTCTGTGTGGTAGTAGTCCAAGGAGAGAGTGATGACTCAGCGAGTGAATCAGAGGAGGAGGGCTATGACTCAGACGTGCAGAGAGAGAAAGAGATGGACTACGCATGTAAAACTTACAGCAGCCCGATTAGAGATACGGATGGAGTGAAACCTCACTTGCAGCCATCCAAGGAGGACTCAGATAAGTACGATCTCTTTACTATTGAAAGCCTGCATGGTCTAAGGAGTAACTCTATGACTTTACATTATTACGGTTTACAAGTTCACAACTATATTGTGCATTTCAATTGTCCAACTTTATTTCTTTGTCGCTGCATCACTAGAATGGGAAATTTATGAAACTTCTTGGATCTTTGTCTTTGATGTGTCTCATTGGCAAATTTCAAAAAATTATAATTAAATTTTACAATGTTAATTCTATAGATTTATCATTAGAGTAAGTCAATATAACTGAACAACAGAAAAGCTATTAGCATTTTTAATCGAGAATCGGAAAAGCTCTTGCAACCTTCAACAAGTTAAGACGACTCTAGTTTTTCACTTACTTGCATGGATTGAAGCTTCAATAGATTCAGTGCTTTTTAGTGTTATGAATAAGAGTGAGTGGCCCCTTAAGCATTATAGAATCTTCAGCTAATCTATAGCCTTCATATAGCGTACGAATCATGCTGGCTACTTGAATAGTTTCAAAGGTTTATAAATATCTTTTGATTATTTATTCCATGTTTTACTTGAAAATACTTCAGAGATTTTTTAATAGGATGTTTCAATGTAAAAACAGTTGTCATTTTCTGTTAAACATTTTTACCATTTTGTTGTTACATTACCATTTACATTGTTACCATTTTTATTGCTACTTGAAAACTTAGCGTTTAAATTGGTGTCGAGTAGGAGTTCTAATATCAGTGTGTACCAGTTGTGTTCTGTATAGGTGTGTTTACACCATTCTTTAGCTGCTTTAGGGTATCAGTACTCAAAACTGTAGTTTTAAGAATTTTTTTTTCAAATGCGTAATGAGACACTGTTTTTATACAATATATGTGATTTACAAAATTTTTTTACATCAAGTATAAACATAGATATAAATACAAGAGTTAGTAGTACTCCTGTAAATGCTGGCATGTGTCCAAATGCAGTTAATATTTTGAACTAGCCTATCACTTCTGTTGATATTCCAAATTCTGTTGATATTTTGAATTAGACGAGCACTTCCTACCATGAGTTCTCTGAAGGTACGGTTATATGTTAACTGCATTTAAAATGGTTAAAAAAACTATTTTCTTGCAGTTAACCCAAAAAGGCAAGTGGTAGCAGCAAAGACTTGTCATTGTTGAATTAGTTACCTCTCACTTACCATTGATAGGGTAGAATACACTTTGTGGTCTAGTAAGAGTGCCTCATATATTTAACAGTGTGCTACAATATATTTGGCTCGGAGCTCAGCGATATCACTGATCATGTTTAGCTGTCAACTGGGCAGCTCTGATTTCACATCTGGTCCTTGCTCGAAAGCTTTGATGGTAGCATTTGGAGTTGACAGAAATTGGTGTTGGCTCCGAACAAGATGCTGATCTTGTGGTCATTGTTGAAATAGGAATAGCAACTGAGGAAAAACAAATAGTACTACCCTCAGTAACTCCAGCGTAATAGGAAAACTGTTTTCTGATTAGGCCGGCTATCAGTCGTACAGGGGAGACGACTACTAAGGTATCGCGAGGAGAAACCTCGAAACGTCGCAAAGAAGTGTCAGACCTATCTTTGCACCACGTGCATGGCTACAGAGGCTTCGATGCAAGGAACAATGTTCACTTTGTTAATGATGCCGCTGACATAATCTATCATGCTGCCGGAGCAGGCATACTACTCAATGTCAGTTCAGGTATGTTCCATCAATGTATTATTTACTTAAACGGACTCCTTCGTATAAGGAAAACCACTCTTTACTTACTTATAGAGTTAATTCATTTATAGTAGGTGTTATGCACAAAGATATCTTGACTGTCTTTAAAGATGTTAGGTTGTAAGCAAACTTCATCAGGGATAAGTAATATAATGTATGATGGGGAATCACTAGGTTTTAGAAAAACTGCGAAACCTGCGACATTTTCATCTCATGCGGTACATTGCTTAAATCAGTGTAATACAACACACTCTTCCCATTACACTGTAGGTAACCAAAGCTTCTATCTAGAGCACACAGATGATATTGTCTGTCTCACCGTCAACCAGCATCCTAAGTTCAAAAACACGGTTGCTTCCGGCCAGATTGGAGTTGAGCCAACCATAAGGATATGGGATGCTGTGAGCAAAAAGACACTCTCTATGCTGCAGGTTTGGATAAAAAAATTTTCATCAGTGAGTAGTTTGGCTGCAGCCGACTTGGCAGTCTTTGGGTTTAAATAATACGTAAAGATAACAGTATGTGAGTAGGTTGGAGGGGTTTAATTCGGAGAAAAAGTTTTAAATCTGCTCTAATATTCGTGATTTGTATGAGCTCATCGATCTTTTGAACAGGATATTACAAGCCTAACATTTTGTGAACTAACTACAAGTTTCCACATGACGTTTTTGAAAACCGTCCATGATTTTAAGGCAGCTCAACATTTCAATGTTGAAAGCTTTCAAACTTCGCTGTTTATTGCTGTGTCTTTGTTGGCCGTTTTGCGAGATATGTTATGTTGGTACTAGGCTTTCTCGTTTATTAAGCATTTCTTGCCATTATATGAAACACTCATCTGCCTTTCCTTAACCTTCTGACCTTAGCTTGTTTATGATGATGGATTCCTTGCATTGATCAGGTTTAAATGAGCCCTTGACAGGAAAAATTTGGCAACTGGACAAAATGTAATCGCTGTTATTAGTTGAAGGAAAGGCTCTCATTTTTGGCATGGGAAAAAACCATTATACATCCAGTAACCTCTGTATCCTTTCAAAATCTATTCAGAGTTGGTCACCACTGAGATAAGAGAAAGTCAGCAAGCCAATTAGCGAATAAATAAGTTATAGAGGCGACTTGTGAGTCTGTGAGTTTGTTGTGTGTTTTAGGGAAGCCATAAAAAGGCTGTCTGCTTTTTGGACTTTTCTTGTTCTGGAAAATTGCTTCTATCAGTCGGATCGGATGAGAACAATTCAATTGCTGTCTGGCGTTGGCAGGAAGGTGAGATGCCTATTTGACCTTGAAATTGAAATATTTTTAACTTAATATTCATTTTTCAGTTAATATCGCTTTGTTCAGTAAGTTGTGGATAGAATGCTTTTATTGATCATTGCTCAAGTCTGTTGAAATATATTTACTTTTAAAGTTTAGTAAAGAATCCCGCTATATCTGATGGAATGCCATCTAAACACGAGACCTTTTTCAAGTTAATTTAAGTTCAGCGAGTCATTTCCTTTGTGTCATTTTATTTCAGGGGCTTTAATTGGTACTGCTTCTGGAAGTTCTTCCAGAATATTCCAGGCTCAATTCAGGCCAGATTCTGATAGCCAGTTTGTAACTGTCGGGGTGAACCATGTGAAGTTTTGGTCTGTGGCTGGAAATCAACTCGTCTGTAAGAAAGGAGTGCTACCCGCCCCATCCCAGGGTACAGATGGAAGCAATAAAATGCAGACTATGCTCTCTTTAGCTTTCAGCGCTGTAAGTAATTGCAGGAAAAGTAGAGGAAAGGAGACCATGATTCGGACACTTTTAAAAATCTGACACTTGGCTAGGATTTTACCTTAATTGCATCAGCAGTGATTTGTAAATAATTGTTGCTGATAATGAGAAGTTATGATTTTCAGATCTAAAGTTCACTACTACTAAGGTTGTTTATTGTTATTGTCATTTACGGGTCCTCATTAATTAGAGATTACACTTGTATATATATATAGACTACTACTCTTTCTAGTTAAGGTCACAATAGACATTACTCAGGAGTCTGTCTGATCTCTAGTTTTAATTCTCCTTTAGACATATGTACATAAATGTTTCCATACGCTGGTACACTGGCCGTCTCTATGCACAAAGTTTTTCATACAGTTACCATACTGTTTCAGGATGGTATCACATATACCGGAGCCATGTCTGGGGATGTTTATGTTTGGAAGGACAATGTTTTCATGCGTTTAGTGAGCAAAGCTCATGATGGGCCTGTGTTCACCATGTACACTACACTGAAGGACGGGCTCATCGTCACTGGCGCTAAAGAGAAACGGTACGTATAGTCCCAGCGATGTTAATTTTTTTTACATTGCTTTTAGGTAAATTTATTTCCGTTTTGTATCGGAACTGTGTGAACCGTTTGTAATAACTCAATAAATGAAAAATTTAATGAATACATCAGATAATAGAAAGCTTCCATATCACGGTTCATAGGCACGGCATGATTTTCTACACCAAATATCTCCATGCAGATTGTGAGATGAAGTATTTTTAGGCAAGGTGAGGCAGTGGACTTCTACTGTTGTTGCAGTGTATGTTGTTTCAGCTTGCTGGAACATCTAAGACCCGTCTCATATGACATGATTAATTGGCTTTAAAAATTTTGCTAAAAGTTCACCTAAAAATAAAACTAGAAATGTGGTCTAAGCTGTAGGCATTATAATTGAACATGTCTAATCTGTATTATATTGTATATCTGCATGCTATGGAAGTTTGAGATATGAAATGATAAGAGTTGTGGATTATTCGCTTCCTCACAACTCTGAAAGCAGCTACCTAGCTACTGTAGCTATTTATATTCCTACAAATGCACTTTAATACTCCAACTCCATGCCCTTTGGCCTTAATCAGTCCTTGCTATCATGAAGCTATGTATAACTCTCTGTATAACTCTTTGTATAACACTCTGTATAACTCTGTGTATAACTCTCTGTATAACACTCTGTATAACTCTGTGTATAACTCTCTGTATAACTCTTTGTATAACACTCTGTATAACTTTTTGTATAACTCTCTGTATAACTCTGTGTATAACACTCTGTATAACTTTTTGTATAACTCTCTGTATAACTCTATGTATAACTCTCTGTATAACTCTTTGTATAACACTCTGTACAACTTTTTGTATAACTCTCTGTATAACTCTCTGTATAACTCTTTGTATAACTCTCTGTATAACTTTATGTATAACTCTCTGTATAATTCTCTATTTTTATCTAGATTGCTTTACTAAAAACCTTAATGCAAGAATAATCATGTTACGGAGTTAACTTACCTTTTTATTATCCATCTAATGTATGACTTGTGTCAGTGTTAATTAGATCCTACCATTTGAAAAATTAAAAATTTTTATTCTTGTGATTTGCCAAGATTTGTTGACAGTTCCGCTCACAACATTGCATAGCTGTGTTACGTCATGGAGTCACAATGCCATGTCACGCCGTAGTGTGGCATTATAGTGTCTCTTTGCTGTACAGGGCACTCAAAGAAGGTGGCTGTGTAAAACTCTGGGATCAAGACATGAAAAGGTGTCGAGCCTATCAGCTTGATACCGGAGGTCAAGTAGATGTCATCAAATCTGTCTGCCGAGTCAAGGCAAGGCATTCCTTTACCAGTCATTTCACTCCTGGTTTTAGTGTATAGTTTACAGATATTCAGAAGTTTAAAGTTCTCGTCACTGTTGCATCATAAAACAAATCTCAGCCACCATATAAGGCATCATTTCCATACATGTTGCTTTACTAGTTTGAGTTGGTACTAAAAATGCAACTAAACGGCAGCTCAGGTGGGTTTTATAGTTTGAGAAACAAATGCTTTTACATCTCTGTATCTACCAATTAGATTGAAGTAAATTAATTTAATAGGTTGTTGTTACACTTTCCAATTTGCTCCAGTTTATAATTTTTAATAACCCTAATTTTTTAGCTGAGGTTCTTAGGTTTTAAATGGAGCCCAAAATGTTTATAGTATAATACGAGTCCCAATTTGGACTATCGTGCCTCGATGTAGCCTCAGCCATGCTTCTAACCATCTATCTGCGTCTGTTTGGATCAGAGTGTAACAAGCAGGATCTTATATTTGCATCTATCAACTCTGTATTCAGAATAAAAGGGTTTTGCAATGGTAACCATGAGTAGGATTATGTCCAAGAGGAACTAAGAGAATGGAGTCACTTACATGATCGTGTGGGCAACTCCAAATTCCCTAATTAAACTTTCGGTTTTATATCTAGTCAGTTATAAGGAAAAGATGTTTCACAATTTCTTTTCATTTTATTTAACGCGAATTTTTTGGTTATACACTTCAAAAGAACATCAGAATTACTCTTTCAGTTGAATTCCTCGGATACATGTTAAACAAGCCTCATGATAATAATCCTGCAGAGCTCATGCTGCAACAGAGTGTGAAGTATTTCATAATTTTTCAGAGTTGAGTTATGCTAATGCGCAATGTGGCAATTTATAAAACTAAAATTCAAAATCTTGTGAGTGCTCTGTAGCAAGAGTTGTCTGTCCCTTAAGTTCACTTGTGTAGATCAAAATAACATAAAAGTACTCAAAACATTTTGTGTTTGCTCATAGTTATGTAGTATTATGCATAGATTGTTGAAAACTTGATTTGTATTTGCGAACCAGTGTTTGTAAATTTACAGGGTTCATTGTTGGTTGGAACCAAGGACAGCGAAATCATATTGATAAATGAGAAGTCAGGTCAAGGTCAGTCACTAGTTCAAGGTCACAGTGAGGGTGAACTGTGGGGATTGTCAGTGCACTCTAGCATGCCAAGATATGCTACAGCTAGTGATGATGGAACTCTTCGTGTCTGGGACGTTTCTAACAAGGTGAATTATTGGTACGCTTTCAATAAAGGGAAATGTTAACTTTGAAAATAATTTGGAGTTATCAGCTCCTTTCACACTTTAAACAGAACTTTTCGGACATTCTACTTCACGTAGAAAGAGATGCTGTTTGGATAAACTATTAACACTGTCATGTTTGAGATATAGTTGCGTGAATTCAATCTAATGTTGATAGAGAGGAAAACATCTAACGAGTAGTAAAATAACGAAAGTTGACTCATTGACACATCTTGTGCTCAAGAAAATGTTTTTATTAAAGTAATTGCGTAAAATCTAGTTGCAAGTTGCTTTTGTTGCATTACATATCGTATGTTGGGGCAAAAGTTCTTATAAGAACACATTATAATTCATTTGACAGCTTGATAGATCTTACAGGTAGCATTAAAACAAAAGCATTATATTGAATCATTTAAAACAAATTAAATATAAAACCCATATATATATAGAACCATTAAATATATATTGATTGGTTTCCATACTTTGAAAAATGCAAATAAACCACTCAAAACAAGATATTGTAACAGGAAGAACATGTTGGTTATTGTCCTAATTTACCAAATGCTTTCAAAAAGCAACAATTAAAAAATAATGCAAGTTAATGTGATTAAGTAAAATGTAAAATTAAATACATACAATAGCAGCTAACGCTAGCATTTGCCAGAGAGGGAGATATAAGTTATCTTTCATTACAACAGTTGACTTTGATAAATTTGGATTTTATCAATGTCCTAAAAGACAAACGTAGAAGCAAACCTAAAAGCAAACTTTCATTTTTAACTTAACGTATTTAAAATTTCTTCGGCGTTCGTAGTTTGAAGTTTCTCGCTGGTTAGCTAATTTTTTCTTTGTTTCGCTTTCACGACTAACTGGCCGTTTTAAGATAATCCTATCTAAGGACGTTTGCCTTTGTCGCCCTTTCAACATGTTGCGATTAGGACGAACGCAGGTGTCGTCACAAAAGGTTAATGCACGACCACTAGCCAACTTGTCCGAATGTCTATTTTTATAGTTTTGCTAGATAGCACCGGCCTTTTCATATAGCATCGTTTCAGTTACACTGTCACCGACCAATTTTTTATCCAATGCCTGAGCAGTCTATCCATCAGCGGTCGTGAAGATCGCTGCGCCGTTTAGAAACTATGGCCAGTCCTTTTGCGAACTAAATGCCCTGAATATAATCCTTCTGTTTGATAATTGTGGATGTATTTCTGTCATATTGCTGAGCTAGCTCAATCACGCATACACATTTTGCATATTTTTCAATAATTTTTCGTTTAATATCAACTGTTATCATTCGCTTTTTCTTTGCATTATCTTTCATTTTACTGGCAAACTTTCGGTCAACGCAGAGTACTTTTAATTCACATAATTCTGCACTGAAAATCGCACCAAAAAAACATGGTACAAAAGTATAACCTGAGCAGTTGAAAAATACAGAGTGATGCTGTTCTCATAAAACACCTCCGGCATACTTGGCAACTGACTCACGTGCTTGTATCTCAAACATGGCTTGTATGTTAGTGCTAAAACTTGCTTAAAAGCTGGCTCGTATCTCAAGTTTCTCGTACGTTGGAGCACTCGTAAGTTGAAGTATTACTGTAATCAATTTAACCCTACAGTATCTGATGTGATATGTCAGTAACAACAGTTTTGTAGAGAGAATGTGCCATAAATATTCATTTAAGTGGATAAATCTGCCTACGCCAGAAATAGTTATCTACTAGCTACACGATGATACTAAATTTACCACAAGTCATGTGACCTAAGGGCAATTTTTAGTTAGTTTTCTCAAAATTTGATGTAATCCGTTAAACAAACCAGAAATCTATTATAATAGGTAGTGTAATCGTGTGAACTCGTGAAATAATATAAAATACAATTTTCTATATTTCAGAATATAGGTACAAATTGATGTACGTTGCAAATTGAAACATTGAATATTTACTTTATTTTTAGTCTGAGTACTGAGGAGTTAAAACACATGAGTGGAAGTATAAGCTCAGTGATGTGTATGTTCAGTGTTAGAACCTTTTATAGAGACAGCATAACTTACTTCCACTTAAACTAGATTATATCTAGACTAACTCATACTATATCCATTTATTATTTCCATAGTTTTTTGTGTTTTTGATTTTCTGACATTTTGATTTTTAATTTTTACTTACAAAACTCTTGCGGTTTGAAAATTTTATATGCATGTTGCAAATTACGTCATATGTACGGTCATGCAAATGCTAAAATTTTGCTTTGCGTATCGCAAAATTGATATGTTGAAGTGACCATAAGTTGAGTGTTGAATATGTGATGCTGCCTCCAAGTTTTAGAATTTATTTGGCAGCAAAGCAACTTTGCATATAAAGGACATAATACCAATCTTTCCGACAAAGCGAAACAGTTTGTAATTTTCCTCTCAAACTGCCAAAGAAATTAAACGATTTCTTGCTAAAGTCCTTTATGGTGACATTTAATAAAAATGCATTTTATGCAATGTCAGGCACTGGTGTCAAGGCTTCCTGTTGGACCTGCTCGCTCCGTTGCATTTGACACTTCTGGAGAGTTGTTGGCTGTTGGACTTAAGACTGGGGAGTTCATAATTATTTCATTCCCAAGTATGAAGATATGGGCTAAGAAAAGAGATCGCAACTCTTGCATCAATGATATAAGGTACGTCATGATATTAATAGATATTTTTACATAGATTTTTAGGCAAAAATTTTCGGTTGTTTTCTAAGTGTTCTTTAAGAAATTAGGCTAATTTGTAGACTATGTCTTCCCCACATTTTACATTGTATTCTCTTAACAATTTAAAACCTTCCCAAATTATTTTGTCATCGATTTAGAAATTTTGTTTGTGTCTAAACTACGATATTTATTTCAATAGATATGATAACAAAACTTCTTTATTATTAGTTGGCACCATTTTATGAACCATTTTAGCTTCAACAATGTAATGAGGCAGAGCTGCCAGATAGAGAGCTTATAACCCGGCAGCTATTGAGCGAGATAACCATTCTGTTATCATATTCAAAATACACCAATCGAATTTTTCATTTAGTTCATACATATTTTATTATTAGCACATTGGCTATGTAATAGTTCTAATAAAAAACTTAATTATAAATCATTATAAATTATAAAGTAAGTTTTGATAAAAATAGTGTTACATTTGCTGACACTTTGCGGACGTCACGCTATATGGTGTGAATGCTGATTTGTACATATTCAAGTCTGTCAATGAATATTTCAGTCTATCATGTCCAGTATTTTTTAATGTTCAAGTTCAGCACACAAATTAAATGATGATGATCTACAACAATTTCTACACATATTACTGTGAGATTTATGCATGGTTCATTGGCAGTCAATCAATGGTGGATCTGCTAATTGATTAGCAACTGTATCATAGAGAGCTGACTGCTTGAACAAACCTTCCCCAAGATCAATTCTCTCAGGTTATTAATAGTCAATAGGCCTGTCCACCGTAACCCTATGTATTGTCATTTCTGCAGTTACTAAGGATTCTGGGCTTTGATAAACTGTATTATTGTTTGTTTCAATTTGATCTGTGGTGAAACATTTTACAGAACATAAAGAATTTTTTGCACAGGAGCTTCCAATTCTATAATTATACATTTATTCATTTTTGTCAGTCAAGAAAT
The DNA here is from genome assembly GCF_963576615.1 of Watersipora subatra. Classification (NCBI taxonomy): domain Eukaryota; kingdom Metazoa; phylum Bryozoa; class Gymnolaemata; order Cheilostomatida; family Watersiporidae; genus Watersipora; species Watersipora subatra. The sequence goes on from NC_088714.1 coordinate 29,608,422, forward strand.
AATCTTACCATCAGATTGGTTATGAAAAAGTTGTTTGCTGTGGTGATAACACTATCCATGTTATCACCACTGACATGTTAGTCATTCAGCTGTAATGTTTTACAGAAAAAAGCATTTATTTTGCATGTTATAGGCATATTAGTCATTCAGTTGTAATATTGTTATAAAAAGTCAGTTATTGTCTCATAAATCATTGGCATTTTAGTCATTCATCTGTACCATCTAAGTTATTACAGACAAGAAGCTATTGTCTCACATGCTATAAGCATGCTAGTTATTCAGCTGTAACTTATATAACATTTTTATAAAAGGGAGCCATTACCTTCAGTATAATAAGTGTGCTCATCATTTATTTGTAACATGTTTGATGCTAATATGGGGAATAGGTTACTCTCTCATAAACTGTAGGCATCTTGGTCGTTTAGCTGTAACATAATTTTTCTATAGAAAGATAGCTATTGTGTCACATACTATCAATACATTTGGTATTCAGAGGTAACATACAATTATGCTACAGAAAACAATATATTGTTTTATTTATTATATGCCCTGGTACCGATACCATGTTAGTTATTTGGTTACAATACTGATGCAAATGTCTATCATGTGAGTGACATCTCTTTAGGTTCAGTCCGGATGGCAGAGTGTTGGCTGTCGGCTGTGATGAATCTTGCGTTGACTTGTATGACACAACCCTCAACACTCTGAACAAGTTGGCGTCGTGTAAAGGAATTCCTAGTTTCGTCATACAAATGGACTTCTCTGCTGATAGCAAGTTTCTAAGGGTGTGTTTATAAGTACTGGCTCTTTATTTCACCATAGCATTTGTTAGCCAAAACAGTTTACATTTGAGATCAAACCTAAAGAGTATAGGACATGAACTTTTGCCAGTCTAGTTTCAGAGCTTGTTGTATTTAGTAGTACTATTTAGCTTTAAAAAGTTGCAAGTTATACAAACGCAATCCATAAACAATGTGTTCAGTGAACACTATTTTAACCATTGTCTAAACCCTTCCATTTAAAGGATTGTCAATTTATACACAAAGGTCTATGTTTGTCTGCTGTTAACCATTATTTCTAAATTATTTTATAAATTGCAGCTTTCCGTGCTATTTTAAATAGACTGTATTGAACTAGGCATGGCTAACTAGTGATGAAGCATCTCTAGTGAGCGGTTGAGTGTAGTTTGCTCTCTATGCCGAGTGGTTATATTATGAATATTGTTATGCTGTGATTACAGGTCAGTACAGGCGCCTACATTCACCAGGTGTTTAGTGTTCCAAGTGGGGCGCCTGTGAGCGACCAGGCTATTATTTCTAAGATCACCTGGGCTACATGGACAAGGTTGGTTCTCCCGATCTATGCTATCTGTTTTTTTTGTCTAGCTTGTCTCTTTTTTGCAATCACCTACTCACCTTACCTTTTTTACTATTTTTATCAGTTCATCTACTTTTTGTAGTTATCATTTCCAACCTTTTTTATTTTATAATTCTATTTCTTTTTCTGCTCTATAACTTGTTTTATCATCATTTATCTCCTTTTCTTGTAATCTTATCATGTTTTCTAGTACAGTTCTTTTTGCCATTTTTCTTGGTTGTTTTGGTCATTTCTTTGGTTTACACTTTGCAGGAATTTGGTAGTAAGGTCGTTTGCATGAGTATTGGTTTGACTTACTTTTTTACTGTTTCTATTATTGCACTCAATACGTTCGAGTTCCTCAAGAAAGATTGTTAAAACATTTATACTTAATTTTCCAGTGTGCTAGGAGATGAAGTGGTCGGCATATGGCCTAAAAATGCTGACAAAGCGGATGTGAACTGTGCTCATCTGTCTAACATGAGTAATGCTCTGGCGACTGGGGATGACAGTGGCCTCGTCAAGTTGTTCAACTTTCCAAGTGCTGAGAAATATGTGAGTAAAGAAGCAGCTTGTATGAAAAGTTGCCTTTTCTCTGGTGCTTGTGCCAACTTCACTCAATTTTTTGATTGATCATTTTTAACAACATCTCAGAAGTAATCTCAGAGCTCGCGTTACTGTTTATATTTCATTACTATTAACATATTGTTAAACTATATTACTCATACCAATGTGCTCATTCAACAGAAAATTCAAAATGAAATTGAAGTCTGCTTTCACAATTTTAGACCATTATTATATGGGTTAGTCTCAAGGCCGGCTAGCCAAGAGTCACAATGTGTATTTTTCAATTATGATGTGCAAATAATGTTGAAATCATGAATGTACTAGAGTACTAAACATTTTGTAAAGCTTACAGCCTATGGATCAATGCAACATGGCTTTCAGTTGCCATTTATATTACATTAATTCATAAAGATAATGCCCAGTAATAAGGATGACGCAATGGGTAAAAATGGATGAGTAGCCATAACTTATCTGGTAGTTCATTAGTTAGATCCAGCACTTCCTCTTGAAGTGTTCTAGCCAGAGTCAACCCATTTGTAAAGATGAGCTTCTTACACCTGCAACCTGCTTCTGTTGCTCATATGAGCAAACGGGCTGAGATTATTTCAATACTGCATAACGCAACAGACTTTGTATCATTGCTGTTGAATTTATTTTATTTGAATATGATATGGCAAATTATTTGTGCTTTGCAGGCCCCATTTAAGAAATACCGGGGACACTCTGCTCATGTCACCAATGTCAGATTTACCTTTGATGATAAATACCTCATTAGCACAGGAGGAGACGATTCTTGGTGAGCATATTTCATGTGATCTGTTAACGTAAAGTTCACATTTAAATAAGTTTATATTAATTCTGTCACATATCTCTGCTGGTCTCGCCATAATCTTAGACAAATTTGTTGATTTTATTTATACTCTACAAACTATCTGGAATGCTTCTAAAGTCTACACAAGGGTTGTCTATTTTTCAGGTCACAAAATAAGACCCAATTACCATGACTATGTTTCCACTTGTTTCAGCGGACCAATTCAAACTATTTTAGGCTTATTCTTACAATTGTTTAATTTTAGCAAACTTACTCAAATTGAAACAAATCTTTTGGCCAATTGTAGACGTGCATTTGGATTTTAAACAACATCTTGATGACGATCACTAGTTTATTCATACAGATGGGATGATCACAGCAGCATACATTTACATATTTACCGATCAGGTCAAACATAGCAATTTTTGCATGTGCAGCACGCTCACATCTGACAGCTTTTCTGGTAGAAGGAGATGTGACCAAATCAAATTATACTATTTATTAGTTTGCAAAACAAGACTGAAACAATATCTAGTTCAGCAAAATATATTTATAGCTTTTTATCTTACAGGAATTAGTAAACTAAAATTTCTCAGTTTTTAAAGTAATCTACATCTTTCAATGTCAAATGCTACACAACAAGATAATATAATTGTATGGCTATAATATGGTAAGGTTTTAAGTTCTGGTAATCTTCTACATGATTTATTAGTGATGACTAATTGAATTAGTGTTTGTTACTTATATTATTATACTGTTAGGCCTAACATTTGCACTGACAACAGCGTGATTATACGCTTCTTTGAATAAAAATGTTTCTAATTATCTCTTTAATTTCGATTAATACTACTTATAAAACTAATGAGATGTCGGTGTAGTATGTTAAACACTTGTTAAACTAAGGAAATTTTCTGATAAAAGATCTACAAGCTTGTTTGAACAGTCTTTGTTGTTAGATACACTTCTCTAACACCTCTGTAGCTGTATCTAATCCAATTATAACACATATTTATCTCTCACTGTTCTTATATTACTTCTATTGAGAGACTAACATGTCACACGTTATGTTTCAGTGTGTTTGTTTGGAAAACTCAGTGATTGACTCTTCATGGCTTCCACAAAGATCAACAAATGAATTATTTCTGTATCTTGTGTTGTAGTCATTCTAGTTCAGAACTTTCCTGTTGTATCTGTCTTTTAGGTGTATTGTCTTACCTTGTTTTTCTCATTGATCTCTAGTTTAGACAAAGTGTTGGAATTTTAGAAATGTTTTTCTGATGATTCATTATATAATAAGGGTGAAGTAGTGGAGCTGTTTTATACCTTTTTTATTGTGTTCCGTCCTATATTGTGATTGAATTTTAAATCTTAATTTTATTACATTTCTATTATTTATGTAGTTCTGCTTACGCCTATAGTCATCATAGATATTAGAGTGAACTGAAATACAAGAGAATTTAACTAAACAATTCAGTATTTATTTATGTAAACAATGTTTCAATAGTAGTTAGTACAAGAAGAATAGTGAGTGATTGGTGCGATGCGTAACCAATGATTTACAAGTTTATAATCAACAGGTTTAAGTTTGACAAATGGTCATCAGTCATCTGGTCTTAGTCATCAGCACTGCATCATATAGTAAGCTGCCATGCTGATAGACACAGTACTACTGTCAAAACAAAACCTTGATTAGATGATTAGACTCGACGCACAGTTGACACGGAATGACAAAGGATCAAATAATATTACCCTAACTCGTATAATATAGCACTTGTTATCAGTTTTGAAAAGTTCGTATTGAATAAAAACTCAGTTGTATATTTCTACTATACTCCCTGCAGTTAAACTTCAAATGACATGGATTCTACTAGCGAAAACACCAAATGACCGAATGTTTTTATGCATCATTTCTACCTCCAGACATGTTGTGTGCTCTATTAATAGGCATGAGTTTAAATTATCATAACTCTAATTGCTGGTGGAAAAAAATAGTATCATGAGAATAACAATATAGCCTTGCACCAGTAAACACTGATTAACCGGGATTATGGCATAATAATTTCAAGTTATTTTCCATGCGCACATAAAACTAGCTAAAAAAATTGTTATTCAAGTTAAATATAGATATCAGGAACATAGCAATTTTTTGTAGATGTGCGAATTGAGGTATCATGTTTACATAGATACATGTAGCTTCCAAGGTAACAAAATGGCTTATTATACAACTGTCATGATAAAAAAAATTAATATCATAGTTCATGTAACCTTTTGCTTCTTATTGAAGAAAAAGCCATACAAATTTAAAGCTTTGTAAGTAAATGCGAGCTGTCAGTTTTGCACAGGATTCAATAGTAATCTGGAGTAATTTAGAGAGTCATTAATGTTCAGAATTTTTAGTAAATGCTATCCTAGTTACATTCCTCGGCATTCAACTTCTCTTGGCATGTTAACCTAACAACACCCGTCTTGTTATCATAACAACTCAGACTTTATATGTTAACAAACACTACAGCAGCTAGGCATTACGTTCAATCGTTATTAGTCAATGACTACCTTTGTACTGTTATAATTATTGACTGTAAATGCAGAGTAAATGTAAATGTAGAGTTTAAGGCAAATTGGTATAATTTACTGTCCATACTTATTTGCTTAATACAAGCAGTTTACTATAAGTTATAATTCTTGATAGTAACCAAGACGGCTAGAGTTGACACCCACCATAGATATAATAAACCCATTATATTTATGACACCAATTATATACAGCCCCCCAGGCTGTATATCATTGATGACACCCACTATAAACCCATCTATGGGTTTCTTATAGCTATGACACTCATTAACAAAAATGGCTGTAGACGATACCGACCAACAAAATTGGCTGTAGTCAACACTGACCAACTAAAATGAATGTAGGCTACACTGTCTAGCCAAAATGTTAAGCTTTGCCAGGGTGCATTGTTGCAGGCGCTTTACTGCCCTACATAACTTAATTTTATTTCAAACATATTTTTTAAAGTTTAGCATCACGTTGCCTTCATGCTAAAATATGTGGATGTAATTTTTTATCAAAGATTATTGTATATTGGCTTAAAGACAGCTATAAAAGTGGCCACAAAAGATGACCGCAGAAAGTGTATACAGATGTAGAATTAGTGGAGGTAAGTTAAAAACAAGGGAGGAGAAGCAGTGGCATAAGAGAACAGAAACTGAAAGGATCAACTAAAAGGAGTCCAAAACAATTTAAAAAACTTAAAAACCATAGTCAGCAGAAGATCAACATATTTGTAGATATATTATATATAAACGTAGATGAAGACAAATCACCCAATGGGGTGGCGAGACAAGAGGCCATAAAGCCCAGAGAGAAAAGAGCCTATACACAAGCCGCTCGTCCCATGATGAAGCCTGTCACTGAACGACCATCAAACAAACATTAGCAGAGCTAACCATAAATTAGAATAGCCTTAATTTTATAGAGCTAAGCATGCACAGGCAGCACAGCATATTATTATGCTTTACTTGGGCTATTAGGAAGCATTCAAATAGTGCCATTTTGAATCTTTTGCTAATAGCTACTAAATGACCTATATAAATGACCTATATAAACCTGGAAAGTGCTAGGGTTGGATGCTATAAGATCATCAACAGAGAATTTCAAGCTTTATAATTTAACACTGCCTGCGCTGAACATTATTACTTCAGCTGACTATTGCAACTGTGCAATACTGCCCATAGAAAGATTGGCCATTTTTGAGATCCGTGTACACGAATTAGATATTTTGGCCTATTCACAGTACTGACAAAACATCAATTAAAACACTGGCTCAACGTTGCATTGTACGTACAGTGTAGTTTTTGGGGCAAGCAGGACTATCATGTCTTGGGTGACAATTAGTTTGGGGACAAGTTGAATCCAAGGTCTTTTATAACAAGTTTTGAATAGTCTGTAAAATATGCTTGCTGTTACCAATGACATACATTGTATATCATTGGCCATCATTGATGTCATGCTGTATGTCACTGCCCACAATGGCATTGTGGGGGCTGTATATCGTTGATATTACATAATAAAACATATATTATGTGAGAAAACTCTTCTAATAATTCGACACCGTGTGAGAGCATTTTAGTGCAAAATTTAGTTTCTTTTCGCAGTGTATATAAAGAACTACAGTATGAAGGCGATGTGCCTACTTTTATAATGGGTTGAGTGGTTAACTTTGATCCCCATAGCCCATTTTTCAGCTGTACAACGGTAGTACGAAAATAGCTTAGGTATCTGTTTCTCAGGCTATGACATTCGACTGCGTGTTAGCTGCTCTATTTTAAACGATTGTTTAGTATATCTGGCGAATATCCGGAACCCCAGACTGTAAATGTTGCACAATTAATTATCAAACTAATCGTTCTTAGTTCAAATGTCTCAACAAGCCATTTGTTTATTATATGAAAATTGAATTGCCCATATGTAATTTTTGGCTTTGAAGATTATTGTTCAGCTAATGTTATAGAACAAGGAAACGAGCTTAATCATCGATCTCTAAACGTTTTTCGAATATTGCATTGTTTTAGATGAGCTGTCAACTGGGTATTCTATCGAAAGTTAAAGATGTTACTGTTCTAAAGCGTTATATATTTCCATCTTCAACAGCTTACGACAAAGAGGATATCTCAAAACTTGAAACAAGCGGTAAGCTAATGCTATCAGCACAAAAACAAACAGGCAGTAATTGTTTTACTAAACACCCTTTACAGTAATTTATAAGTACACGTAGCTGCTCGTATGTGATTGAAAGTTTATTAAAATTTGCGTTTTTTGACAAATGAAAGTTTATAACCATTAATTGCTTTTTATTACATAGTTAAACCAAGTTGATAAAACGTACACGAAAAACAACTGCAAAGTGTTCAACTCGTCGTTGTGAGTAGTTACCTATTAATCTTTAAAAAAGGTTTATGCAGCGAACTAACTTGTAACATTAAAATAAAAAACTGCGTAATTGAAAAACTAGAGCAAAATAATTAGTCAGCGCAACCAAAAGTAAAAAGGTCTAAAACACATGGTATGATTAAAAGTAATTTCTCAAATTATCCTGGTATCTCTCTTGTTATTAAACTCTACTTATTATCTTTGAGTACAGTAAAAAGTGTTTGATGGCGTAAATTTTTAAAATAAAAAGTTGTAGCATTAGCATAGCGCTAAGAACATAGCGGTTTAGAAATAACTAATTTATTCTCTTTGATGAAATTAAAGAGCGATAGCTTTACACTTTGTTGACGTGGTTGTTGATACACAACGTGACTGCCGAAAGGGATATTTATGAGTCAAAGAGTTCTTTATGAGCTATAATTCGCACTTAATATGAATCATTAACTACTACCATGGCTGTAGATTGTATACCAACCGGCCTAATTTTTAACGGATCATATAGAATAAGTCAGGAGATTGTTTACACTTAGATGGCTGTTCACTGAGTCTGTAACATCTATTAGAAACTTCTATGACTCTATATTCTAGTCCTTTTGACCTTGTTCTAATGGTCTTACTTTTTCAACTTCACAGTTGTTTTGTCATAAAGTAAGTTATTGATACATTTTAAGAACATTTAATAAAGTAAATTAATAAACTCTACCTGTTTGTAACATTTTGAAAGGGTGGGACAATGACTGGGGATGGGAAGATGAGGCTCAACAAGGAGCGGTCGATAAAGAGGAAGACTGTAAGGAAGGCTGGCTACATGAATGCGAGGTCTCTGTGTCATCTCTTGGAGACCTGCTTGTAGTTGCCAAGGATGACCGTTTGGCCTTGCTACAACGTGAGTTACCTATGATGTTATAATCTATTTATTAATAGGATGGTATTTGTGTTTATTCGTTGCTTGCTACGCCTTTCAGCCACGGTTACAGTTTGAGATAAAATATTGATAAAAGTGGGATTCAAACTCGCAAAATTTAGTTTTGCAGATCGACACTCCACCAGCAGCATCAATCAACCGCTTTGTGGTGGTTTTATCGGCATACCTGATGACCACTCACGTCACACTAGACTGCATGTATGTTAGTTTGCTGTGTGTCACGCTCTTTATTAATTAAATAGCAATAAATTATGGTATCACGTGTACAAAGACTCCATATAGTTTCATCCAAATTTAATTAACCTTTTTTTCACAAACTGCAATCTTCTAAAATTTTGCTGTTCAAAAATTCGTTTCTTAGCGAATTCTTGATTTAAAAAGCACCTAAAACTGAGGAAAAGTACCCTTGCGGAAAAGGAAACATGGTGGTGAAGTAAACATGTGGAATAGTAAACATGGCGGTGAAGTAAACATGTGGAATAGTAAACATGGTGGTGAAGTAAACATGTGGAATAGTAAACATGTGGAATAGTAAACATGTGGAATAGTAAACATGGCAGTGAAGTAAACATGTGGAATAGTAAACACGGTGGTTAAGTAAACATGACGGAGAATTAAAATTTCAGGAGAGGTCAACATGGGTTTCTCTAGGCTTTGCTAATGGTAAACCGAAGACTAACATTAGCTGTCGATTACCTGTGTTGAAGAGTGCTAATGAAGCAAAGAATACAGGACTTTGAAATTATCACGGATACCCATCAGAAATTTTCATAGGTCCTGTTAGAATTCGTAATAATAGTAGCTAGTAATAGCTCTGTCAGCAAGCTATGTGCAAATATGAATTTTATCACCACAGTAACTGAATTGAATGGTGCAAACTTGGTCTTCCTAACCATATTATTTTTAATAGTTGTCATTGTAACTATACTGTAGTTAATAGTTGTCATCCTAATTATACTGTTGTTAACAGCTGTCATCCTAACTATGCTGTTGTTAACAGCTGTCATCCGAACTATACTGTTATTGATAGCTGTCATTTTAACTATACTGTTGTTAACAGTTGTCATCCTAACTATGCTGTTATTGATAGCTGTCATTTTAACTATACTGTTGTTAACAGTTGTCATCCTAACTATGCTGTTGTTATCAGCTGCCATTCTAACTATACTGTTGTTAACAGCTGTCATCTTAACTATACTGTTGTTAACAGATGTCATCCTAACTATACTGTTGTTGAGAGCTGTATCGGTTTATTTATAATTTACAGTCAATTATGAAGAAGGACATGGAGAGGTGTTCACCATCCTATTGAAGCGAGTTCTCAGTGAATTTCCCAGGTGAACATACAGTAACAGATATAGATAGACTCCATGAGTCAGTATGACAGTAGGAGAGATTTATAGATGAAGCCATCTCTTTCACTGATGTATAGTTGTAGTCATATCTTTCAAAGATGTATAGTTGTAGTCATCTCTTTCAAAGATGTATAGTTGTAGTCATCTCTTTCAAAGATGTATAGTTGTAGTCATCTCTTTCAAATATGTATAGTTGTAGTCATCTCTTTCAAAGATGTATAGTTGTAGCCATCTCTTTCAAAGATGTATAGCTGTAGCCATCTCTTTCAAAGATGTATAGTTGTAGCCATCTCTTTCAAATATGTATAGTTGTAGTCATCTCTTTCAAAGATGTATAGTTGTAGCCATCTCTTTCAAAGATGTATAGCTGTAGCCATCTCTTTCAAAGATGTATAGTTGTAGCCATCACTTTCAAAGATGTATAGTTGTAGTCATCTCTTTCAAAGATGTATAATTGTAGCCATCACTTTCAAAAATGTACATATAGTTGTATATTTAGATTTCTTTCAAAGATAAAAAGTCAACGGTAATTGACTTCTAAATAGAAAACTCTAGAGATTTGTTGCCAAAACTTAACAGCAACATAAAAAAGTACTGTAAACACGCATCCACAGTATAGGGCAGCTATAGAACTAGCTGAGTTGTTGCTAGAAATAATGTAAAATGTATACATATTGTTGTAATCCAAAGTATTATTTTTTTTCAATTATTAAATAGACATCTTTTTGAACCTTTATTATTCATTCTCTTTATTGTTCAAAATTTAATCAACCTGTTAACTTTTTACATATACTATATATGGAACCAAGTACAACTTTAAGATATGAAACTGTGGTTGTATTTACAGATATGAAAATGCAAACAATGAAATGATGATTACATCGATTAACACTAAAAATGGCACACAAGGATTTATCTCTCTTGAATTTATAGAGCAACTAGCGGAATGCCCGGCATTGCACGAGTATTAAAAATCAGCTTATAAACAATGAGAGGTAATGTAGTTGCCTGCCACTTGCCATTAGCCTGACACATTGCCAATGGCTAATTTGAGCTAGCTTACTAATACATGTAAGAGCTAACTACTTGCTCTCATGGTTGAGCACGCATAAAATTACGCTACCGCTCTCCGTGACGTTGCGCGTAATGGAGAGCAGTAGGTATTTGCACCCACATAATGACACATATCGCTTAATGGAGCCATCAAGCTCATGTGGCCTAATTGGTAAGGGATTAAAATGGTGAATGGGAGGGTCCCTGATCAAATCTTTTGCGATATGGATTCTTCATTCTGAGATTTTAATCGCTATAGCCGGACATACTGAAGAATATATACGTACATACACGTACATACACATACATATACATACATTCACACATACATTCACACATACATTCACACATACAGACACACATACATACAGACACACATACATACACACATACATACAGACACACATACATACACACACGCATGCATACATACACACATACACACACACATACATCCACACATACATCCACACATACATACAGAAACATGAATTTTGAGAAATATATGTATAGATGAATAAATTTTTGGTGTATAAATTAACAAATGAAATAAGCTTGCTTATTCAGCTAACTTAAAATTATTTAGTTTCAGATTATCTATATATACATGTATATATAAATTACAGTGTTTGTCTTTTTGTTAAACCCTGTGTTCAGCTATAGCAATTGAAGTCTCGCAATAAAAAATCTGTAGGGCAGTAGATTTGATCATACGACCTTCAGCTGTAAGGCAGCGAACTTAACCAATAAGTTAATTAGCAAACAATGTGATTTAGCCACGATCAGGTTTTGTTGATTTCAATGTCAAAATATCCTGGCCGCCAGATCACCTCACATCAAAAACAATCAGAAAGGATAGAAAAATATCAATGTTTTCCGATAAAATCTACTAAAACTTTGAGCAAGTTCATTCTAACTATTCTTTTAGAGAGATGATAACCTGCGTTTTTGGTCTTCCTATAATATCACACAAGCGCTCTTCAGAAGGTCTTCCGGAGTGGACATGCATTGTAGTTGGTTTCAACACCGGCCATGTGCGCATGTACAGTGAGGTATGTACAATAGAAGCTTCAATCGAATAACCGGCACTGCTACAATTTCAAGTCAGTTGGTTTTTGTGCTGTATAAACTTTTTAAGACCAAAATAAATTCAAACAAAACTGACCAAACAGTATCAAACCAATAGTCAAGATTAGTCGATTTCACTTACGTTGTTCATTTTTGGTTTAAAAAACTAAGTACTGTCGTGTTGTCTCTTCAAAACTAAATAGCATAATAAGGTATTAAAATATAAAAAGAACATGATTCCAAAATAAAGTACTAAACATAAACCCCCCTATTTCTAATATATAATATTGTATATATGCCCCCTATTGCTAATATATAATATTGTATATAAACCCCCTATTGCTAATATATAATATTATATATAAGCCCCCCTATTGCTAATACATAATATTGTATATAAGCCCCCCTATTGCTAATATATAATATTGTATATAAGCCCCCCTATTGCTAATACATAATATTGTATATAAACCCCCCTATTGCTAATATATAATATTGTATATAAGCCCCCTATTGCTAATTTATAACATTGTATATAAACCCCCCCTATTGCTAATATATAATATTGTATATAAACACCCCTATTGCTAATATATAATATTGTATATAAGCCAGAATCAATACTTTGATAATGAATTATGAAGTTTATAAACAGCAATAAAAAGTTGCCACTACTTGCTATAAGTTCATATTCAAATACTGTATATGAACTGGCCAATAAACTACAGTATCTCAACAAAATTCTCAACACAAACCTGCAGTAACACGTATATTTAGGACCATGGTTAGAGGCAATGATATTTGGAGTTGCTTCCTCGTGTGTGTTATGATTTTGTAAAAACAACTTACTCCTCTGAGCGATCTACAGAGAGTTTTTACTTCTAGACTGGCACTAAAGTGTTGGATCAAATGCTACACAATGAGTCTGTAGTTGCCATCAAGTGTAAAACTTACAGTCCTCCCAGATATCCAGGCTCCAATGATCTGGTTAGTCAGTATTCCATTATGTTGCATAATTACATTGTTAATTGGTGACTCGCATTTTGACAGATGGCACCTGCTACCATATTTCAAGTTGCATATGTCAGCTATAAAGTGATAGCTGACACAATCAACAGGTGACAGCACAGGCCAATGCTTTACCAGTGTTTGCTGTGAAACAATGTATTGATGTTTTATTCATGCTTGCTATTTATAATGATGCACTGTCATTATTTTGGTAAAGGCATGTATGCAAAGATAACTATTTTCAAAGCTCCGGTTTTAATTTTTTGTCATGAAAAGAATTATAATAATGATGGTTTTAGTCGATATAAAATTTGAAAAAGAATTTTTACTCTCAACAGAATTGACTAATCAGATGCAAGGGTTGTTTGTCAACATGCTGGATTTAGCACTGGCGCTATGAAAAGCACGTGCCGAATCACTTCTTAATTCTAGCCTTAGAAGTGGGGCCCGTCAAGTAACATCTGCTTTCTTTTAAGTCATCTCCATCTTTTGTTATGACTTACCTGGTCATTATCTTTATCTATACGTATATGTGTTTTAGTGTTTGTCTACCTGTTGTCTTTTGTTCGTCTGTCTAGTTATAGCGATAAAGTTTTTGGGAAGGAAAATCTGCTTCACGCAGGATTATAACGTGGAACTACACTGCACTGTTATTGCCATACTATGGCAATAACAGTGCACATACTTGTGCATCGCTTGCGAAAATGCTATTGGCCAGTTTGACATTACGTGTGACGTCACACATGACGTCATTAATCAAGTCATAATCACTGGGTTTTCATGCTTCAAATAATTTCGGAGTTGACCTCTGCCAATTAATTTGCACCTTACCTTTCCAACGGTTTGGAGTTGCAATTTATCGATTTTCCCAGACAAGCTATGTACTCCTCATAACAGAAATTAGTAAAGTCGATTCGCTTTCAGGTTACGGTCGCTTTTCAATTCACGTTTCATACACTTGTTGCATTAACTAGCATTAACATTAATTAAGATGAGTATTTTCATTTTGTTTTTATCGCTACCCTTCATATTGCAAAACGGCAACAGACTTTACCACTTGCTATACAGTGATTACTTCAGAGGTTGCATGAACGATAGTCTCTTTTATTACGACGATGATGAATTATATATTGAATTGAATAGAAAAAAGCTTCTATTTACAGACAGAATGAAAGTGTGATATTAACAACATAAATGATGTAGTCAAAACACAAAAGATATTACAGGATGTTGTAATGATAAACCACAATAAAGTAAATAAAAATGTAATTATCTCGTTATCGTCATATGAGCAACCCATTGTTTGTGATAGTCATTAGAAGAGACCCGCGTGGTGGTGTGATGAAATGCGCTGAATATTTTTACCTCCACTCGAAAGAGCTAAGCCAGGTATAATTGATTCGAATTCATCCGCAGTGAACGTTTCTGTGACGTCGAATAGTAGTCTCACTGTGAATGACTTTGCACAAATTTAGCAAAGTGAAATGGCATCGAATCCTTTTGGGTTTTACCGTTTCTATGATTCGTAGTGAAAAAAACTTTAAATTCATTTGAAGCATAAAAACCCAGTAATAATCAAGCTGGCTTCACGATTATTATTATACTAAAGATTTAGACTAGTTAGCTTAAGTTACTAGCTTACCGGGTAAGTTACTCAAGTTCCTCTGGGTAAGTATTTGATTACTTGTGCAACGCCGGGCATTCACTAGTAAATACGTATTATCAGAGTTTTCTACATAGACATGGATATTTAGAAAAGTTTTGCCTATCACAATGTAAGAAGAAACTTGAAGTAGGTTCTCTACTACTAGTCTATGACTGGTGACATTGACATTACTCATTTTAGACTGAGGAGTTGTCCATTCTTTATGAAACAGCTATTGTCTCTATTGAAGGCTTCGGGTTGTTTCATACGTTGCGAGCTTGCAAGAACAGAGCAGCAATGGGTAATCATTAATAACTGTAGATTTTATAGTAGATTGGAAATACGGTCTAATGACTGTCAGATTGTAGTTGGCTTGTCTTTTGTATGTAACGCTTTGTAATGTTTTTTTTTCCATTTAAATAGCCAGTAAGCTTAGTACCACTCATTTAGTAAGCATGTAACCAGTTGTACCTCGTCAATTCTTTACCAATCAATGCAGGACAGTGTCAAGTCAAGCGATCAACCAAAACTTTGTATGTGGTTTAAAAATGGCTGTAGAATTATTGCTATTCAGTGAGCTCTTTTCTTCACAACAGCAGCTGCCAGTGGTAGTCAAGAGTTGGACTTGCCTCCATTAAACTACAAGAAATGGGGCCTAAGGAATCAGGGACAGGCATTTGATCACATTTCTGCTGGAACCTATATAGCCAACCCTTTTGATCAGCTGCAGGCAGCTTCCATGGTGAGTCGACCTCATCTACCTCGAGAGTCATCATGTTATCATCATTATTAAAGTCTTACAACTGCTTATTATTATTATTAAAGTCTTACAGTAACTTGTTATTATTGTCTTTACAGTTATTTGTTATTATCTTTTCTATTATTATATATTTTATAGTTGCGGTTAAAAAGGTGAAAAACTTGCCTTTTTAAACAATGTTCTATTGGTTGATACAGTGTCGATAGTGAGAAAATAGTGTTTATTTTATTATAATAGTTGCATAGACTTCACTAGTTGACCGTCAGTTGACTCAATTTTACATGTTCATAACTTGGTAGTGAACAGCATGACATGGTAGATATGTCTTTACAAAAAATTAGATTTGGTATTTATGAAATATTCAACTTTTTGGTCTAGCTTAGCTTTGTGTACATTTCTCATTTTGTAAGAATATTATATGCTCATGCATATAACATCAGTCCAGCTGTTGATATTCACAGAGTTTGATTTTCTACAAAATAGTTTAAAATCCAAAGTATGGGATGCTACATTCCTTTGATTATGAATATACGACTGAATATTCACTATGTTTCCATGGTGCGCAGTACTGCGAAGCAGCCCCCTCCGAAGTCGAGGGGATTGTACGTTTCCATGCTGCTCAGTGGTTTTCAGCAAATTAGCCAGAGAAGAGAAATTGTATAAATCGAGTCGCCTGATGGAGAAATAGAATCGCGGATCGCGGATACCAAACGTCATAAACGGTCTTTTTATGATTCTGTCGTCATTATACTTTTATTTACAATACACATTCACAAGGTTTTACAAACCTTAACACACTTTTTACAAAGTAATATATTTTTAATAAGTATTTTTAAGTAATATATTATTTAAACGTTAATTTAGGACTTGCCACCTATTTTTCGAAAAGTGTTGGCATCGATAACAAAGTCCAGGAAAGTAATCACCTCATCATCCTCGTGAATGCAGACCATAATTAAATTTAGGTGAAAGAAGATCGGAAGAATAGAAAAAAAACAAGATTAGCAGGACAACTTTTGTACTAGTTTATGGCCCTTGAAGAATCCGTCTCCACGGCATGAGAGCTATGCGCAGCCACTGCGCAGTCGCTGTTTCCTTGCTGCGAATTTGCACTGGCTTCGCACTGATCAGTGCACAGTGATTTCAGTGCGAAGACGCCGTTTCCATGATTCGGAGATGGCGCAACTCCGAAGCACTGCGCATCATGGAAACATAGTGATTGTCCACTCTACAGTAATTTATACTTCATTTGTTTGAACAGTTTACGTTTTTCAGCATTTTCTAGCATAAACCAATAATAAAATGTGCCTCGCATCTCACTTTTAGCGACATACTGAGCTTTAGGTTTATCTAAAATATCAGTTGAACAATTTTTAAAGTATACTGAGCTTATCATGGTATTAATCTGTGCAGCTTGTAAGCTCACACTCGCTATTGATAGAATAATAGTATGTTGCACAACTGGTGAAGACACTTCACTGGACAATGGAGGATTAGCGTTCTTGTAGTTTATACGGAAGCTGGTAATAGAGTAATTATTGCCTACCAGGTTGCTTTCCATCGCTGCAGGCGATAATGCAAACACATCGCACTCTTTCTTGTCACTAATTACGGATAATCAAAAACTAGTACGTTTCGATATGGTTACTACAGATTGTATGGGTCATTTGTTATACTGATGTAGTGTACACATTTGTTATACTGATAAAGTGTACACATTTGTTATACCGATGAAGTGTACACATTTGTCATACCGATGAAGTGTACACATTTGTTATACTGATAAAGTGTACACATTTGTTATACCGATGAAGTGTACACATTTGTTATACTGATAAAGTGTACACATTTGTTATACTGATAAAGTGTACACATTTGTTATACCGATAAAGTGTATACATTTGTTATACTGATGAATTGTACACATTTTTTATACCTATGAAGTGTACACATTGGCACTATTGAGCTTTTTTTAGGTTGGATTCAGAGAGCAGATATCTCCAGTACCACCTACTTGCCATGTGTATGCGTGTGCTGGTGAGAATCCATATGTCGGTATCTATCATGCCATCGATGTAAGTATCTTACTTGAGTTGAATTACAATAACAGAATCCGATTGATTTATAGAATCGATTGATTTTGAATTTGAACTCAGTAGCTAAAGCTTCATTTTCACTTGATGGTTGTAATTTTCCACACATCGCACTTTATCATTGTGCTTTAGTCATGCTATAGCATTAATGTATGACAGTAATTCCACTACTGACATGTAACTTACAGTGGTGTGCGAAGCTAACTAGACCCTCTTTGTTGGAAAACTAAAATTCTTGTTTACAACATTGTTACTCATTGTGAATATAGTTAATAACTATAAATTATGTATTAAATTCATCCTCATTTTCTCCTCATTTTAAATATGTAAACCAAATAGCTGTGATTTATGTTTTTGAATGATTTTGTAGGCTAAATTCTAAACAATTAATTTTTTAATGGTACAAGATAACCATTTGTACAAAAATGATCACGTCACATCATTTTATTTGCATATTTCAAGTCATATATGTGGCCCACCTAAAATGTGTTTAAAAAATTGAAATACATAAGTAGGCTTTGTTCAGTGGTTGGGGTGCTGACTTATGGGCAGAAGGTTGGTGGTTCAAGACACACAAAGAGCATTGATTGTGTTAAGGTCTGTGGTTCAAGACACAAAGAGCATTGGTTGTGTTAGGAAGATCAGTTGTTCAAGACACACAAGAAGCATTGGTTGTGTTAGGAAGGTCAGTTGTTCAAGACACACAGAGAGCATTGGTTGTGTTAGGAAGGTCAGTTGTTCAAGACACAGAGAGCATCGGTTGTGTTAAGAAGGTCAGTAGTTCAAGACACACCCAGAGAATTGGTTGTGTTAGGAAGGTCAGTGGTTCAAGACACATAGAGCATTGGCGGTATTATTAAGGTCTGTGGTTCAAAACACACAGAGAGCATTAGTGGTGTTAGGAAGGTCAATGGTTCAAGACACAGAGAGCATTGGTGGTGTTAGGAAGGTCAGTAGTTCAAAACACACAAAGAGCATTGGTGGTGTTAGGAAGGTTGGTGGTTCAAGACACACAGAGAGCATCTGTGGTGTTGGAAGGTCTGTGGTTCAAGACACATATAGAGCATTGGTGGTGTTAGGAAGGTCAGTGGTTCAAGACACATAGAGCATTGGTGGTATTAGGAATTGGTGAAGCCATTGCCATGAGAGACCCGCCCACGATAGAATACCTATAACTAACCAAGATGCACTTAAAAAGCCAGAAATGAGGATAATGTTTTTACTAATATATCTACATACGCAGTTGGAGCTATAACATGCTCGTCACTGATGATGTGGTAGCAATCCAACCACTATATGAGCATGAATGTCACCAAAACAAGCATCTGCCGTAGAGGTTCCTGAACCACGACGATATTATTAGATCGAGTGATTGTGATTACATCTATGCTCTCTGGAAAGAATCTGTTTTCAGGAACTTTGAGTTGCTTATCTAATCTATCATAGGATTTTCAACATCTCTTAATTAATCCTTTGTGTGTGTGAGCAACTACCCTAGTACAAGTTCTATGCTTTGCAAAATTCACATATATTATGTGTGATGCAAGAACAGGGTAGGAACTTTAGCAAATAAAAATGTGTGTTTGCATGGTTACAGATATTATTTACCTAAAGACACCTTTTTGTAATATCACAAGTTATAAAAATGTTTGCAACAAAATAATCGTTTGAAATGTTTTAGATGTAAAACTCTTAGTATGCACTGATTTTATTGGCTAGATGTTCAGTTAATTGTATTGCTAAAACAGAAATTTTTTTCTGAATCAAATTATTTTGTTTTCACGCCATGGCGTGCATATTTTAGGGGCAGTCCTACAGACTTTTACCAAATATAACAGGCATTGCTACGGAGCTAATCTCTGCTGGTGCTGCGAAACTTTTTTCTTGGGGCAGCAATTTTCTCAGGAAACAGGAACCTCCAAAAGATGAAAAAAAAGAAAAAAAGACTAAAGTGGAGGCAGCAACTCCAGTCTTTCGGAGGTATGCAAACCTCGTAGCTAACCTCATGAATATCTCCATGTTAGAGATCATCTCCTGATTTGTAGAGCTCAGGTAGACTCATGTTCAGCATTTTTGATAATCTCAATTTATTGACTTAGAGTAATATCCTGTTTCTCAAAAAGAGTTTTTGTCTAATTTAAACATCCAAATTCTAATGTACCCTATAAAACGGAGTTATGGCAAACACAAGCTGTTCTCTGTTGAAGGTAAGATGAGTATTTGTGTACTTGAGGGTAAGATGCTAGTGAAACATTTTCATGGTACCAAATATAGTGGAACATTGTCGTATGACATAATTCATTCCAGTGTTGGGATCTTAAGGCAAAAAATGTCATATAGAGAGGTAAAGAAACCTATAGTAATTCTCTGCTGCCAATACCTCTTGCTAAAAACATCAAAATTTTATTTACATAATGTACATATTAATAATTAGTAACCAAATAGTATATTAACCTTGATATCTATAGTTAGCTACAGTAACTTTAGTGTATTTAGTAATTATGATCTGCTTATGATTATGGTTATGATTCTTACTTCTTCCTTTACTAACGATTCATTGCTAACATATTAAAGTTATATATGTAGTTATATACGTATAATGAATTAAAGTTTATAGAAAATATTATATTAAACGCTAAAGCGCACAATAAATCTTCACTTTCACTACTTTTCACAAATTTTCATTTCACTCATGCAATATCAAGCATTTACGAAACACAAAGAATGCTTAACTGAAAGACATCAAGCATCATATTTCTTTTAGGCGTTGTGGGAGAGATTTCAGTGAGTAGCATATCGGCATCTTCATTATTCCTACGTATTCAGCACACCGACCGCCAAATGTGAATTCCGAGAAACATTTTTGTTGATATTGTATGGCGAAGAAAATATCAAAATGAGGGGACGAAAAAACATTGTGTTTCATATCATAAGGCGAAAAAAACCGTAAAACAAGGACATCATAACCTGGGGCTGCACTGTATGTTGAAATTCCAAGTTGGGTGATAATTCTTTAGCCTTGCATTTTAATGTTTGTTTATTTTTGTAATGCATGAAATGTTTCATCAGAAACTCTAAGCTGTTACCATTGATACGCAACCCCTTTTTTCATGGAGTTAACGATAAAAGTTTAAAAATGGACTCGTGGTGGACCACCTAGGATAATCCATAGCCATAGCACATTATAGAATTAATTATCTTTCAAGCCTTGAAAACATTTTAGGCCATTAGTTCAGCAAGAGTCTGAATCAATCTTTAGTTGTATACTAGCTGTGCTACCCGACGTTGCTCGGGTATTACAAATCAGCTTATAAACAATGAGAAGTAATGAGAGTTGCCTGCCACTTGCTATTAGCCTGGCAGATTACCAATGGAAAATTTTAGTAAGATAACTAATGACTATCACTTATTTACGCAATGACCCTGCATGGTATGCAAATTCATTGGGTATGTGCTCCCATATAGCGAATTATATCGACATGTACACAACTTAATCTCTGTGGCCTATTGGGTAGGGCGTCGGACTGGTGAAGGAACGGTCGTAGATCAAGTCTCCTTTGGTATGGATTCTTTATTCCAAGAATTTAATAGCTATTATAACCAGAATGCAGACAGACATACGACATAAAACATACTTTAAAAAATATATATATAGATTTAGTTACCAATATATAAATAAATATATATATACTTCACTTCACTTCAAAAATTAAGTTTGAAAAGCACTCAAAACACTATATTAAAACTATACGGATTACTTTGACTATATTAAAACAAAACGATGTTTATGACTAAAATTTCTGTTGAGTGCCAAGTGTGAAACAGCATTGTAGCCACCAGGACAAACTTTAGTCTTAAAAATCATTTGGATACGTATATATATATATAACTCTATATATTTAACTCTACTGCTTTTTATATTATATACTAGCTGTGCCACCCGGCGTTGCCCGTGTAATAGAAGAGTCTTTGGGCAGAAAATTGATTTGTATTTAACATATAACAACATTTTCCATTCTAACTTTCAAAGTACATATCATGAGAGAAGTGTGTCGTGTAGTTGAAATAAATTAAGAGAAAAATAAAAACAACTGTAAAGGTTTTAAAACTTTGTCAAACAACTGTACTTTTTAAGCTAGTAGCCTGGCATATTGCCAATGGAAAACTCTACTAAGCTAATTAATAAGGTTAGGCTTCCAATGACGGTAAGCCATGACTTTGAATCTGCATTGTTGTCCAGCTCAGCTGTTCTAATAATAGCTATAGCCGGATTTCCAATGACACACGAACGGACTTTGAGAAATATATATATATAGATTACACTATAATTCACTCTGCGCATAATGTATTGAGTGCTTTTTCTTTATTACTTACGAAATCATCATTTCTAGTGATAATATATAGACTATCAATATATAGTACTATTGATACTTTATCTATACTATATATTTGTACTATATAATATCTGTACTATAGATAGTATATATACTATCTATAGTATAGATTGTATATTATCTATATATATTAATAATATTATATATATAATATATAATACGGTGTATTATATATAATACAGATATATATTATGTCTATATCTATAAATTTCAAAGTTTGTCTGCGTGTACTTGTGTAGTTTGGTATGTCCAGCTATAACTATTAAAATCTTGAATGAAGAATCCATAATACGGAAGATTTGATCTCTGAATCTCCCATTCGCCAGGCAAATGCCTTATCAATTTAATTACGCGAGATTGATGGATTCAGTGGGCGATATATGTTGCAATGTGGGTGCAAAAACGTTACCGCTCTCCGTTACGGCACAACATCATTCTATGTATTAGTAAGAGCCGTAGATGGCCAGCTTACTTAAACTAGCCATTGGCATTGTGCCAAGCTAATGGTAAATGGCATTGTTTATAAGCCGAGGTGAGGTGACCTTTGCATGAACTTCAAGAAAAATCGGCAAAATTGATCTTTGTTAAAACGCTCAAAAGAAAAAGATGTCTTTTCTTCTGAGCATTTCAACAACGATCAAGTTTTGCCAATTTTAATCTAAAAAACGTCCTGGCAATAATATCACCTCAAACAACAAACCAATCTCAAGTGATAGAAAAATCTATACTTTTTGATAAAAAAGTTTTAAACTTTACATTAGAAGCATTTAATTTGAAACAAACATTTATGCTTTTGATTTATATTATAGTTTGTATATGTACATGTATCTACTAATAAATAAGTAAATACATGGACTTGTGACAGTGCTCTGATAACTTGAACACTTTCGCTCGGTCCCGTGAAGTTCGAGTTATCCATGTTTGACTGTATATATATATATTAGTTTTAGGTTTGTAAGGAGCAAAAGTCAAGATAATTGTAAGCATGATCACTATATTTTATGGTATAGTAAGGCCAGTTTCATTCTCTCTTTAAATTTAACAAGTTTTACTATAACTAACTTTTAGTGTCTTTAGTATATTTTTTGTATATATTTGCTGGAATATTGCATATCATTAGTAGATTATCATTATTAGTAAACTGAGTGGTTTACCATGCTTACAAGGCATTTTAGTGAAACAGGTATGAGGGAAATAGCAAGTTGGACAGGCCAATAAGAAATTACAGCATCTCGTTGCACTCAGTGTCACAAGGTAACGATAGAGGTGCGCGGCGCTGACATTATTACTCATGTCACTTTCTCTCTGATGCAGGTTTAGTGTTCAGGACAAGAGACGACTGGGTTACTCCATGTGTCTGTCTCCGTGTGGCTTGGTGGCTGCTGTCACTGACTCACTAGGCAGAGTGATCCTCTTAGACGTAGCAAGGGGTGTTATTAAGAGAATGTGGAAAGGGTACAGAAATGCTCAGGTATGATCCATGCATGCTTCGTTTACTTTACAGCTCTAGAAACAGCTAGAGTGGATGGCAAGTTAAAGATAGCTGTATTAATATTTTAAATCAGTAGATTGCGATGCATTGAAACAAGGTTTTGAATATAATATGCAGTCAAACCTCTTTATTCGAAGTTGGTTTGTTCCAAGATCTGAACATTCTATACCAAATCCATGGAATGTTCCTCTAAGTATACACAATGTTTAGTTCAATCTGATCCACAGCCCTAATAAATACTGCACATAATTATACATAGCATTAAAACAAAAGCATTGTATAAAACTGTTTCAATAATTAACGTAAAAATCATATTGCATATAGAAAATAAAGTAACAAATTAGTTAGCAATAAAAGGAGCCTTTCGTTGTTAATTTACTGTAAAGAAATACAGATGAAAGCGTAGGTGTGGCCATAGGTAGGTTTGGCCATAGGTAGGTTTGGCCATAGGTAGGTTTGGCCATAGGTAGGTTTGGCCATAGGTAGGTTTGGCCATTGGTAGGTTTGGCCATAGGTAGGTTTGGCCATTGGTAGGTTTGGCCATAGGTAGGTTTGGCCATAGGTAGGTTTGGCCATAGGTAGGTTTGGCCATAGGTAGGTTTGGCCATAGGTAGGTTTGGCCATTGGTAGGTTTGGCCATAGGTAGGTTTGGCCATAGGTAGGTTTGGCCATAGGTAGGTTTGGCCATAGGTAGGTTTGGCCATTGGTAGGTTTGGCCATAGGTAGGTTTGGCCATAGGTAGGTTTGGCCATAGGTAGGTTTGGCCATAGGTAGGTTTGGCCATAGGTAGGTTTGGCCATAGGTAGGTTTGGCCATTGGTAGGTTTGGCCATAGGTAGGTTTGGCCATAGGTAGGTTTGGCCATAGTTAGGTTTGGCCATAGGTAGGTTTGGCCATTGGTAGGTTTGGCCATAGGTAGGTTTGGCCATAGGTAGGTTTGGCCATAGGTAGGCAGCAGTGTCTGAGGTACATAACACAACTTACTCCAACTTAGACTAGATAATGTTTTAACTAACTTAGTCCATTTATTTTATATTATTTTTTTTTCACATTTCATTTTTAATTTTCACCATTCTCTTTACTTATGCTTAAAAAGCTGCAACATTTTGAGACACTTCAAACACTGTCTAGTCGAAAATTACTTCAGATGTGGTATTAAATATTCGCTGAAATTGCATGTTGGGAAATATTCATTTTGAAGCTAATGTAAGTCAAGGTGGATTGTATTCATGTAGGCTCTACTTTTGCTGTCGTTAGTTTGACTGCAATACTTAGTTGCCATTTGCAGCCTTGTTTGCCCCTCTTTGTTTTTTAGTTTATGACTTCAAAGAGCTAGCAAAACTGTTGAATAGTAATGGTAGACCTTTGCTTGAGTTCTAGTTTAGAAGTTGCTTCGATTTGAATTATTTATGCATGCCAGGCTCTCTACACTGATATAAAACTTTAATATTTCAATTATTATATTTTATTGGAATTGATTTATTGATGTATTCTGTCAGATTCTGTGTCAGCTCTGACAGTCATATAGGTGTGTCACTTCTAAACAGGTGTTTTAAAAAGCGCTTTGGAATCTTTTGGAAAACTTAGTCCTAAGAATTGCTCTCACTCTGTCATTCATTTCGTTATTAACTTTTTTGCTCTTTGTATGCGTGTTCATATTTCACTACAGGTTGGATGGATGAGTGTAAAGGAGCGGCCTTCCACTAAACCCGTCCTACGGCGCAGCGCCTTTTTCCTGCTCATCTATGCACCCAAGAGGGGCCTTTTAGAGGTTTGTATAGCACTTTTACTATTCATAGGCTATGGAATGTTACCATCATTTAAACAAACATTTTGACTTTTTTCCAGTTGCAAGAATATACATATATACTAATGATCTGTAGTGTTACATATAGGCATTGTTTCACAGCCTACCGATTGGTTCACCTTGACTCTTGTTTCTATTTGTATAATCTTTGTTAACATTTTTTATGTTTTACCTCTTGAGGTCTTGCTGTTGCTGTTGAGCATTTGATCTCAGATGTTAAACAACCAAATATATTTTTTAAACGTTTCACTTTTCTGTCACAATCAGAGTTTAGCGATTGTTTGTATCCTATGTAATGTATTTTATGTAATCAGACAATTGTATACCACTAGTAGCCGAATGCCTAAAAAATACTTCTTAGTGCCCGAAAAATATTTTTAGCAAATACTAGTTAAATGCTCGGCGTTGTATGGGTAGTAGAATTATAATTATCTAATAATGAATTTGAGTAACTTGCCTAGAAAGCTAGATCTTTACTAAAATCTTTACTAAAACAATACTCGTAGTTTGGGCTAGCTCAACAACTGTTACACGTAATGGTCAACAGTTCTTGTTATTAACCCAAGCATGCGCTTTAAGCATGAGTATCTTAACCAATGCAATGACTATTTACCCAAAAAATGCATAGGATTCCGTGTAGCTTAATAGTTAAGCTTGCTGCCTCTAAACCCGGAAATCCTGAGTTCAAATTCAGTGCTATGCAGATTTTTTGTTGTTAGGTTTACATGCTATAACAGGACTGAAGGTTTAACAAAAAGTCAAACACAGATTTATATACATAGACTAGTCTCTTAGTGAAAACTTAGAAATTGTCCAGTTTTACAAACATTTTCAATTGTCTCTTCATGCAGCAAGGAAGCAGTTTAATACATGGATTTAGTTTTACTTTATATAGAGCTTGTGGTTCTGACGCAGTCAATGTTCGCATTTCGTTAACATTATTATAGTATTTGTTCAAGCTTGCTCCAAGTTGTGTGGTAGTACAAGTAGTAGAGATAAATTAGGGTCACTTTCAACGTCGTTACGCCGTACCACCTCCAACCGTCATGGTATGACGCGCTGAATAGAAAGTGTGAGTAAGTGTTTTCCTAAATGCTCAGTTTTAATAACACAGAGTCAGTTTGTATCTTGCCAAAATGCCATTCACTGACAAGTTTAAGTGTTCATCTTCTGAGCAAGATCATTCCCGGGAAGGTGAGTTATTCTCTGAAGGACACTGAATATTGTATTCTTATACCTTGCTGTCACAACGATGTGTAACATTATTATTTTATGGCGACAATAGACATAACAGAATACATATTTACTGTCTGGATATGATTACAGGTATGGCTGGCAGACAGTGGCTCACGGGTTGGAGCATTTAATGTGGGCAAGGGCTGCAGGCTAATATACCCAGGCTGTTCTCTTCTAGGAGTCAATAGTTCTACATATAAGCTAGTCAAAGGAAAGATATGCCAGTGCTTCTTGCTAAATGCTGATGGAGAGCTTCTGTATATAACCATTCCTTTCCATCTCGCTCTCAGGTTTGCCTAGTCAACTCATTTCACCCATATTTAACCAGTGGTAAGAAAGTCAAACTAGTAGAATGTTCTTTCTGGTGTTTATTGAAACTTGGGCATGAAGCTATATTACTGCAACTGGTTTCTCATCACAATCATTTCATGTTACATGTAGCTTTAGGGTACACATCAAATCTCAATATTCGCTAATTAAGAATGTCTCGTCAATAGATTTTTCAATTTTATGTACACAGTGATGCCAATAGTAAAGGTGCTCATGATCGTCAGCTGATGTCATTGGCTAAGGCAGTGCTCAAGGAAAGAGAGCAGGAGCCACAGGCTATGACTACTGCATTGTGGGAGTCCATTAGCAAGCTTAAATTGACTACCTCACTCACAGTCGTAAGTTGTGCTTTCTTGATTATATAGGTAAAGAGTCCTTTGCTTCGTGTACCATGTGATAAGTAAGTTGTGCTCTCTTGTCTTTACAGTTGGTAAGCTTTTTGCACTACATAGCCCCTTGATCCGTAGTTATAAGTTGTGTTCTCTTATCTATGTTGGTAGAAGGTGTGTAGCCGTGTCTGACTGTCTATTTCATATCTGTAAGTTGTGCTGTCTTTTTTGCACAGACCATGAGGAGTTCACTTAACTCATAGTTGTAGGATAACTTTCTTATTTATGTTAAGAGCGCTTCTATTGCTTTGTGTAATAACTGAAGATGGTTGTGTGGTAAAAGAAGTTTTGAAGACAGATTTTGCCTTTTTATATGTAACAAGTTATAAAACTACATTTCTTGTACCTCATTTGATACTCATCATCATGTGGATGAAAATTGGGACAATGCAATCAGATAGTATTAGAAACTTGAGCTACAAGACAAGAAGTCATTTGCCTCTAAAATATTTTATCACTGAATAATTAAAAGTTGCAATAATCACTTGTTTGATTAATCCAAGTGAGTTGGGACAAATCATCTTGTAGTTTTTATACTTCAAAGCAGCTGACTTTTATATCACAATACTTTGTAAGCTGGTATTGTGTGAAATAGATGATTTAGTTTACGATAAAAAAACCCAAATTCTGAAAGTAGAAATATGTAAACATTTAGACAGAATCTGGAAGATGTGCTAACAAATGGTCAAACTACCTTTGATCTCACTTTGACCATGATTGGTTTGCATAAACACATCTTATTGCTAAACATATTGCTTCTATTTGCTGTTTATCTGTATTATTATTATTATTACTAGCAAGGCTTTAGTAGGTTCTTTTATCATTTTGGGTAGCTTTTCTATTTTTGTCAAGGTTGTCATTTTTTAAAATAAGGCCTTTCGGAGTTCCGTTATGATATTGGAGTAAGTAGATTTTACTATTTTTCACATATTGTCTTTTTTAAACAATCAAGTTTATCTTACAGATAATCGAGAAGATGCTGGCCACTAGTCACATTACTAGTCAGACAGCTGTGGACATAATAGATAAAACCATAGATTTAGTCAAACAGAGAACTCGGCAGACTTCATCCAGTGAAAAGCGTAAGTGTATTTCATTTTGTGTAGCAGCTGAAAAGGTTATGGTAGGTACTGTGATTCAGATATTTGTATTCGCTCTTCTTTATTTTAAACATAGAAAGATAAAAATCACCTAGAAGGATTACAAGAACCTAGAAAGAGAACAAGCACAAAAAATAATGAGAACATAAAAGCATAACAAGAAGCTAGAAAGAGAACAAATAATATTAGACAGTGATAGGTTTAGCTGGTTTCTTTTTTGCCATACTTTTTATTGGATAAAAAGACCAACAGTTCTATTTGAAAATGACCAGGCCTTATTATCTTGGGAAAGCAGTACATTGCAATTATGGAAAAGGATGACCTGAAGTTTGTTTTCCCATTTAATTATTTCTTTGCATCTTTTGAATATCATGCGATTGCTTTTTTCTGGTAGTTTTTAGAGAATTGCTATTTTTGGAGGAATTGGCTAGTTGCACTAAAAGACTGCCCTCAAATTTATATGCATCATCTTCCATTTGAACTAGGTGTCGCAACTTATTCACTCAATCATGTACATATTTATTCTTGCCTCACTCTTCTTTTCATTATTATTCGTCAAATGTTTTCCTAGATATTTTTGGAGGCTGCGCTTGGACTGCTGTCACTTCGGAGTTGACGATCTGCACAAATGTGCAATAGTAGTATTCTGTTATGAATTTTAGTTGACTTTATTTAGTTTTCTACACAATTTACTTGTTAAGGTCACTTCTATTCTTGTATATAATCTGTTTATAAGGTTAGGTGATGGTCAATTGAAATTGGTTTTATTGTACGAATTTGTTTTTCTATGAGTGAAGCATAAGGATAGTTGTTTTTATGCAGTTTCTGAAGGAGCAGAGACGAGCATAGATGTTGAAAGTCGTTTACTGCTGGAACAATGCGAGTCAAGAAAAGTTCTTATTGCAATGCACAGCAAGTTGGTGGAATACTCGACCCAGTCTTTCGATAGCCAGGTTAGCCTCTTTTCTATATATCTGTCTTTACGCCAATTATTAAAGTAAAAAACCTGCCATATACAAGATGATAGTAGTACAGTTACTCCTTGCACATTATATTACAGTAATCTCTCGCTGTTTTACAGTTTGAACTAGCTCTAAATACTGAAGTTTCGCTTCAGTACTTTGTGGGGTCAAAAATAATCATGGAAAAAATGACAAATTCAGAAAAAGAATTATAATATATAAAATACAGGAATCTTTATCAATGATGTATGTATAATATATATATATTGAAATTTATCATACTTGGAACTAAAATCAGAGTGCTCAACATAGGTTGGAGCAGTATAAGTTAGAAAATTAAATAATTTACTTATCTTTTTTCCAGCTACTGGCAGTTTCTTGCTAGTGCAATCCTCAGTATATCCTCCGCAATATATATATATATATATATATATTTACAATTATCCCACGACCACACGAGCGGAGCGGAAGTGTGGGAGTTTTATGATAAATGCATGCGCACACAACTTACGAAAATTATTCATCAACAATGAGACAAACCCTCGTCAAGAAATTTCATCAAAAAATTTAAGCATCGGAATTTAAAGTCGTTAAAGTATAATAACGATACAAAACACATTTAAACCTATTTAAATATGTTACCAAGTCTTTGTAAACCAACGATAATATCTTAAAACTTACCCATCTGATCGGATTATACACAAATAGACAGATTAATTTGAACGAAAATTGCCACAAAAAGCTTGAAAAGCTCGGTTTAATAAAAGTTAAGACCGAAAATTGAAACGCCAATAAAGCCGTGCGACCGATTGTAGAACTATTTAGCAGTGCGCATTTCACGATAAAACCGTGCTCATTTCATCAGTCTATGGCATTTTTCACTTGTAATCGAAGTTATTCGAAGGTTTCTGTAATAAACGTAGACCGTTTGAGGCGTAGACCGATTTACAGGTACGAAATTGTGGTACACAGTTTATCAGCCTGTGTTTTTTGTCCAATCACCGAAGGTTTCATTATTTGAAACGTTAACCGAAATTCTTTACAACTTATGTACAAGCTAGGGCCGAACTACAACGCCCCTTCATGACGAGAACATTTCTTATTTTGCTACAGTTTTATACGATGTGAATACTCTTATTCGCTTTCTGTTAAAGATCGCTTATCAAAACCATTCTACATTCAACGCAACCAACTTTCAAACTGTGTATAGTACACAGTAGCTTGCCATTTTACTTCTAATTTTGCATTTCAGAGTTATAATAAACATATTTCTTTATTGTTGTTGAATTACATACATTACAGTAAATTAGGCCTACAGCTTTATAACACTTTAATAACAGCTTTTATTTTGCTGCAGTTTGCAGAAATCTTCGAGGCGCATGAACGCTCATAGGTTTTCTATTATTGCTGTATTACTATATTAACAATATTGGTTATTTTAATAATATCAGTGCATTTTACTTATAATATTGGCCAACATTGCATTTCTCCTATTGCAAGGGAGAGATATAAACGTGTAATATTTTCCTTTCATTGTTGTTGTTTGTCATGACCAAACACTTTTTAAATAAATTTTCTAAAAACCTATATAAATACCACTTCTCGATATTGCTACCTATTACGTTTTGAAATTTAATCAAAATTGTGTATTGTTTTTCTATTATTACTATATTAATAAAATTGATTATTCTAAGAGTATCAGTGCATTTTACTTCTAATATTGGCCAATATTGCATTTCTCCTATTGCAGGGGGAAAATATAAACATCTTTTCCATTCATTATTGCTTATTGTTGTATATAATAACACCCACACCCAGTACATTACAGCTACCATTGCAGTTATCCTATTGCACTGCAGAGCCATTTGATTGCTAATATTGCATTTCTCAACCATCAGTACCCTTTATTTTTTTGCCAGTATCTCTGGCCATCTCTTTGGTCGTGGGCTGTATGACAGTGGAATTTCTAGTATATATATATATATACAAACAATTTTATATATATATATTTATAAAATTGTTTCCTCACCCCGGTTAACCCGTATGGGTGATAGTTTCTGCTCTAACTTGGGTCTCCTACCAGAGACCTGGGAGTTTGAGCACTGGCCTCAAGATCTTACCTGTTCCCAGTAGCACACTTTTCTGCAACTCACCTGAGTTGATTGCTGTTGGTATTTGGGCAAGCCACATTTTATGCGCCGGTGTTATTGCGCCCAGTGCCCCAATGACTACTGGGATTACAGTTGTTCTTACATCCCAGCATTTTTCAATCTCTTCTCCAAGAGGGAGATATTTCTCTACCTTTTCTTTTTCTTTGCTGTCTATATTGTAGTCATTGGGTACTGCTATATCTATTATAGTAGTTCTCTTGTTCTCCTTGTCCACCACCACTATATCTGGTTGGTTTGCTAGGACATGCTTGTCAGTCCGGATGTAGAAGTCCCAGAGGATCTTTGCGCGGTCATTTTCATTGACCTTACTAGGAGTTTCCCACCAGTGTTGTGGTTTATTAAGGCCATACTCGTCACATAGACTTCTATACACAACACCTGCGACATGGTTATGCCGCTCAGTGTATGCATTTCGTGCTAGCTGCTTGCATCCACTGATGATGTGTTGGATGGTCTCAGGTGCATCTTTGCACAGTCTGCATCTAGGATCGTCTCTAGTGTGATAGATTTTCGTTTGGAGTTGCCTTGTTGGGAGCACTTGCTCCTGGGCTGCCATGATTAGCGACTCTGTATTGGCCGTTAGGTTTCCTTTGTTCAGCCACATATATGTCTGGTGAAGATCGCCAACCTTAGATATTTGTCAGTGGTAAGCACCATGAAGAGGTTTCGTGTGCCAGTCAATTTCCTCATCATCAGGGCGAAGGTCCATTGTAAGAGCAGCCGATTGAAGTTCAGCTAGCAACTTATCTGAAGCGGCCATGGAGGCTGCATAGGCTTTGATGCTTCGCTCTTCCTCCTTCACTGTCTGCTGTACACTTTTGAGTCCCCCTTCCGCCATCTTTCCTATCGAGATACAATCTAGTAGTATCAGATTTTGGGTGGAGTGCTCCATGCATGGTCAGCAGTTTACGAGTTGCTATATCTGTTTCCTTGATGGCTTCCTCAGTCCACTTTATTATGCCTGCTGGATATCTTATTACTGGCAGTGCGTCGGTATTTATTGCCATGACTTGGTTCTTGGCATTCAGCTGGCTCCGTAGGACCTGCCGAAGGCGTTTCTTGTATTCGTTAATGGCTTTGTGACGTACCTCGGCTTCGTGGTTGATGTTGCTTTGCATAATCCCCAAGTACTTGTACCCTTCTTCTATATCTTTGATGGTACCATTTGGCATTCTTAGGCCATCTGTGAGCATAGAATGGTTTTTCTTAAGGGTTAGCCTTCCACATTTCTCAATACTGAAGGTCATTCCGATGTCATTGCTGTATACCTGGGTGAGGTGTATTAGCGAATCAATGTCCCTTTTTTGTTAGTGTACAGCGTGATATATATATATATATATGTATATAGCGTGATATGTACAGTGTGATATATATATATATATATCACGCTGTACACTAACAAAAAAGGGACATTGATTCGCTATATATATATATATTAGCGCTGCACAGTGATCGCGTTAATTAAACGATTAACGTGATCAATACAAATACACGATTAACTGAGTTGAGCCAATTAATCTTCAAATAAAATACAACCGAGATGGTGATCATGATGTGGTTCCTTTGTATTCTTCAATACATAACACTAACATAGCAGGTTACCACCATTTAATTTACTAACAAATAAATATTATGACAAGCAGCACTTTCTTACCAATTATATACAGCCACAATTATTTTGCACTCAACTATGAAGACACAAAGTGAGTCGCTAACATTAAACTTGTTTAGACAATACAATGCGTTCGCACCGCGCCGATCTAGCCGTAAGCGGCTATATTGTTAGCTGTTCGAGCATGTTTCTAGGTAATAGCAAGGAAAGCGATTTCAGTATCTCACAGTCTATTTTTTCTTTATTTTTAAAAACTTTTTTAAGTAAATTATACATGTATTTTCATTTTTCAAAAAATCACAAACATATTTCAGCTTTAGAATATTAGTAATATAAGATTGACACTTTATTGCAACATGAAAGCAGAAAATGTCTCTCTTACTAGCTAGCGCATTTCCGTGCGTGTGTTGTTGGAAGTGCAAACAAGAAAGCGGAGCGCACTAAATGCCAGACAGAATTTGCCTACCACCACAGCGCATCATCATTAAAAGATAATTTAACTAATTCTCATCACACCGCGCAGAAATCATCACCAGCGGTCGCAGACAATATTTACTACTACTGTCCCCTGTGAGCGTCTATTCTCTAAAGCTGGCAATATTATATGTAGGAAGAGGGTATCTCTTTATTCGGATAATGTGAATAAACTGTGCTGCCTCAATCCTTGGCTGACTTAATTATAGACTTTCATAGACTGTTTTCATACTTATAATAATTATTACATTGTAACTTATGTACAATGTACATAACATATACTGCTGCTAACAATTGTCTCAAATATAATTAGTTTATATGTAGCTGTATTATTTGTTTTTGAATATGCAGGTTTTTGCTAGATTAATTCTAAGATTAATCGTAATCGAAGATTAACTAGTTCAGACCAATTATTAATCGTGATTAATTTTTATAATCGTTGTGCAGCTCTAATCTCATGACCAAACGAGCGGATGCGAAGTTTGGGAGTTTTTATGATAAATGCATGTGCACACAACTTACAAAAATTATTCATCAACAATGAGACGAACCCTTGTATAAAAATTTCATCAACCAATTTAACCATCGTTTTGTAGATTAGTTAAAGTATAATAACGATACAAAACACATATAGACCCATTTAAATATGTTACCAAGTCTTTGTAAATTATCGAAATTCTCTAAAAACTTACCCATCTGATCGGATTATACACAAATAGACAGATTTATTTGGACGAAAATCGTCATAAAACGCTTGAAAAGCTTGGTTTAGAAAAAGTTAAGACCGGAAATTGAAATGCCGGGCAACAGAGAATAGAACGATTAAATCGTGTGCATTTCGTGAAAAAATAACGTGCACATTTCACCAGTCTATAGCATTGTCGACGGTTTCTGTAATTAATGTAGGAGTACTGAAATCGTTTCATCTTTGCCCATTTCAAAGTATCCGACTTTTTAGAAACATTCCAGTACTTTGGTATTCTAACTGATGTTCAACGCAGTGTAAGTAAAGGAAATGACGATGATATTTTCTTCTAACGATTTTTATGAGATTATGATATTTAATTATAAGTTTGGATATTATTCTTGATACTTCTTGATATTGTTAGCTATGACGTTTTGAAATGTAAACAAAATTGTGCATTGGTTTTCTATTATTACTGTATTACTATTACAAAGTTTGGATATTCTTTTTGATACTTTTTGATATTGTTAGCTATGACGTTTTTAAATGTAAACAAAATTGTTCATTGGTTTTCTATTATTACTGTATTACTATATTAATAATATTGGTTATTCTAATAATATCAGTGCATTTTACTTCTAATATTGCATTTCTCCTATTGCAGCGAGAGAGGTATAAACATATAATCTTTTCCTTTCATTATTGCTGTTTGTCATGACCAAACACTTTTTTAAGTAGATTTTCTAAAAATCTATATAAATATCACTTCTTGATATTGTTAGCTATTACGTTTTGAAATGTAAACAAAATTGTGCATTGGTTTTATACTATTACTATATTAATAATATTGGTTATTCTAATAATATCAGTGCATTTTACTTCTAATATTGGCCAATATTGCGTTTCTCCTATTGCTGGGGGAGAGATATAAACATATAATCTTTTCCTTTCATTATTGCTGTTTGTTGTATATAATAACACCCACACCCAGTACATTACAGCTACCATTGCAGTTATCCTATTGCACTGCAGTGCCATTTGACTGCTAATATTGCATTTCTCAACCATCAGTACCCTTTCTTTTTTCCAATATCACTTTGGTCGTGGGCTGTATGACAGTGGAATTTCTAGTATATATATATATATCACACACATATATATATATATATATGTATATATCACACGTATATATATTTATAATGTATAATATGTATAATATATAACATATGTATATATAGTATCAGTATATCTATAGTATCAGTATATATGTAGTATCAGTATATATATATATCAGTATATATACATATCAGTATATATATTAGTATGTATATATCAGTGCTAGTGGAATTCTTGGCGTTGCATGAGTATCAAAAATCAGCTTATAAACCATGAGAGGTAATGTAGTTGCTTGCCACTTGCCATTAGCCTGGCACATTGCCAATGGCTAATTTGAGTAAGCTTAGTAATAAGAGCTAACTACTTGCTCTCACAGCAGAGCAAGAATAAAATTACGTTACGCCGTAAAGGAGAGCGGTAGCGTATTTCCACTCCAATGAATCCGTCAATCTCGCGTAGCTAAATTGGCATTCGCCTCGTGAGCGGGAGTTTGCGAGATCAAATCCTCTGCGATACGCATTTTTCATTCCGATATTTTAATAGCTATGGCTGGACATACTGAGCCACACACGGATACACAAACTTTGATATACAGATATATATCAGTATTAGTATATATACAGTCAAACATGGATAACTCAAACCTCACGGGACCGAGCGAAAATGTTCGAGTTATCAGAGCACTGTCGCAAGTGCATGTATTTATCAGTAGATACAAGTACATATACAAACTATATATAAATTAAAAGCATAGATTGCTTGTTGCAAATTAAAGGGCTTCTCATGTAAAGTTTTAAAATTTTTTATCAGAAAGTATAGATATTTTTCTATCACTTAAGATTTGTTTGTTGTTCTAGGTGATGTGACTGCAAGGACGTTTTCAGATTAAAATTGGCAAAACTTCATCACGGTTAGAACGCTCAGAAAAAAAAATCTTTTTCTTCTGAGTGTTTTAACCAAGATCACAATTTTGCCGATTTTACTTGAAGGGTCACTTGCAACAAAATTCACATTACAGTTATTTGGTATCAAAAGGTTCACCATGTTTCGCTCTGCTGTGTTGTAAGTACAAGTATGTGGAAATGTGATTACAAGCTTTTAAAAGCTCAAAAACGAACAGTTAATTGCAGCCATCACGAAAACACCGTAGGTTGGAATCCCTTTATTTCGATGACGTACTCAACTCGACGTGATTATTGTTTTGACACAATGTTATCACATGAAATTAAAGGCCAATAAAAGGCTCGATATAAAACGTCTCATAGCACTAGTTTATGACAAACACTTCGGGTTCTATTGGAAAACCCTTATTAAATACATGTATAGACGCTTGTTACTTTACAGTTTTGTTTCAGCTTGTTCTAATCATCTAGTTGTAATCTGATCATGTGACCCATACTACCTGCCAAATGGCACAAACAATTTCAGCAGCATTTTTTGACTATCACAGGTGACCATCAAGCTCGTCATGTTTATCAGAGGATGATATACACTCCTTTGAGCTAAGGTTAAAAAATTAAACTAATTTTTAGGCTGGGTTTTGAGATAGCAATGTTCAAAGTGACAGCATTACAATGATGATGAAATAGGCGCGCAAGGACAATAGACATGGTTTTATTGAATGCGTGAAGCATATTTGTGAAAATATTTCGACGAATGAGTTTGCATGAAAGTGTAAAAAGAAGCACATCTCCATCCTCCGTCTTCAACTCCATCCCATTTGAGCCGTTTTTAGAGGGATTCCAGCCTACGGCGATTTCGTTATGGCTGCAATTGACTGTTCGTTTTTGACCTTTAAGAGCTTGTAATCACATTTCCACATATTTTGCACTTACAATACAGCAGAGTAAGACATGGTGAATATTTTGATACCAAATAACTGTAATGTGAATTTTGTTGCAAGTCAACCTTTAAAGGCTCGTCAATAGGAAGACTACACTGTTAGTTGGTCACTCTTGATCACTAACACAGTCTTGAGAATCTGTAGAAATTCCATCAGCACTAAAAGGTGTTGTTAGGATAAGTCACCCTGTTTCTTATCTAGTGCAAACACAAAACTACATTTGTTTTCTCTTTATCAGGTGACAGATATCTCCAGTGTTCAGCCGTGTGGAGAAGTTGCCTCCCTTTTCCAGCTGACCATACCAGCGTTCTCTCCTAAAAAAGTAGCATTTGAAGCTGATTCACATCTTACCCTTTCTACGTTCCTTTCATTCTGTTCAAGTCAGCACACTGCTCTGAAAATGCATGAGGTCAGAGACCCAACTCACCTGGTTAGCTTAGGTAAGTTTGCAAAATATTATTGGATTTATAATTGATGAATTAAGGTAATAGCGTGATAGTATGCCTATGCGATAACTTGTTATTAGCCCTCGGGCAATTTCTTGGACTACAAATTCACTTCACTAATGAGCACATCGACTGAGCTTCACTGCCAATTGATATTGCACTCACGCATATATTCGTCATTTTTATAGCACGAAAAAGCAGAACTGCACTCGATCTGTTCTGATTGATTGTGACGGCCAAACAATTGTCTGCAAATTAAAGAAGTTCAAACTACACTTTGGCCGATTGTTTTAAACATTTTTGCCACAAATAAAAGTTTTTTAAATTTCGTTACCCTTATAAGATCTTGAAACTGCCAGTTGATGTTGCACACAAATTCTTTTGTTATTTTTGTTGGTTGCCAGGATACGTTAGCTTGCTTTTGGTGAGAAAATAGAACTGCACACAATCTACTCTGAATGGTTGTTGCAGCTGAACAACCATTTGTAAATTGAGTTCATTTGAGTTCATTCAAATTGAGTTTTGCTGATTTTTTAAAACATTTTCAGTCAGCTGTGAAGAAGTTTTTCAAAATTTATTGGTTGATCAAGATTATTTGTATAATCTACCCTATTATTGGCTAGTGTACTCGCAGATTCACTGTAAAATTTCACTGTGTCATCGACTTGTACCGCAGCAAATCATTTTTTATATAATACACCATATCCTAAGTATGTGTTACTGTGTCATTTATAAGCCTATTTTAATAAAAAAAATATTTTGAAAGAGTGAGACTGAGGTATGAGATGATGTGTTGTAATAGAATCATTCTGGTGTGTCTAAGCTTGAACTTTGGTTGATCATATCAATCGTAACCAGATAAGGGAGAAACATAATGCTGCCTGGGCTGACCCTGACACAAGCCATTTATTTTTTGGCTATGTTTTATATGGTCTAGATGTTTATAATCTACCATTTGGTAGCGTGCTTACAATCACAACTCTGTTATGCTTCTTTGATGTAAACTAATGATAGTAAAACATCTCAGTTATAACACGGCCCTTGCCGATGGATATAAATGAGACAAAACACATGAATCGCTTCAGTCCTATCAGCTCACTCTCTGCTGAACCTTTTAGTCAGGCTTTCTAACTGATATGTTACAAAGAGTTAGTGATGGAGTCATATTGTCTGTTTTGTAGGTCGTCTCCTCTTTGAACCGTGTCTCGAGCATGGAGTCAGTCTGAATGAAGTGATTGAAGTTACGAGTCCACTTACTCTCACTGTCAGGTTCATGCTAGTGAGTTTTTGTCACTTCACTCGAAAGCTTTTGTGTATATTTATACTGGTTTGCTCAATAATATGATGAACTTGGATGTTATTGTAGTCATATAGATATTAGAGGATGTGGTTAACTGGTGATGGTTCTCTAGTAACAAATATATCATTCAATAACGATGCATGCTTGAGATATTAATCTCTTTATTTTAAGTTTAAATGAAAACAAACACTCATCTTAAAAGCATCTGACTTGCTGTTTTTTACCTCTTCAATGTATGACTATTGTCTGCCTGCATACCAGAATATCTTGGTTCTTCTCTGTATGTATACTGGGTACTCGTATACCAGGGCGTATTGACGGTTTACCAGAACACCTTAGGGGGAAATCGTCATCAGAAATACATTTTACAGCTGATAATACCGTAGTTCTTGTTATTAGCAAGATATATACTTTTGCTTGACCTTGGTCTCTATAATACACATGCTTATGTAATTATACTCACCTCTACTTTCATACATAGAGGTTTTTAGGGTTTGTGAATCTTGTTCTCTCGAAAACGACATAACAGTTTCATCTCTGTCATACGGCATGTAATGTAAAAACATAGAAAGACAACTTTTCATGTTCAGAATTATTGTAAATCTTTATTTATTTAATCGTTTATTCTTTTGCTCACTTTTACTGTCTTGCAACTTCATGTATATTTTGTGATGCGTGTTTTTTTAAGGTTGATGGAAAGTTGCGACAGTTGCTCATTCTGATTGAATTAAGTAATATGGAAACTTTCTGACTTCACTAGTAATGATAGTTTTATATCTGAAACAAGTCTTGAATACACCTGATACATAAGCCAGAGCCACAGTCCTGTTTGTTTTTGTCAGAAATTTTTTACTTTTGCTGTTATCAGCGTTTCATAAACTGTAAAAAATTGAGTTTTTTCAGCCTTTCCTAGTTTCCATGTCGAGCTCTTGTAAAATTAATAATAGCCCCATATATGCTGCTGGAGGTAACTGTTCGTACTGTTCATAACTGTTCCTTTTAGAACTGCCTGCTGGAGTATTACCTGAGCCTACAGAACCCTAGTGACTCACACCTCCCTCTACTAGAGGATATTATTAGTACTCTTCGTCAGGTAGATGTCACACAGGAAACTGAAGAACCTTCTGACAGGTCACCTTCACCCGTAACCACTTGCGATGACCTCACACCAGCCCTCAAGTTTGATCAGCAGGCAGCGCCATTTCCTCCGCAGTCTGATGCTCCCTGGTGGGCATACATCAAGGATACTTGTGAAGCTTCCAGCAGCCTCAAATCTTACATCCATATCGCTGCAGCCTGCAGAAGCATCTGTATCAAGGCCACTGAGCAACTCACAACTGAGGTGGGCTGGCTGGTGAATGTATTTATTGAACATTCTTTTTATTTT
Source organism: Watersipora subatra (assembly GCF_963576615.1). Lineage (NCBI taxonomy): Eukaryota > Metazoa > Bryozoa > Gymnolaemata > Cheilostomatida > Watersiporidae > Watersipora > Watersipora subatra. The sequence goes on from NC_088714.1 coordinate 29,648,738, forward strand.
CACTATCAATATGAGTAGATAAATGTGATATGATACTCAGGGAAGGGTTTTTTCACTTTTGCCTTGTTTTCTTTCAGAAGTTATTTTACTAGAGACTAATGACTTTAACATTGTGTTCAAGTGATGAAAAACTTATGTCAATATTTTATTTCTCACCTCGACTACAAGAGTGCATGTATTTGAGGTGAGATATGCTAGCAACTGATGATATAAGTAAACATCTTAACCTCGACATACATTGTTCATCCATTATTTGTACACAAAACCTTCAGATGGTCGAGCAAACATTCCATGAGAAAGTGGAGTTATTTCTTTCATTCATTCTACACCTTAGAACCAATAATTACTTGCATTAATTGCATACAATATTAAAGAAAATTGCATTATATAAATATATGTGAAAAACTAAATTTAATATACTAACATATATGTAAGAAACTAAATTAGTAAAGGAATAATTAATGTGAAGAGGTTTTAATTGGCATTTCAATGGGAGATACAGACCTATTGTCATATGACTATTGTGCCTTTTTGTTTATATTTAACTTTAATTTTGATTTGCAGTCGTGACACTTTTGACTGCTTTTTTCAATTCACTTTCACTGCCTTACTCGTAACTACTAGATAGCTTTGGAATTTGTTAAAGTTGATCTAAAGATGTTCATATGTGTTTTTCTACCATTTTTGCTTTTACTCTGGAAAATACTGCCTTCTTCCTTCACTGAAACTACTACTACCATATCTGTTTTTAGTGATCAAAAATTTTAGCTAGAAAAGGAAGGTACGAAGCACTGTATAATAGGGCCTATTAATTGAATCCCAAAGAACCGAACTATGTCAAGGAGAATTGTGTACATATATACTTTTTTGATGTGTAGCCAAATATTTGCTAAAACTTTACATTGTCTGGAAAAATATTCATAGGTTAAGGTGATAGTAAGTCGAGGTTTCACTGTACCTATGAGCTCTTCAGAGATTTGGAGATATGAAATTAGTATGTCCTTTTCATTCTTTTGGTCGATTACCCATTTATGTGAATGATTTTAAGTTGCCAGACTCTAGTGATGACTTGGAGGGGATACCTGGTGAAGATAAGGCTAAGGACAGTCCATGGGAGCACCTGTCTGTAGATGTCACTATGTGGAATGTGTCTCTTAGCCAGCTAGAGGAGATCATTGCACTCAACAATCTATTGCGTTATCAACGTAAACTCCCTAGCAAGGAAATAGGCTCCAATTCACAGATTGTAACTGTTCAGCAGATCAAAACAGGCCATAGAGGTTAGATTCATCTAGAAGGCTATTTGACCTTATTCTGTGAAATGCGTTAAGTATTTATTTTAGAACAGCTAATCTTTACTATAATAAGAACCGTGTCCATTCTTATGAAGCCACGGTTGGAGGTTAGTAAAAAAGATTGCATCATGCAAGATTTGTACCCAACAACATTATGATTTGCCTTCAGGCATGCTACCACCTGCACCAACTATTCACATTCCAGTTGTTTAGACTTATTGTGCATATACTTATTCACTGTGATTTATTGGCATGCCTGACGATCTCTCACGACACTCAAGACTGCCAGGGTACTGGTTGTATTAATAGAATACTCTGCATAATCAGTCGGTATAACATGTGACTTCCTGTTTACTACGGTGACTTTTATCATGTGCCAATTCTCTCGCAAAATTGTAAAGTGCAAACATGCCTTTGGTGTTCCTAAAGTATTTCTACCAGCATGTTATTTCTTCTTCCCTTTACCTTTATTTTTTGACAGAACTTAATCTTTTCATGTAGCTTCTGTGTTTGATTTAAAAGTTTTTAGGAAAATCTCATTAAAACCTAATTAAAAAAATCCAAATTGGAAATTTTATCTTACTAGAAATTCCACTGTCATACAGCCCACGACCAAAGTGATATTGGGAAAAAAAAGAAAGGGTACTGATGGTTGAGAAATGCAATATTAGCAGTCAAATGGCACTGCAGTGCAATAGGACAACTGGAATGGTAGCTGTAATGTACTGGTTGTGGGTGTTATTATATACAACAAACAGCAATAATGAAAGGAAAAGATTATATGTTTATATCTCTCCCCCAGCAATAGGAGAAACGCAATATTGGCCAATATTAGAAGTAAAATGCACTGATATTATTAGAATAACCAATATTATTAACATAGTAATAATATAAAACCAATGCACAATTTTGTTTACATTTCAAAACGTCATAGCTAACAATATCACGAAGTTGTGTTATTTATATAGATTTTTAGAAATTCTGTACCACGTAGTCATTGTTCTGTAGTCATCCAAACTTATAATTAGTTATTGTAATAATGTCATAAGAACCGTTAGAAAAAATATCATCGTGATTTTCTTTACTTACACTGCGTTAGACATCAGTTAGAATACCAAAGTACTCCAAATTGTCTAAAATGTCAGTTACTTTTAAATCGGCAAAAATGAAACGATTTTAGTACTCCTAACTTAATTACAGAAACCTTCGGCAATTCGACAATGCTATAGACTGGTGAAACGTGCATGTTATTTTTTTCGTGAAACATGCACGTTATTTTTTTCGTGAAATGCGCACGACTTAATCGTTCTATTCTCTGTCGCTCGGCGTTTTAATTTCCGGTCTTAACTTTGATAAAAGTGAGGCTTAGCAAGTTTTAATAACGATTTTCGGCCAAATAAATCTGTCTATTTATGTATAATCCGATCAGATGGGTTAGTTTTAGGAATTTGTGGTAACCTTTCAAAGGCTTGGTAACATATTTAAATAGGTTTATATGCGTTTCGTATCACTATTATACTTGAACGACTTTACTGAAAAATAGTTAAATTTGTTAATAAGATTTCGTTACAAGGGTTTGGTGACGGCCGTTAACGGATAATTTTTCGGGGGTTGTGTGCACATGTGCATTTATCATAAATCTCCCAAACCAATCACTTCGCTCGTGTTTGGTCGTGGGACAATCGCTTCGCTCGTGTTTGGTCGTGGGATAATGATTTTAGACTTTTAAAAGACCACAGGCCACTTGTTGAAAATAAATTAGTTAGAAAATGTGGGAATACCCACAAAGCATTCAATTGCCTTAACTGATCTTTGAAGATACAAACATTGTGAACTCTCTCTGAATCTGCTTACAAAGGACAACTGTACTATTTTGAGCTACAGTGCCAGAGTGTCACAGATGCTATTTACTCTGTGCTGTGTATTGGGAAACAGACCTAGTGCTTTTACAGTAGTTATTAGCTGTAGTGGAGCAGGCACAGTGACTATTTCAACGAATCTTTTGCTGAACACAAAAAGGGACTTTGGCATTTCAGATGAATTGAGTAATCTCAAAATGAAGATAGTTACCTTTATTTAACAGCTTTGTGTCAAAAACGAATTAAATTTGCTATTTCTATAGCAAACATTCACACCAGACATTTTTTTAGAGTAGACATCAAAAAAAGTATGTATTTAGGTTTGTAAAACTTTAAATTCTGATTAAGATGCGGAGAATTGTATTCTCTTTTTATCATGTTTCTTATAATAAAAGAGAAAATAAGTCTTGCATATGTGTTTTGTTGCTTGCAATGCGTTACTAGTCTAATACATTTGTCACCTATTCATCAATTTGCTAAAATAAGAAACAGCTCAGAATTTTGTGATTTTCTCTATTTTTTGACAGGTTTAATAGGCGAACTGGTAGGTAGGTGGTGTGTGGCCAACATGTTTTGCCCAGAAGAGCACAGAGTGGGCACAACTCCAACCGGGAGTGAAGAGTCGAGCAAACCAGAAGGTAGTATTTTGGTTACTGCATGCGGCAAGTTTAATAAACAATACCAGTTTGTACTTCCTATCCATGCGGAACTGTCAGTTCATGTATGACATTTATCTGCATTCAATTGTTTGTGCATGTCTAGTTGTGATTATGTATAGAATGCTTTTAGCAATATTTATTGCTTAAGAATAATATTGTTTTATTACAATGCCTATGACAGTACTTCATATAGCAATGAACAAGCAGGCTAAGCTTTTCAGTCTGAGTTTAATGGAATTTTTATGGAAAAACAAAACACAGCTTGTTTGTTTTGACTTAACTTTCTATGAACACATAAGTATCATTTGTTAGTCTTATTTTAGAAGTTTTTATGGTTTAGTATTATATAGTAAGTGTTTGTGTAACCTTTTCTTCCATCCTGTTTTGATATATTTTCTATTGTTATTTTCATTTGTAGTTGTTTCTTATTGTTGTACCATATTTTCATGAACACGAACATTAGCGCTTCTGGTAGCTAACTCTTGCTACCGCATGCTACTTTAGTGACGTGCCACTTTAGTGACGTGCCACTTTAGTGACGTGCCACTTTAGTGACGTGCCACTTTAGTGACGTGCCACTTTAGTGACGTGCCACTTTAGTGACGTGCCACTTTTGTGACGTGCCTCTTTAGTGACGTGCCACTTTAGTGACGTGCCACTTTAGTGGCGTGCCACTTTAGTGACATGCCACTTTAGTGACATGCCACTTTAGTGACATGCCACTTTAGTGACATGCCACTTTAGTGACATGCCACTTTAGTGACATGCCACTTTAGTGACATGCCACTTTAGTGACATGCCACTTTAGTGACATGCCACTTTAGTGACATGCGTGAAGATTATTTCATACGAGAGGCCACTTTAGAAGCTGCTCAGTGCAACAGTAGGAAAAGTGGTATTGCTTGACTTGTACTAGGAGTAAACATTTCATCTCTTTACAAAAAATATACAAACGGCATTTCATCTGACCAATTATTGCTCTCATATCAAAACTGGATATGTGAAAAATAAAATGGTTCGATTCCGCGCTTTTATTTAAAAAAGATGGCTGTCGAAAGAAGGTATGTCTCAACTTTGTACAGAAGATGCTGCAAATATTTACCTCATTGGGCTCCGAGTCCTCATTTAGTAGTGAAAGTACCAGTAAATCTGATTGTTCAGATGGTGACCATGATTTGGTTGTAGCTAATGTTTCTAAGGAAAGTAGTGGAAGAAATATTTCATGGCAAATTTACAATTTGTTTTCATCTTAAGTTTTAAAAAAAATTTAAAAATGTTATTCCCAGTATTCACAATTGCTAAAACTATTCCATCTTGTAGAAATTAATTTGCGTTTCACTCTCATTTTTATTTGATGGCAATTGGATACTTTGCAAATTAGTTTAACTTTGTCAACCCATGTCCAGAATAGGAAATTTGAAAAAATTAATTACATTCCAGCTAAATAAAAGATACATAAGGATAGTTAACCTACCTACAAGAACTAATTAAGGTAGATGTACCTGTTTGTCAGCTAATCATTTCATTGTTGACTTTCGTAGAATACTCTTGCGTCTGAGACTATGTTTCTTTAAAAATCGTTAACAAAAACTAGATAATGAAGTACAGGCAGTCCTCACTTAACGATGGGGTCACATTTTGAAAACCCCGTCGTTAAGCGATTCCGTTGTTAAATGAACCCCTTCCTTTGAACCTCCCTTGTATACATAAAGGCTACTCACACTACTGTATCTTTTTATCTTTCTTTTATTTCTACTTTGAGTTGGTTTTTTAAATAATTAGTGTCAACCTTTAATAATTAACTCTTGACTTTTCTCTTTTGCTTAGCTTTAGTATGCACACGAGCATATAAACAAATAGGACGCTACATTGCGACAGATATTGCATCTTTTTACCTATTCTTTGTTTACTTTCTTAGCATTTCTCTTTTCATTTAGCATTTGTATGCACAATATGTCTTTTTTATCATGGTTTAATTCAAGCAGATACTAGCCTAACACCCAATACCTTATGCGCATAAAAATAATGTCACATTGTCATAATCGTGTACATGTTTAATATCTATACATCAACAGTCACTTTAGTGGTTTTACCAAATATATTTTTCTATTTTGTTCAGCTTCTTTACACAGTCTGTGCCATTTTCACAATTTTTAGCGTGTCATCGTAACTCTGAGTCATCATTAATCACATTAATTATCAGTATTCTATGTACGTATCTGGTATGCTATGTTATTATAAAATATGGATACACAAACAAGTACTCTGAAATAAAATAAATTGTTTGTGTTTTCTTGCACAATTCACAATATTTTTTTTGCCACAACCTTTTGCTACACAAACTTATTTGTTGAAATTGACTTTGGAACATGCATGAAAAAAAGCTGCATTAAGATCATGTACCAAGGATTAATCTTATGTTCCTTTATATACAAAAATTAGACAACTCCTTTTGAATTTTTCCTTCTATGGTTCATTGTCCATATGCAGTTGTGAAAAAGAGGGCGATTCAGATTACAAAAGGCTCAGCACCAGATGTTAAAGCATTTGTCTGAGTGCATTTTTCTCTTGCAGAATATAAATATAGCTAGTAGATTTTACTATCTATACTGTATCTTTAAGGAAAGTTGTTGTTCACTTGTTCAAACCTACAACCCTAGAATAAAGAAGTGATCTAGGCAGCAGCTATCATTCTTTTTGTTGGATAGTTTGATTGTATTGCTAAAATATTGGAGAGAGAATAGACTACGATAAGTGTGAAAACAGGATCACTTTTCACTCACTCTAGACTTGTTGCTTTTTAGAGACTCGCTACAATGAAAATAACTCACCCAGTTTTATAATTCTCAGATGTTTGATATACATTTTGATTTTAGGGAACCTGCTTATATATCAGGTATTTAAAATACATTGTGGTTGTCGTGTACAACATTCAGCAATGTATGGTTAGCTATAAAGGATAAGGCTGGCAACTCGCGACTGCTAACTACCAGTAAATGTCTAGCCTCTGGCTTTTCTAACCAGTCAGTCACATGAAATCAGAGTCCCTATTTAGTACAACAAGTTATTCATGGCTACAGGTATATTAATTTATAGATGTATTGTAATCTTTACTATAATAAGAGCGGTGGACGTCTGTCTCAAGCTATTGATGAAGGGTGGAAAAAAGATTGCATTAAGTGAGATTTGAACTCCCAACATTCGGTGATGCAGCCGGGCATGCTACTACCTGCACTATCCATTCACCTTCATGGATTTAGAATAGTTACGGTGCATATACATGTACTCATTTCCTCTATTTTATTGGCACACTTGATGATCTCTTCTTCACCATACTACTAGGGCATTAGTAAACTAGTAAATCTTGTTTGTTTTTGTATGATGCTATTTTATTACAGTATGTGTAATATTTTTAGGTTCAAGCCACATGGGTTTATATAAAAAGGCTATTGAAACATTTCCTCTTAGCCTATCTTCTGACAACATTAATGCCAATGCATGCTGGGAGTATATGTCTGAGTGGAACAAGGGCATTGAGAGCTTGTATAACTTCAAGTTTGCCCTCAAGTATCTCAGGAGCATTGAAAATGGCTGCCTCCGGCATGGTTAGTTACTCTATATGACATATATTATCATATAATGTTGTTACAATTATTCTGCATTATCATTGAGGTTAGATTGATCTGAAGCATTTTTAATTCACATAACACGATATTGTATGACATATAACATGACCTCCTATGACTCCACTAGTAGTAGTGCTGTTAGTAGTATGTAAAGTTATAAGTCTCACTCATGTAATATGACCCTCTGCGAGTCAAGTAATAGTATTGTAACAATGTGTAAAGTTTATGGCCTGAATTCTATTTCACTGCTGCTCTTTTTTGGTCAACACAAAATAAAACAAGTTAATCATGGGTTTCCTGTTAGCTAACGAGTAGATTAATGGTTTGTCAAATTGTTTTGCTTTTATATGGGTTGTTGGTGATTTGGTGATTGTGGTTGCTGCATTCAAATTTCACCGAGAGCTTAACTGTATTTTAACTGAGTTTTACTGCTTTAAACTTTTGCAACATTTTAACTGTTTAACTGCTTTTTAACGCAAGTTTAACTGAATTTTTGCGGCAGTTTAACTAACGGTATTTATTGAGTGTTGGGCTGTTAATTTCCTTAGCAATATCATAGTCGTGTATTGTGTAAGTAAAAGCAAATCACTGACAATTTGATGTGATTAAAACTGGTCTTTATTATTCTCTGTTTTTACTAATGTCATAGCTGTGTATTCTCATGTACAGCGGGTAATTTTGTGTGTTTTGAAAAGAGATTATTTGTCAACAAAAATCAACATAAGTTGGTGTATCAGACTTGTAGTAAAGACCCTCTCTAGTTAATGAGATGTAGACATTTGAAACTAAGAGTGCGTTTTATGCATCTTTGAGAGTGCCTGAGATTAGACTAGCTATGCTGTCTTTAAAAACGGAACATGTTGTGTTTTGAATATATCATTATGAACCAAAGTGTTATTAAAAATTGATAAAATAGACCCCTTCTTGCTGAGACGTAATTTTTCTAAAGTTTAACCAACATCAACGGAGTTTCAAGTTTGATTTTCCTGCTGCGCTATTCACGTGAGATCAGCTCTTCTGCTCTCGATGCTGCTCTCGATGCTGCTCTCGATGCTGCTAGATGACTTTTGTCTTCGCTAAATGTCAAGTTGTCCGTGCTGAATAATTATTCAGTAATTATTCTCTATCTTTGACCTTTTGAATTTTAAAAATTGTTTTTATACAAAGTCATTGCACAGAAGCTTTTATTATATTCCCATTTTGAAGTAGATAAAATTTATAATTCGTTGTTCTATAATTTACTTTTGTGTAATATTAGTAACCGTTTATATTTTGCATACATTCCAGGTATCTGCTATATGATGTGGGCAACTTATTTGATGAAACGAATATCTGGTCTTGTTCTCTTAATTGAGAAGGTAGGAAAAGCGCCCAAAGATCGTTTGATTAAAAAAGAATTAGAAATGGATACAGCTACAGCTACAGAGTTCATAGGAGTCGTGTGCGATTTCATGGAAATATTTCTTCAGGTAAACTAGTTGTATTATGATTTAAAAGCTGTAGCAACATTTCAAGTTATTGCTCAACACATTCAGTGAGCATTCATTTGATGCTTTTTATAGGTTAATAAAACAAATATATCTTGTTGCATACTAATATAATTTTTATGTTTTCAATTCACAAGTACAAGCATACCATTGAGAATTTACAAGTACTTTTAAAGTCTGGATTGATCAGAATTTTAGGAAAACTTGGAGACCTTTGGCTTAAAATTGCAAGTCTACTAACAAACGGCGATAACCACAAAGCTAAGCTGTTTTTAAGGAACCCAATGTTTTTTTCGTCCTTGCCATACGAGGACGAATTTTTTTCGACTTTTTGCCGCCTTACAATATTCACAAAAATTTTTCTCAAAATTAATTTTTGGCAGTCTGTGTTTTGATTGTGAAGACACCGAAAATACCAATATGCTTCTGTATGTTCAGTATATATATACTGAACATACAGAATTTAGTTGATGTGGTCTAATGCTCATGCAGGGTTACATTGTTTCCTAGCTCATATTCAGTTCAGCCATGTTTGTTATGTGTATCAATTCATATGTATACCGAAGAAAATTGAGACCTATTACTCTCCCCACACAATAATTCTCATTCTGCTTGGCAATTATGTCACCATTTAGAAACTCGTGTATTCTCAAATATTGATAGCTTTTTGTAGCATTTAACCAACAAAAAATGTTCGAAATGATTAACACAACTCATTGATTAAATTTTTGAATTTTAATCGCATTTCCTGTGTCTTTTATGTCTGTCAAGTGGATACTTTTTCTTGACGCATGCAGGCCAACTGTGATTTTGGAGAGGCATTATTATACAAAGAGGAGAATTTGTGGAGTGAGCATATGACAGGACACAGTCTCGTGCAGATGGCTTGTCAGCAGAAGGAGAGCAACTACCGGCTCCTCAAACATCACTCACTTCTCATGAACCTCGTCTCCGCTCTTCTCGTCTTTGGAATGAAATCTGTTAAGATCATGTCTCTGTTCGATCATAACGTATGTCAGTTTCCTTTTCATGATTTCTCCCGCTTTTAGTTCATATTATGTATCGTATGGAATTCCTACCTTCAAGACAGACATTATGGTTAATGGCAGTGCGTGAGAGACTTTACAACAACGCATGCAGTTCACTACCCTTCTTCATGACACTTAATATAACATGAACTTTAAATGTAACTTGAAAATGAATTTAGCTGACTAAACAAACGCTTGAAAGTAAGTTTTAATTTTGCTCTAATCTTAATTCTAATTTTGTCTTTATTTTTAATTTATAGTTTATTTTTTATCATCTTTCGGATTGGTTTTCGAGTTGGTGATTATTACTTTGCTTTTACAATCACTTCTACCTGGCCTTTTTAAAACTTTTTCAACTGGTTTGAAGAGAAAAACTGCAATCTTAAAGGCCTTCACGCTCGCATGCTTGGCCACCTAGAGGCCACACTGAAAACCATCTCATACGCTCGTATCTCCAATTAGTCCCGTATCTACAGAATAACAATCAAATTGTTGCTCGTATCTCAAATTTCTCGTATGTTGAGGCGTGACTGTATTTATGAATATAAGTCTTTATAATTAGGTAGAATAGGATGGGAGAGACCTTTAACTTCCTTGCATTCAACTATTTTACATGAATAGTCTCCTGGGGCATACATTAGACTAAGATCAATCATGGCAATGCCAGGATTGATCGTAGTCTAACATATGCCAGGTTTCCTTAATTTTTAATCAAAGTCCTCGGGTGGGTGTTTAAGATGTTGGTTCTAAGGAACCAGGGGAAGTTTTGAAACCAAATATTTTTAGCGACTGGCGGAAGGCAGGAAGCATGTGAAGGCATGTGCATATGAAGTTAGGATTAAATTGGGCAACAAAAGTGGAAATGCATAGCATTTACACAGACAAACAGACAGACCTTCGCACACTTACCCCATTACAGAGTGGGATTTATCGATATAGAAATACATTTCCTAAAAAGAATACTCATAGGTAATTTAATAACAGTTGGAAGAGAATAGAGTTTAGAAGCAAACCAATTTTGTTTGAGATGAATTAAAGTTGTCTTGTTTAAATAAAACTGCTACACTAGGTAGTTAGGGATAACTGATTAGTTGGTCGAGCGTATTTGGGAGTTGTTCCTCATCCGAATGACGTTATAGATTGGCCGTGTCGTTCTCTGATTAATCATTGGGAGGTGACCAATACCTAGCAAGCTAATTATATATCACATAAGCTTAGTCTTACTACCATGATATTATGATACTAAAAAGCAATTTCTTCAAGAATGTGCTAAAAACTTGAAAAGAATTTATGATTCAGTTTTTGTTATCAGTATGTTCGTGTTCCCACGACCAAACACAAGCGAAGCGATTGTTTGAGAGCTTTATGATAAATGCATCTGTGCACACGACTCACAAAAATTATTCATAAACGGCCGTCGCAAACCCTTGTACCGAAATCTCATCAACTAATTTAACCATTTTTCTCTGGAGTCGTATAAGTATAATAACGATACAAAACACATGTAAACCTATTTAAATATGTTACCAAGTCTTTATTATTTGTCGACAATATCCTAAACCTTACCCATCTGATCAGATTATACATAAATAGACAAATTAATTTGGCCTAAAATCGCTATTAAAACTTTGACAAACCTTTTTTAATAAAAATTAAGACCGGCCAACGAAACGCCGATAAGGCCGTGCGGCAGAGGGTAGAACCATTAAGTCATGCGCATTTCACGAGAAAAATGTTCACATTTCACCAGTCTATGGCATTGTCCGATTGCCGAAGGTTTCTAATATCTTCCCATTTTTAATATCTTGCAAAAAGATTTAGTTATAAGAATAATTATCGATTTTATAAAATTATTATAAAATTTAATTATAAGAATAATCATTCGAATTTATTTATCCGAAGGTTTCTGTAATAAACATAGACTGTTTGAGGCGTAGATCGATTTACAGGTACGAAATTGTGGTACACTGTTTAACGGCCTATGTTTTTTTTGTCCAATTACCGAAGGTTTCATTAAATTATTTAGAACGTTAGACAAAATTCTTTATATCTTATGTACAAGCTAGGGCCGAACTACAATGCCCCTTTGACGAGAACATTTTTTTATTTTGCTCCAGTTTTCAGAAAACTTCCGGACGCGTGAATGCTGATGCTCGCTTTCTGTTACAGATCGCTATCAAAACCATTCTACATTCAACACAACCAACTTTCAAACTGTGTATATTACACAGCAGCTTGCCATTTTACTTCTAATATTGCATTTCAGAGATATAATAAACGTATTTCATTATTGCTGTTGTTAAATTACATACAGTACAGTAGGTTAGGCCTACAGCTTTAATTAATATTTTATTGTTGTAAATTATAGGTTTGAGATAGTAGTAGATTAGGTGTGATTTTTATACAACCTTTTGTTTTGCATAGTTGACTTTTTGAATTTCATTCAAAACAACTTGACAACTACCATGGACATACAACTTCCCAGAACACCACGTCGTCGCCGACGCAGTGGCTGTCCACGTGTCTCTCAGTTATTACAGCTCAATAGGAGGATAAATGGAAGGTCCTCACAGCAACTATCAACATCAAATGCTAATGTTCAACAACTCGCTACTCAAATCAATAACAACAACTCTATCTGATTCAGAGAATTCTTTAGTAGATGTTGTAGGCGATGCAAATGACATGGACTTGGCAGCCCCTTTGTTTCCAGTTGATGATCATGATTTTATGGACATCATTGACCATGAAAATATTGCACAAGACAATATTGCTCCTCCCAATGCTGCCCCCCTTCATCACATTCCTCATTTTCAATCTTTAGATTGTCCCGATTTTCAAGAACTGCGTAACAACTTTCTAGGCAGACTTGACAACAACATATCACAGCTCACATGTACTGAATGTAATGAGAAACATTTCATGACATACAATGCTCAAATACAACTATGTTATACGTGCCAACAAGTTAGACCTGACACTGTTAATAAATTCAGTGCAGCCAACAATATGGACCCATTTCCATCTGTTGAATTGTTATCTTCTTTTACACTTATAGAACAATTACTCATTGCTCAGGTTAATCCTACAATGTCAATATTCCGTCTTCCGTGTGGTGGCCAATTTGGGTTCAGAGGTCATGTCATCAATTTCCCTCAGAACGTAAATGACTTTGTTATATATCAATTTACCTCGCCAACTACAACAAATCGACATCATTGTCCTTTGTCAACGCGTTGACCAAATTGCCTTGCCAGCCAATCTCTTTACAGTTTGTCTTTAGCAGTACCCTTTCTTTTTTCCATTATCACTCTGGTCATGGGCTGTATGACAGGGAAATTTCTAGTTTAAAATATCCTCAGTGTTAGTCTATCCGCCGTGCTATGTATTATAATGACAACTTTCTCTGTTGGTAACAATTTACAGGATTACCTGTGCTCTAAAGCTTGAGATGCGGTAAGGGTTAGCTTATCTAGCTATTTTATTCTATTATAGTTCAGACAAGTCCTTGCAAAATGTTTAGCTATAGGATCTGTTGGCAGTAGAATCTTGTTGAGACTATCTAGAAATTCTTCCTACATGTATGCGTTTATTGCAAAGGTTAAAAAGTATTAAGTAAGGACCAGTATTCTATCGATTTGTTATATTTGGGCAAGTTGTTTGATAGGTGCTTTTTCATCATTTCAGCGGCCTAAAGATGTATCATGAAGCAAACACTTATGAAAAATTTTCTCTGTCATTGTTGTTTTTCATTTACACATAAATTCTTCTCGTCTGTTTAGTAGATATTGTGTTATATACATATTTTGCTAAGCCCATGAGAATTAATGCATTGTCAGCATTGTTGGACATCTTTCGTATTTCTAACTTTGCTAAATTGAAAATATGAGTTGCCTCATAATACCTCATGTCTCTAAGTGTTTTATAGTTTTATATCTACTATTCATGAATGGATGAGCTTGAGAGAAAGCTGCTTTGTGTGATGAGAGTGCATTGTAAATACATACTTGTCTATTGTCTGTTTTTGAAGAATAGGCTACCTTTAATACAGTTTTTATGTAAGTGGACTTCTTACAATTATGTTGCAGTGAAAATTTTGACATTTTTCCATCGACATATCATGTAAGTGAAAATCAGAAACTTGCCATATACAAGTGTATGTTAAACAATATTTAGTGCTGAGGTTTCACTGTTGTTTATATATTAAATCATCGGTTATTGGCACAATTGTTATTAATTCAAAGTTATAAAATATTACTTTCAAGTACTTTCAAGTACTTCTAATTCCACAGATGTTTGACAATGCATTCATCTGACTAGTGGATATTTTTATGTTATATTTATTGCTGTAGGGCAGCAAGGCATTCTTCACAGATCTCTCCTCCCATCCCTACTTGCCGGTTGAAGGAAAAGATGAAGCTGTTACAGCATATAGGAAAGACTTTTTCTGTCGTATTTTGCGACATTCCGTTCAGTCGCTACCAGAATGGGATCTGCTGGCAATACCCGGTGGTTTAATCAACATTGATAAGGTACTGGTTTTAGACTTTGGCCTCATTTGTCCAGCTCACTTCTTTTTATTGATCTTAGATTGTATTTGTTTACTTGAAATTCTCAGCTAAAACTTGCTCTGTTTATGATATTTTATATTACATAGGTTTGCAAATACAAAAATATATTTGATTTTATAAACAGCGACATTTGGTTAGTCAAGTAAATTTTGCTTCTCAGATAGTGAACATCATTTACAAGTTATTTCAGCTGATTTGAGCATAAGTCTAATAAGGTATTCAAGCCTCATGTTGGCCAGCATTTTAGTCATCTCATTAATTGCATGTACAGAAGTTTGTGATTTCGTGAAAGTTGGAATATTCAAAATAATTGCTATCGTAACACAAAAAGAGAAGGCTTTGGCATTCATCATGCACTTTATTATTTATAGCAATTTAAAGTAAATTCAAAAATTATATTTTAGTAATAAGTTTGTGAGTCTTCTTAAATAAATATCAAATTAATAAGATTTCAGGAAATAATTATAATGGAAATACAATCTGACCAGTAAGAACCACTCATTTCAACAAATCAAATGTAAATGAATCATTTGTATTTGTCAGTTATGGAGGCTTGTGAACATAGAGAGTTGTAGCTATCATTCAGCTTGCATGCATATATATATATATATAAAAAATTATTTCCTCACCCCGGTTAACCCGTATGGGTAGTAATTTCTGCTCTAACTCGGGTCTCCTACCAGAGACCTGGGAGTTTGAACACTCGCCTCAAGATCTTAGCTGTTCCCAGTAGCGCACTTTTCTGCAACTCACCTAAGTTGATTGCTGTCGGTATTTGGGCAAGCCACATTTTATGCGCCGGTGTTATTGCACCCAGTGCCCCAAATACTACTGGGACTACAGTTGTTCTTACATCCCAGCATTTTTCAATCTCTTCTCCAAGAGGGAGATATTTCTCTACCTTTTCTTTTTCTTTGCTGTCTATATTGTAGTCATTGGGTACTGCTATATCTATTATAGTAGCCCTCTTGTTCTCCTTGTCCACCACCACCATAATTGGTTGGTTTGCTAGGACATGCTTGTCAGTCCGGATGTAGAAGTCCCAGAGGATCTTAGCGCGGTCATTTTCATTGACCTTACCAGGGGCTTCCCACCAGTGTTGTGGTTTATTAAGGACATACTCGTCACATAGACTTCTATACACAACACCTGCACTATATATATATATATATATATATATATATATATATATATATATATATATATATATATATATATATATATATATATATCAGTCTCAAGTCTCAACATTTAGACACATAATAATACCTACTATATTACAGCACTAAGCATTTCTGTTTCTACTGAAATAGAAAGGTTTGTATTATTACATCGGCCATCTATGCAGTTTCTGCTTGTCATACCTTTACAAGTCAGTGTAAGGTGTGTGTCCTGCTTTATTGAGACACTATTCTTTATCAATAACTCGCTCATCAACAATAAGATTATTGTTCTCAGATCATTATTGAAGTTGTCTGCTCAATGCTTATGTTACTTATTAGGAATCTGATGCCGCAAAATGGCCTGTGATTGTTATGGAACTAGCTGATTCATTTTCGCTGGATACTGATAATCTACGCAGGTTTTACATTGAGACTCTTGTTGTCTATGGCCATGACACGCTCGCCTTGGAGGTAATTACATGTATACACCTAACTGGTCTATTCGCTTTAAAAGTTGGTTTGCTTGGTATATGCATTGCATGGTATACATAATCCAAAGGCTGTCATTTTATTATATGTTTGTCATTGACACAATTGCTGCCAATAAAATGCTGACTTGAGTGACAATTATCTCTGCTGGTGTGCTGACCTTATTCGTAGTTGTCTCCCATGATAGGCATGGTGAGTGAGTCGTAAGAAAAGTTTCTAAAGCGGGTAGGTTTCATGTGTAAACAACTCCTCGCTCCTTATATCAAGTAAGGAGTTGAGGAATTGAAATGAATCCAATTATTGAATGATTATCCTAATCACCATATTTCAGAGGTGTAAACTATAATAATAAAATATTACTATGACTTTGATAACTTGTTTTCTTCTCAATAAGAATTATATTATTAATAAAAATAACAGTATTAAAATTTTGGCAAATAAATGACAGTTTTTAGTTAGATAAAAGTTAATAGGCTATGTTTGAATAGTACAGCGCCGTGTGAGGGGAGACCATGGTTAATTTTGATTTTCAGGTGATTTGTTGATGATTCAACTACCGTATAACCCAGCATATAAGCTTGTCTCACATATAAGCCGACCCTAGAAAAACAGCCCTGAAATCCGGTAGTTTATAAGAATTCGCATATAAACTAGTCCTATAAATATTAACATGCTGTACATAGCTATCAGAGCAAAAGGTTGCAGAAATGGAGCAGCTTTTGCAAGCTTAGTACAAAAAGTTTTTTATGGGTGAGTAGTTGTATAATGGGCGTATCGTGTCTCAACTTAATCGAAAGGAAACAATTTTATGTTTGCGTTGAGCCGATGGAACGCATTTTTGCATCTCATGTTGACCATAGTCTCGCTTTTCGAAAGCACATTTTTATAGCTATTTGTTCTCTCCATTGATCAGAACCATTAAAGTTATGTAGGCTTCACAAATTGTAGATCATTAGACTTCCAATGATTATTCATTGGGCAATAGTAGTAATGACGGGAGTATTTATTTTTAGCAGTATTAATAATGCTGTAAGCTATAGTAATAGCGAGAACTCGTCTGACTCGGAGCATGCTTAAAGGTCGACTTGCAACAAAATTCACATCACAGTTATTTGGTATCAAAAGATTTACCATGTCTTACTCTGCTGTGTTGTAGGTGCAAAATATGTAGAAATGTGATTACAAGCTTTTAAAAGCTCAAAAACGAACAGTTAATCGCAGCCATTTAGAAAACGCCATAGATTGGAATCCCTTCCCAAAACGGCTCAAATGGGACATAGTTGAACACGATGGTTTCTGTTTACACTTTCATGCAACCTAATTCATAAAAATATTTTCACAAATATTCTTCACGCATTCAATAAAACCATGTCTATTGTCCTTACGCGTCTATTTCATCATCATTGTAAGGCTGTCACTTTGAGCACTGATATCTCAAAACTTACCGTAAAAATTTGTTTAATTTTTTAATCCTAGCTCGAAGGAGTGCATATCATCCTCTAATAAAAATGACGAGCCTGTTGGTCACCTGTGATAATCGAAAAATGCTGCAGAAATTGTATGTGCCATTTGGCAGGAAGTATGGGTCACATGATCAGATTACGACTAGATAATTAGACTAGGCTGAAACGAAACTGTTAAGTAGCGAGCATCTATATTTGATACGGGTTTTCCAGTAGAACTTAAAGTGTTTGTTTTAAACTACTAAACTAGTGCTACGAGACGTTTTATATTGAGCCTTTTATTGGCCTTTAATTTCACGTAATAATATCATGTGTCAAAACGATAACCACAATGTTTTAGTACAGCATTGAAATAAAAGGATTCCAATCTACAGCATTTTCATGATGGCGGCGATTAACTTTTCGTTTTTTTAGCTTTTAAGAGCTTGTAATCACATTTACACATATTTTGTACCAACAACACAACAGAGTAAAACATGGTGAACCTTTTGATACCAAACAACTGTAATATGAATTTTGTTGCAAGTCAACCTTTAACTTGTCAACTTGTTAACTTTAACTTGATAGTGTGAAAAGGACAAAAATTGTCTGAATTGATTCTACAACATATTTCTGGCATCAAATAATGTGCAATTTCATGCTAATTAATTTGCTCAAATGTTATCTTATATGCGTCAATGTCAAATATTTTGTTTACCTAATATTTGTCTCCATAAAAACTTGTTTGGTAGCGAAAGAGTTAATTATAGTTGTAACTATTATTATCTTTTACTTTTATTAATTAAGTTGAGTTAATAAAGGTTCAAGTTGTTAAAATTAAGTTAGCGTAATGTCATTTTGTTTGCATTCAATCAGAGTTGTGCACGTATAAGCCAGACCCTTAAGTTTTGTAAAATATTTTACGTTTTAGAATCGATTTATATGCGGGATATACGGTACTAGTTTTCATCTGATCATAGTTTGGTCGCTCATTAAACCATTTGTCTCCAGACCTTAGTACTTGGTGATCAATAACAAATGAGTGGTTAGTTTTTTTATGGTAGTTGTCTCCCATGTTATATTCACCTCAATGGTAGTTGTCTCCCATGTCATATTCATCTCAATGGTAAATGTCTCTCATGTTATATTTGCCGTCATGGTGATTGTCTTTCATGTCATTCTCACTTTAGAGAGAATGACATGAAACTTCATATTACACTAACTTAGTAGCTTGGTTTTTACTATAATTCTCTGGTTACGGGGGTACCATGTTAACCTGTTGGCAAAACTCGATACAGTAAGCTTCTTGGTCTATCTGGTTTGCTCATTGTTAATTGCTGTTTCTCATATTTGTGCTGCATTTATGTTTTGTCTTATTACGCACAAATTATTATTATTATTGTTTTATTATTTATTATGTTATTGTTCTATGAGAAAAATCACATACATGATTGCTTGATGTGAATGAGTCGCCTCTAAGGATTTTTCAAACTTCAGCTTGTCGGCCGTGGCCCACTCCGGTGTCATCACACTCGCTCACGTGTCTGTATCTCTAATCGCTTCTGTCTACAGGTGCTACCATTGATGTCTGACCCCAAACCCGCCTATGAGGCCATGTTAGATGTCTGCTGCCAGAGGTTCTCTCACTACATGTTTGAAGCAAACGAAGAAACACTGGGTGAAATAACCAGCTCGGCTACACCTCTGCTCCTGAACTGGCTGAATGAGAAGGTTGGTAGCACTTCCATGCATTTGTGAAAGCAAGATATAAAATGCATTGAAAATGTATTTATATGTATACTCCTGTGCATATATATAAGATATGTGTTAATATATGTGTAAATTTACATATGTTTATTTACATATATAAATTTACATATGTTTATTTACATATATAAATCTCAAAGTTGGTTATCTGTCGTTTAGTCTGTCTGTCTGTCCAGCTGCAGCGATTAAAATCTAGGAACGAAAAGTGTGCATTTCACAAGTTTGTAGATAAGCGCTCCTAACCACAAGGCTACACCGTTCTCACCATTTCATCGTTGTTACCATATACTGTATATCCTTTTCTGAACGCACTCCTTAAATGTGTACTTTTAATTATTAATTAATATTGCCTTTTGCACTTGTTATTTTTTGAAATTTTGTTAAAAGCTAATTTTTTTCACCATTACATCCTATTTTTTTAATTTGCATTTTTCAAATGTGCCCGTTACACTCGTATTTCCGGCCTCGGTAAATCTATAAAAGCTAAAATTTTTGTGCAAGGACTGTTTTATTACCTGGGCAACGCCAGAAATTTACCTAGTATATATATATATATATATATATACAGTCATACCTTGACATACGAGCTTAATGCGTTCTGGAACTGAGCTCGTAGGTCAATTTACTCACGTCTCAAGGCACTGTAGAAATTGTAAAACTAAATAATGTTCACATAGATGTTCTCAAGTCGGAATCGCCTCTACATTCTCTCTCGGTTCGGTCAAACAAGGAACCCTCGAACACTTCTCTGAAGTTTTATAATTTGGATGTCTCATTTTTTTGTTTGTGCCAGTACCGACTATCTAGAGGTACCACTACCGACTATCCAGAGGTACCACTACTGACTATCCAGAGGTACCACTACTGACTATCCAGAGGTACCACTACTGACTATCTAGAGGTACCACTACCGACTATCCAGAGGTACCACTACTGACTATCCAGAGGTACCACTACTGACTATCCAGAGGTACCACTACTGACTATCCAGAGGTACCACTACTGACTATCTAGAGGTACCACTACTGACTATCCAGAGGTACCACTACTGACTATCCAGAGGTACCACTACTGACTATCTAGAGGTACCACTACTGACTATCCAGAGGTACCACTACTGACTATCCAGAGGTACCACTACTGACTATCCAGAGGTACCACTACTGACTATCTAGAGGTACCACTACTGACTATCCAGAGGTACCACTACTGACTATCTAGAGGTACCACTACTGACTATTCAGAGGTACCACTACTGACTATCCAGTGGTACCACTACTGACTATCCAGAGGTACCACTACTGACTATCTAGAGCTACCACTACTGACTATCTAGAGGTACCACTATCGTCGTACATGTATTTAAATCTTTGATGGATAGCTTCTGCGACAACAATAACTTTTTTATACACACACTTCTATGTACTCTGTGTTATTATTAATTCAACATATTCGTGATTTTCATTTTGTTTTACCAGTTCCTTTTAATTGTATCAATTCACTTTTCATTGTAACAAATCATCCAGCCATTACTTGCTAATTATTTCACATTTAAACACCTTTACAGTTGTTTTAGCTTTTCTGTTAATCTATTTGAACTGCACAAAACACTTTTCTTATGATATAACGCTTTGAAGTTAGAATGGTAAATGTTTTATATGTTAAATACCAATCAATTTTTTGTGAAATCTTTTGAAAAGTTACTCATCTAGTACATTTGTATATATACTGCTGTTATATATACATGTATATATATTGTATATATACTTGCATGTACATATGTATGTAGCATATATACCTGCAAGTATATATATTTCATATATATACTTGCATGTACATATGTATGTAGCCTCTATACCTGCAAGTACATTATATATATATATATTACATATATGTATTCTTGCATGTATACCTATATGTAATATGTATGTATATATTTAGAAGTTTTACTGCTGTATATTTTCTTTTACCTCACTTCCAATGCTATCAACATCAATTGTTTTTCAAAGCTTTGTTTGTATGTAGTAATTTCTAATTATTATTGCTTTGCTTTTCGTTTAGCAAAATCCTTCAAAGGTATGTTTTACATTTGGTGTACTTTCATTATTTAGCTCTTGTCTCTCCCCTCCTGTAAAGTTGTCTCCCCCTCCTCTAAAGCCCTTTTCTTTATTGCTCTTATCACTCGTGTCATTCCTTATATTTTATGTGAACTGGTACCTTGGGTTAGAGATTTACTAAATTTATGTATTTAAATATATTGTTAATTATTTAAAGCTTTAAAAATCATCTTAAAAATTATATTATGGCTTTCTATCAGTTTTTGTGCGCTCTGATGCTTTTACTAACCTAAAAGTCGATATCCTTATGATGATTTGCATTCAAAAAATAGGAGCAGATAAACATGTGCCCCAAAAATTTATATAGAAATTAAAATACTTATGAGATATTGTTATTTATATTGCTTTCTGTTGTGCCTAGCCATTAAGATAATTACAAGCGCACACCGAATAAATCACATATTCTGTATTAAAGGTAGCGCAATTTCCAAAAAGTGTCAAAGGCAGAACAACTCCTAAACATTTTTTGAAATTGTAGTTGTTATACGTATTGCACAAGTATTTGCAACATTTCAAGTTTTTTTGCGTGTTTGTTAAGTAGGCCTATTATCTGGCAATGCCACTTGCCAGACTCCGATTGACATATAACTTCTGACTGAGTAGATTGTGTCTTCCTAGTGTGGCTGGGTGTTTACAGACTGCCATACAAGGCTGTATGTTCTAAGGCTATGTTTTCTAAGTCTTAGCTCCGTTTCGTTTTCAAATTATCTACCCATAGATCTTTATCTCACATGTACATATACATCCTGTTGTTACGGTATGTCTAGGATGTAAAAAATTTAGGTTATACTTTCACGAGTTTTACTAACAAGGATTTGAGTTTTCAAGCTCTTACAATGTAATTTTATTAGTATAAATTTAACATTTAACCTGTTTGCTGTGATATCCTAACTGACAAGACTATTTTGTATCAATGATTTCATTACAGAGTTTTCAAAGATATGTCAGACACTTCGGGTTGATATCTACTGTTTATATTTTTGTGGCCAATTTCATTGTTTGAGAAACCTTTTTCTGTCAAAATAACGAGGTTTCACTGCATATTTACTTTCGCATGCACATACATATATATACTTGATACAACTTCATATACATATAGTTGATATAACTTCATATACAGATAGTTGATATAACTTCATATACTTAATATATCTTCACATACATACATACATAGATATATATAAATATATATTTTTTGTTATATAACTAGATGACTCCATAATATTGTTGCAGCATGAAGCAGAACTAGTTTCCAAGACAGTGACTATGGCGAATACCAACCGACTGCTGCTGCAAATCATGAAGGGCCTTCAGGCTAGTCGATCATATGAATTCGCTCAGGAACTTTACCAGCTTACATTGAACTTGACTTAAACACAGTTCATACAATTCTTTTTTCCTTTTATGTTGCTCTGGCAGTGATTATAAGGAACTGTATCTGTGATATACAGTAGCTTGCTTCTCACTCAGACAGTCAAAGATTCTACTGAACTGTTTAAACTTTACTTGTTTTACATCTAACTATAATTGGCTAGTAAAATAATATTAAGTTATAGATTTATATTTATTACTATTAATAATAAATCATTGTGTAATCTTAACATAAGAAGAATTAGAGCAAAGCTCAACTACACAGATACATTAATATTTGTTATTTGTATACGATTATGTATCATATTGTAGGCTGACACAGGTCTGCAGTCTAAGAATATAAGCAGTTTTATATAGTACAAAGTGAAAATAAGTAATGTTTTATTGTTATAAAGGGGCTTGCATGGAGTTACAGGCCCGACATAAATTCAAACAATTATTTTTTCGAAATCGCTATACTTTATTTAATTAGCAATATCCCATAAGTACTCAATACTATATTACAGTGACATTTGACTCCACAAACGAAAACATTCATTCCACAGTAATTTTCTCATTTCTTTCCTCCCCTCCTGCCACGAGAGCGGCTTCGTCTTCCTTTTATTGATCTCTTTGTCGATCTGCGAGATTTAGATCTCACTTTACGACTCCTCCTTCTTTTACCTCCAGCTCGGCTCTTCACCCGTGATCGACTTCTTGACCGCCGAGTTTGTCTGAGACGCCGCCCTGCCTTTGAACGACTGCAATAAAAATTCGTTAAATAATATTTGACATTTAAAAAAATAGTTGATTAATTTTATTTGCTATCTTTAGTAACACTACCTTCTACTTCGTGTAAGGCCTTTCCTTGATTGCCTCTTCCTAGATCTTGACCGTCCTTTGCGTGCACTTGCCTTCGCAATCACTTTTCTCCCTCTCCTTATTCCTGAGGTTCCCGCTTTTTTATTCATAGCTTTTCTTAGTTTCTGTGCTGCTACTTCATCAACCATTCCCCTTTTAGGTAGTGCATAGCAGATTTGGTCTTCTGTAATAATGCCAGTACAAGGGCGGATGATTAACTAGCAGAACACAGCTCACCTGCTAGAACTGGCCATAGCAATTCAAACGAAACACAACAAAATATTGATCATAACAGCAATTCTTTAACACGCATATATACTAATAAATAATGCTAATAGGTCGATAAAAATGCTTATAGCTTTATTTTCTTCACAAGACTGTTTATAAGATCCAACCAGAATCTACACTTTTGTTTTAGAAAACTAAAAGCCGATCTAAATTGTAGTTGCTTCGTAATTTAAATAAATACTAATACCATCTTCAAAGCTTTGAAATTTGAGGTAGTTTTCAGCAAGGTCAGTGATCAACACATTTTTTATTTCAATGATAGAAACAAAATTTATCATGGTTCAATAAAGTTATACAATCGCCCCAATAGACATCAGCTACTAGTAGGATCTCTACTAAAATAATCTAGATCTGGCTGCCTACTTACCATTTGTATTGCTGCGGGCTTTCGAAGGAGAGCGTGACACAACCATCTTGTTGAATAACCAAGTAAGGCAATGGTTTCATTTGCCACATACCTCAAGTTATATACTGGCTTTAAAACAATTGTGATTGTTTTCTATTGGATGATGCCTTCCAATAATACGTCAGCAAAAATGATGTCATCACTTTTAGTTGAGTCTATTTGAAAGAAGACGTTTCTATCAGTCACTGTACATTAGCCGCTTTACAACAAATCAACAGATTTACAACTTATTTAACTGTGATATACATGCTTGTCTAGGAGCATAATAATTGCCTTTAGAAAATAGTATTGTGAGCCATGTTTATGATTACGCTATTATTTTTGTGTCAAATCAACTAGTCTTGTAGCTAATACATATTTTAGAGCATATGCAGTTTTTTGAAGGTTTAAAATAACTTATGTCTTTAAGAAACAGGCATTAAACAACCTTCTGCCTTTTGGTTTTTGCTTAAATCTCTGTAGCCTTTTGTTCACTTTCTATCGAGCAGTTAGGTCTAATCATGAAATGCTTCTGAAAACTTTACCGCTTTTAATAAGCATTGCCATTTTCAATTGTTTTTTAGTGTAGCAACAGTAGAATAATGGTAGAGTAGTCTGAAAAGTTGTGAGGATTTGTAGTTAGTCCAACATCAGTTTAGCAGCTTTCACACCTGCTGCTACAAAATTACATAAACAGTAGTATAAGTACATGTAACTGCTACTTGCAACTATTTACCTCCAGAGAGCATGCGTGCATTTTTGTCTTTACAGCATTGCAAATATGTTAAAAAATTGGGTCAGCTCATTGGGTGTAGGATTACCTTCAATGGTATAAAATATGTCTACGGGTTGTTGTGGTGGGCAGTTTACTAAAACTTCTAGTAAATGTCGCACAATACAATGTCTACGATAAAAATAATTCAATGCTACATGTAGTAGCATTATCCCAACATAACCTCCGGGTGATTGATGTAATACGTGGTTAATTCTCTGTTTAAATTTTAACAGTTTCTTAAAAACTAACAACAACATATATTGGAAAATTTGAAAAAACTGCAAGTATAGCTCCTAGAAACAACTAGACAAACACTGTTCTTATTCATAACTTGTAAGATAGGGCAATGCTTTCTCTTAGCTGATAAACAGTCAAGTTAGCGTTGGTATTTTCTTGTTTTTCTTGATGCACATGATTTGCGTAATGCGGATTTGGTGTTGAGCGCAAGTTGCGTTATCGCGAGAAGTGTCTTGTATCTGTCTATTTCTAGTCATAGCCCTGCATTACAAAGGTTTGCAGACGAATCTGTCAACTAATAGCTAGGGAGATATGTCAGTAATCATTATAAACTACACACCGTGCACAAATAATAAATATGAAGCATGCTGAATGTATCACTGATAACTACTGACTAGATACTGTGTATCACTAATAACTACAGACTGTACATTGTGTATCATTAATAACTAACACTAACAACTGTAAACTATACACAACGTATCACTGATAACTACAGATTATACACTGTGTTTCACTAATAACTACTGAGTAGATACTATGTATCACTAATAACTACAGACTAGACACTGTGTATCACTAATAACTACAGACTGTACATTGTGTATCATTAATAACTAACACTAACAACTGTAAACTATACACAATGTATCACTGATATCTGCAGATTATACACTGTGTTTCACTAATATCTACTGAGTAGACACTGTGTATCACTAATAACTACAGACTAGACATTGTGTATCACCAATAACTACAGACTATACACTGTGAATCATAATAACTACAGACTAGACACTGTGTATCACTAATAACTACAGACTAAACACTGTATATTACTGATAACTACAGACTAGACACTGTATCATTAATAACTACAGACTATACACGGTGTATCACTAATAACTATAGACTATACACTGTGTATCACTATGACCAGTCCTACGAAGTATGTAGTATTATTACTGCATACTAGACACCCTGTAACACTAATAATTACCGACTATACACTGTGTATCACTAATTATTACAGAATGAACACTGTGTAACACTAACAACTGTAAACTATACACAGCGTATCACTGATAGCTGCAGATTATACACTGTTTCATTAACAATTACTGATTGTACACTATGCATAAGTTATAACTTGGAAGATTATTGATCATACTTTCTTCAAAATATCTTTATGGAACGATTTGGCTATTTCTAAACTGATTCACTGGTAATCATTCTGATCAAGCAGGATAACATGATAAATTAATATGTCAATTACATGCTTCTGAATACTTGTGAATACCTCAATAGTGTCTGCTACATAATTATTGCTGCCTAACGTTTGTAAGTAAATGATGCATTTTCATATCTCCATATCAATTAATTCTTGTTAACTTGTTTTATATTTGCTGGTTGCTGACTACAGCACATGCTACTTGTCGTGTAATCACTGGAGCAAAAAAACATGATTTCTATAAATTTTCTAAGCACATCATGTATTTTTATATCTCTATATCAATTAATTCTTGTTTTCTTGCTTTGTGTTACATGTGGCTGGTTTCTGATTCCAGCACACAATTCATCTTGCAGTAAAGTATTTTTATTATCTTTGGCTTCCGTGATAGTTTGCCTTCATTTAACTTGTTATTAACTGTAGTACTAACTAGTTAACTAATACTAACTTTCTGTGATTTCTGTTTATACCCGAGTCTGCCATTGAAACCATGACAAGACATGACAAGTGTTGATGTTAAATGCAAGTAACTAATATACTTAGTAGAACGAGCAAACAAAAATAAAATATATACTGGCAAAACAGGAAAATAAAGAGCTTTTCTTCTGCTATAAGTGTAATGTCATTTTTCGGCTACTAGAGTAAATTAAGATATGTAAGGCTTCTTTGCAATAGCCAAGTGAAATTGTACATTACTGTTTGCAAGGGACAAATCTAACAGGAAATAAAAAGTGGTGCTATTACTGAGTATATTGACATGAACATTCATTTCATCCCGTAAGTTCACAATTACAATACAAATCATTAGCATTCTACGGTAAGCAGTAGTGGTATATGGTAATAACCAGTTTGCTGGAGGAGCAGCTACAGTTGGTATCATATCATCACAGTCTGCATTTAATGTTGGAAAACTGTTCCCTGTTAAAGTTCCTATTGTATTCCTTCTAGAATGGCAAACTTGTGCCATTTAGCATATATTTTATATATTTAATGTTTTATGACCATAGCAATGTTATGAAACCCTTTTTATATGGTCTTCCACCAAACTACATTTGTATCAACAAACGGCTGACCAAGACAACTGACTTGGGACAGCTGTGTAAACTGGCTTGGGTTTTTCTGCCTCACCAATTCTTCTTAAGAAAGTTTGATGTAACTTGTTGTCTGATCAACAGCAGCTTGTCTTTATTATTCCAGTCTCAATATACTTACTATTTTTGTGTCCTCAATTTTCTACAATAAATCGATTGCCGCTAAAATGAAACATTAACAGAGAAGAATTAACTAGACAAAGTTTGTTGACTCATTCACAAAAAATATTGAAGTTAACACTATGTCCAAAACGAACCTAATTTTGCACTCATTTTCACTAGTTTTGCTGTTTGTAGTTTAGGTACAACATCAAAAATATACAAGAGTCAAAGATTACCTTAAAAACAAAAAATTTCTAGCACCTTTATGCCTGTTGATTTATACTCAGGGACATTAGTTGTCACTTCGTAAAACTTCATGTTTTTTGCTTAACAATACCACAAACAAATACCACACTCTGTAGCATGTAATTACAAAATGAAATGACAACAAAATGAAATGCCTTTATTATAATAACACAACATAACACCTTCTGCAGCTTTGTAATAATTCATGAACGAATATAAAACATATTCATGATTTTCATCAAAGCTAAAGCTTCCTATATACAATACACTGATTAGAACTTTGGCCTAATTCTTAGTCTCTTTTTTATAATCTGTAGTAGTGCATGGCTTTGTTAA